>NC_062561.1:136962625-137270125 GCF_022837055.1 Prionailurus viverrinus | reverse complement strand
CACAAATTGTCAGTTGACTAGCTGATGAGCCCTGACCCAGAGCACTTGGGGTTTAGGGCCTTCACACAACTTTATCAAGCTGTCTGCTGATCTCAGGGCCAAAGAAAGAAGCCCCAGACTAAAGACTGGTGCTTATTCCACCATTTATTTGCTCAATAAGCTTGTGGGCATGTGCTCTATGTCTTGCATTTTGCTACACGCTGGAAACACCATGGGAGACAAGCAGTATTCATGACTGTGTTTTACCCTAAGAGCAATGGGAAATCACTGAAGGATTTCAGGCTATAGAAGTGAGAAAAGGCTAAGTGCTGCGGCAGTAACAAAAACCTTAGCGAATTAACCCAATTAAGGTTTATTTCTCACTCACACAAAGTCCTCTGTGAGTGTATGTCAGTTCCCCAGGGCAGTTTCTTTCTGAGAAACAACTTGGGGTCCCAGGCTGATGGAGGCCTTACTATTTTGTAGCCACATCATTTGGGACATGAACCTTCCGCATTAACTATGGTGGAGGAAGGAAAGTTGGAGAGTCATAAAGGAGTTTTTCACTGCCTTAGCCAGGAAGTGACATGTCACATTTCATTGGCCAGAAATGTTCACAAGGACCCTTCAAACTCCAAGGGGATTGAGAAGCACAATTTCCCTTGTTCCCAGAAAGAGGCACATGAAAATAAATTTGATGAACACATGGCTTTTTCTCTGCCACAGTTGCCAAAGAGCAAAAACTACCAGATGGAAAGAAGCATTTCTGGTTATCAGACCCCCAATTTGAGTTATGAGTGGAAGAGTTCATAAATATTATAGGGCTGGAACTTAGGATGCCAGTCAGTCTCTTCCCCTCTGGAGATCTGGCAGATGAATTGTCTACACAGACTAAGAGATAAATAAAAATGGAGTCTCCACTTATCAAAGACTGGGCAAGCTGTAATACCTCAGACCAAAACTTGATCAGGGCCATATAGAGAAAACATCTTTGGCTGGAGGGTGAAATGGGCTTCATTCTTCCTGGTCCTTCTTCCCTGAACCTCAGTTCCCTTCCCTGGCTTGCCCAGCTGGATGAAGTCCCAACAGAAAGAACTGGGACTATGGATGGCAGGTGTAAGAAATTCATGTGGGTAGGAATGGAGTAGAGTTTGAAGACAGGAAAAGAAAGTTTTGGGTCTGAACCATGTTTTATGGCACAGGTATATATAGTCAGTTCAATGTCCCAATCAGATTGGCAGCAAAGGAAGATCATCTAAAGGAAAGGATGGGGGTTGACCCCAAGTATTCTCTCCACTTGTTTGAGGGAAGAGATGGAGTAGAAGTTTATTCCCCTGTGAGTGGAAGCCAAAACTTAAGGGGTCGGAAGAGAGGTGGGAGGAGGGAGGAAGAGAAACAGTGGGGGAGAGAGATTAGGAGAGAGACTGGGAGACAGATTGGGAGAGAATAAGAATGGTTTCCCTCCTAAAAAAAAGTGGGTAAATTTTTTTAAGGCCAATTTGTGTGATTCCCTTGTTAGGTCAAATTCCTTCTTGCACACCAAAGCATCAGACTGCTCCACTCTCCTTGCCACAGCCTCACCTGTTGTAGGCTGACCATTTGGAGACTTCTGGTAGTGGCTCCATCAACACTCCAAGGGCTCTACATTTAGATGTCCAAAGGAAGTACATGAGATTGGTTCTTGTGTCTCCCACCTCTGTGTCTCCAGCACCTAGTCTACAGAGTGTGTATTAGATAATCAATAAAGTATGATCTGAATGAAGAACCAACGGAAGAGAATTATTCTCATCTCAGCCTAGGAAAATTATGTTCTCTGGAGCTTGGACATTATTTTCCCTGTGGAAGATGCACCATCTGTGCAGCTGACAGTTGGGCCAACTATATAAAAGTAGCTCGAGAATGGTGTCTCCTTGGGACCCTGCAGGCCTGCCTTAACCCAGCCTGTGACACCAGGGTATTCATGAGCCTGGGAATGGCAGCAAGAGCAGAATCCCAACCTTTAACGCCATCCTATCCCTAGTCCAATGCCCTCCTCCTCCTTCTCTGAAGCCTTCTCTGACTCCTCCAGGGATCAGTGAACTTTGAACACCTGAAAATTTTCATCTTTTCTGACCATTTTACCTATGACCTGTTGATATTAGTAGGTTGTACCTATGTTTTGTTTTCATGTTTCCAGATTTTCTCTCTATAACTACAGTTAATACTTCTTGGTACCTACCAAAATGTATAATACATGGAAGATATTTGACAAATATTAGTTGAATAATAAGAAGAATGGTAACTTTTGAGAGTTTACTGTGTACAGGCACAACAAGTACATTTGTTATATTACTTCATTCTGAAAACAAGGCAATTGCTACTACCCTCATTTTGGGTGAGAAAATGGAGTAAAATAATTTAGCTTGTCTAAATCCATACAGTCAGGATGAAAATCAGCATTAAAGCCACAGCTGTCTGACTCCAGAGCTTACACTCCTAACCATTCTGCAAAAAGACAGAAAGAAAGATTTCCTGCTCGAGATATTCTTGCGTGGTTTGCTCTAAGTACAGGTAGAAATCAGTTCTTTCAGTTTCGTAAGTCAGAGGGAGATGTGCACCAACCTGGGATGGGAAGCCCACACTGACTGGCAAATATGGAGAGAACCTCTGGTCTTAACTTGCCATAAACCTAATCCAGCATCCGGACAACTAAAAAATTGGCCTGAGCCATAACAACCCACATTTCCCAATCTAGCAGTCAAGGGAAATTATTTTTAAAGTCCCAAATCGTTATAATCAAATGAACTAGCATCTACTAGAAAGTATAAAACAAAATATTGTTGGAAAATATAAATATACACATATACCTTGTGCTATCACTGAGTTAATGAGTGCTTCTGCGTTCAAAAGAACCACAGTTTTGGGGCACCTGGGTGGCTCAGTCAGTTGAGCATCCGACTTCGGCTCAGGTCATGATCTCACAGTTTGTGGGTTCGAGCCTCGCATCAGGCTCTGTGATGACTGCATGCTCAGAGCCTGGAGCCTGCTTCAGATTCTGTCTCCTTCTCTCTCTGCCCCTCCCCCACTCACACTTTTTCTCAGTCTGTTTCTCAAAAATAAATAAATGTAAAAAAAAATTTTTTTAAAAAAAGAACGACAGTTTTATCTCCCTTCACATCTATGGTTAGCCTGTTTCCTGCCCTGTCCTTCAGGTGGCCAACAGCCCCCAGAATTCACTGGCTGGGAGGCCAGAGACTGAAGCAGCTGCTGCCCACATCTCTGCTGCAGGGGCGAGCACACGCTCATGGTGATGGATCCGTGGATCCCCCACAGTGGGCAGGGAGGGCCAGCTCCCAGCTGCATTTCAGAAGAGTAATAAAATCCAGATAGGGAATAACAGTTTCCAGCTGAGTGAGCTGCCCGATCACTCCACAGCAGGAATGGGTGAAACAAATGACCTCACCCCCGGCCATCTCCGTGGGCCTGGTTACAGACAGTAAGGCGAGGCTGTGACAATGGAAGCCGGCCTCTTTCCCACTCTGGAGGCTCCTTCTGGGTGAAATGCAGACCCATATGTACCCTAAAATGAACATGTGCACTGAGACTCACGTTCACTTCGTATTTACCTCGTCCAAAATTGACCAGGCCCTTAACGATGTGTGATAACCTGCAGGTCACAGGAGGAGCTCCTTGATTCACACAGGCCTGCCTGTGACAGGCCTTCCAAACAGATCTCTAGCAAAATCAAATTAGCCTGATATACTTCATACATATGGCTAGAAACATCTATTCAGAAAAATCTCAGCATAAAAATAAAATGGATTCTTTTTAAACAAAGCAATAGGGGAAAATTGTTTTGGTTTTCAGACAGTAATCTTTTTAGAGAGCAAAATCTTCATCTGTATATTAACATATAATGGACTCAACCAGTGTGGGCCTGATGACTCATCCAGTCCAGTGGGACGGGAGGCAGGACATGAAGCTCCCACTTCTACTTTAGAGGAAGTGAATTCTGATCTGCAGAAAAATTCAATTGTGATTCCATCACCAAGCAAAACCTAATTAGAAGATTTTCATTATCTCCTTGCATAATGGAGCTGGGGAGAGTGCCAAGTTAATATATATTTTTTTCCTTTAGGTGTAGCTTTTGGTAGCATTTATGTCATTACAGCACCTTTCATTTTAGAACTCAAAAAGGTTGCTCAATTTTTTACTAGTTACAGGAGAGCTGCTATTGATGATGACAGAGAGAATCAGAACCTTTGCAAAAAAGCAAACCAAAACAAAAAACCTAAAACCCAATTTCTCAAATACAAAACCTAGTACACAGTTTCAATGGCATACCTAAGTCATGTGCCATGACTTCCTCGCTGAAAACCCTGAGTGTTTCAGGTTCTCAAACTCCATTATGTCCAGAATGCTCTCTGTCCCCTCCCTCCTGACCTTCCACTGTAAGCGCCTTGTCACCCGGTTAACACTTATTCATTCTTCCGATCTCAATTTAAGCATCTCCTTCCCACCTTCATACAAATGGGTACCTATTTTTCATAGCTCTCCCAAAAATTTTTTAAAAACACATTGATTGGGGCGCCTGGGTGGCGCAGTCGGTTAAGCGTCCGACTTCAGCCAGGTCACGATCTCGCGGTCTGTGAGTTCAAGCCCCGCGTCAGGCTCTGGGCTGATGGCTCAGAGCCTGGAGCCTGTTTCCGATTCTGTGTCTCCCTCTCTCTCTCTGCCCCTCCCCCGTTCATGCTCTGTCTCTCTCTGTCCCAAAAATAAATAAACGTTGAAAAAATAAAAAAAATAAAAAAATAAAAAAATAAAAAAATAAAAATAAAAACACATTGATTTTTGTGTTTATTTGACCAACACATAGAATACACACAGAATAACACTCCACTAGCAAATTATAGAAATTCATTGGCTAAGTTTTCAGTTCGTCAGCGATATCTACAACCGTAAGCCTTGGCCACGGAGAGCTGAGCCACACCAAGATATGACAGAATCACCCACAGGACTTCTCAAGTGAGGAAAAATCTCTGAGACTGCACTGTGCCTCAAGAATATTAAGTATGTCCTTACCTTTGATCTTAATGGCTTCAATATCCAAAGACCTCGAATGACAACAGCAATCAGCCAAGTAAGGAAGGTCGCTACAGAGAATTCCCAGGAAGGATTTGTAATAGAAGCATCAATGGGAAACATGTATGAGCTTCTGTCTTCCCCCTCTGAGGTAGACTTTCCTATGCCAGATACTGGGCCGGCCTCGTCCCTGACAACCAGGTAAAAGAAGTAAGGTGAAAACAAGTAAGAAGTAAGTAAAATTTGAGCTAGATCATCTCCCACCTCTTTCCAGCGACCCTTCCCTCTCACCTTTTTACATTCTCTGTATACCCTTCTGCGGGGAAATACGTTCCACTTGCATAAATGGTTAGAAAAAGCGTCCGACGTTAGCTAGCGAAATACTGTAATGGGATCACGAGTAACTTGTTAAATCACCTGCAGGAAATTACCCTCTGCCTGGCGCCAATGTGCCTTGATCGCAAACTCCTCTTGCCCCCCAAGCCCTTTGCTTCTTACACACACAAGTTAATGATTACTGTCTGATTGTTTTTCTCCACATTCACGTGTGTAAGATCTTGTTTTCCTCACATTTACCACATGGGTAATATCCTGTGAGCTCAATAAATATGGAGACGAAAGCTCTGTTTGGGGCTGCTCTTGCCTCCTCTGGGATATTAGTATCTTTTGTGTTCAATTTTGTGTCTGCTTTCTTCCTGGACAAGGGAGAACTCCAGACTTCTGGTCGGAGACACTCTCCCTGTCTGACCTTAGGGCTCAGTGACCCTGCCCCATGGTAAGAATCTCTTCCCACCCCATTCACCCTCCCGCCTAACCTGCTCCCCTGGCCACTAACTAAAGCTTACTCTCTCCGTCTCCATCACTGTCCAGGCCCCTAGGCCTCATCCTCTTTTATCCTTTCCTGAAACACTCAAGTGGTCCCTAGGAAACCAAGCCTTGACCACATATTAAGAATTAGCAACAGGTGAAGTGACACCCATAACTGTATTTTCATTATGAGCAATATCACCCCCAGAGGGTAATGTTGCTAATGCCGCCACATCAAGTGTCTGTTTGAGATAGTAATGTACCACCCTCAATTAGAATAAGCTGAGACCCAATTTTCCTATACTTAAGATGACTTCACCAATCCCAGAGATCATTCTCTCTGGTGTAACAAAGGACCCAAGAGGCTGGAATTACATCATTGTTTTACTTCTGAAGTTTCCAAGACTCTTTCTGAAGCTGCAGGATACCCTGAGAAGACCTACCACTGAAAAATAAAAACAAAAAACCTGCCCATGTCCTCAGCAACTCCCTCCATTCCCCCTGCCACTGAGATGTATCAGCTCCAACTGTTGAAGAGCATAATGGGGGCTTCTCATTTTTATCACCTTAATAGACTTCTGAACTGAAAGGGTACAACACAGCAAAAAAGAGAATTGGCAGTCAGCATTATGCCTTCTGGAAAACAGAAGTCGCTGCTGCTATTTTGCGTGGGTGTGGTTCTTTCATCTGCTTCTGACATCTCTGAAGCTGAAGTCCATTTCAGACAACAGAGAAGAGGGTTCGTGCAAGGTCAGACGAATGGTTCCTCTCTGAGCCCGCCAGTGGTGACTAGACATTCATTCCCAACTGTATCGGTGAGAGAGGCATCTGAGAGTACTTCATTCTTCTCCCCCTCCCTGTCTGCTCCCTGTCCAGACTCCATCCAGACTGTCATCTACAGTAACCTCCTGGCTAATGCCCTGCCACCAAGCTGGGGTCTCTCCCATCAATCCTACTCACTCATGACCGGCATGATCTATCTAAATACAGCAAAGGCATCAACACAATGGAGGGTCTGAGTAGATGTCTATTTGTTGGATGAGAGAATAAATGTGAATGGATAAAATCTTATACCAAACCCTCAGTGCTTTGGTAATCTGGGGAACATCTCTGGCGAGCTGTTGGAAGAAGGAGTTAGCATTGTGAACCAGACATGCATAACAGCACCATGTTTTTAATTACCAAAATAGTATGCAAAACAGATATTCCTCCAGGATAGGGTGATGTTCAGAGAAACCATGCAACAGAAATAGTGTTAGGCCTGAGGTAGGGGGTCTGAGATGGGGTGAAGACATCCGTTGTATATATTACATGGACATTTTTTTAAATAACGTAAATAGGCAAGGAATTCTTCTGGTTCGACTGTTTTTCAAAAAATGAAAAAGGTCTACCTTGAAAAGTCTTCTCACCACCCCTGTCTTCTATCTGCCTGTTTTCTGCCATCCAGGTAGCTACTGTTCTTGTTTTCTTGTGAATTCCTAGAGTTTCTTTATGCAGATGCCAATAATACATATTATCCCCACCACAATGTTTTTAAGCAAAAAGTAGCATGCTATAAACACTGCACTGCTCGTCCATTTTTATTTTTGCACAGTATTTTGTTGTGTGGATAGCCTATGATTTACCAGTCCTCTACTGCTGAACATTTGTGTCGCTTCCAGTCCTTTGTTACCACAGACGGTGCTGCAGTGAATAAGCTTGTACAAAATTCATTTGGCATCTGTGCAAGTATATCTGCAGGATGAATTCACAGAAGTGGAATTACTGTGTCCTTTTTTTGAAGCTACAAGCTTAACCGTTTGCTTCATGGTCATCAAAACATCCACGGGTCAAAATGACTGCATCAAAAGAACCACACTGATGTTGATACAAGACTGGAAAACCATTTTCATGGCATTGGCCAATGTGGGAAAAGAAATTGATCAACTTTCAGCTACTACCAATCCCTTTCTTAAATGTTACAGACGTCTATTGGTTTTTGACCACTTGGAATCAAAACCCTTAAAAATGGCCTGAGTACTAAACTTTAATAGGGCACCTTCTGTTTACATTTCCCAGAAATAGATACGACCTTAGGCAAAAAATCTACATTGAATCATAGCAAAGTGCTTCGTGATTCTTGTTGATTACCAGAGACCTGGCAAGAACAAGATAAGTGATGTTTGGAGGAAAAAGTATACAGATAAACACATCAGATGTAGACCCAGTGTATGAGACTATTTGTGTACCACATGCAAACATGCTCACGAACAGGCATTGGTGTTGGATGTGCTCTGTAATAACCAGCTTGTTTGTGTGTGTTAGAAAAATCAAGGCACGTATATAAAAGGAATATCCAATAAATGGAGAGACAGATGTTATTAGATAAAAAGATAAAATAATGTAACCAGCAATTCAGGCCAATCTCACTCCTGACATCCCGATCCATAATATCCAACTTCCTACTCATCATCTTCATTTGAATGCCTCAAATTTCCCGTGTCTAAAATTGAACTACCTGGGAATGCAAGCTGGTGCAGCCACTCTGGAAAACAGTATGGATGTTCCTCAAAAAACTAAAAATAGAGCTCCCCTACGACCCAGCAATTGCACTACTAGATATTGATCCAAGGAATACAGGTGTGCTGTTTCGAAGGGACACATCACCCCCATGTTTATAGCATCACTATCAACAATAGCCAAAGTATGGAAAGAGCCCAAATGTCTGTCGATGGATGAATGGATAAAGAAGATGGGGTATATATACATACCTGTATACACACACACACACACACACACACACACACACACACACACACACTATGGAGTATTACTCAGCAATCAAAAAGAATGAAATCTTGCCACTTGCAACTACATGGGTGGAACTACAGGCTATTATGCTATGTGAAGTTAGTCACTCAGAGAAAGACAAAAATCATATGACTTCACTCATATGAGGACTTTAAGAGACAAAACAGATGAACATAAAGGAAGGGAAACAAAAATAATATAAAAACAGGGAGGGGGACAAAACACAAGAGACTCATAAATATGGAAAACAAACCATGTGTTACTGGAGGGGTTGTGGGAGGGGGGATGGGCTTAATGGGTAAGGGTTACTAAGGAATCTACTTCTGAAATCATTGTTGCACTATATGCTAATTTGGATGTAAATTTTAAAAAATAAAAAATAAAATTAAAAAAGGAAAAAATAAAATTAAATTAAAATTAAAATAAAATAAAATAAAATAAAATAAAATAAAATAAAATAAAAAATTGAACTACCGGTATGCCGTTCAAGAATCTCCTCTACCTATAGTAGTCCCCATCACAGTCAAAGGCAAAGCCATTCTTGCAACTGCTCAAGAGAAAACACTTGGAGCCACCTTTTAACTCTTCTTTTTCTTCTATAGCCAATATCTAGTACATCAAAAACCATGTTGGCTCAGAGATTACCCAGAATCCTAGCATTTCTCACCATCCCTAGTGCTACCAGTCTGGTCCAAGCCACTACCATCTCCTCTCACCTGGATCGCTGTGTGAGCCCCCTACCCGGCCTCACTGGTTATACCCCTGCCCCCCACAGTCTATTTTTCACACAGAGAGTAATCCTTTGAAAATATAAAGCTAGGTTATCTGACACTCCCGATCAAACCCTTCCAGTGGCTCCCCATCTCACTCGTGACCTGGTCCCCATTATCTCTCTAATCTCACCATGAGCTCTTCTCTCCCTCACTCACACTCTTCCAGGCACCGGGACCACTGCACAGGCCACTGCCTCTGCCTAAAACATCTTCCCCATCGATGTCCCAAAGACCTACTCCTTCACCTCCTGCAAATCTCTGTTCCACTGTCACTTCTCAGTGAGGCCTATCCCAACCACTCTTTCAAATTAGAAAGCTTCCCCTGCCCCAGCCCCCATTCCCTCTCCTCCTCTCCCTCTCCTGTTTTTCCAATAGTACTTATCATCTTCCAACTTACCAGTTGTGCACTGTGCTCAGTTGTTAAATTCACTATCTCTGTCTCCCCTGCTGGAGTGTGAGCTCTGCAAGGGAGCTCTTTTTGTCTGTTTCACTCACTGCTCTTTGCCAAGCACCTAAACTATGTCTGCCACATAGCAGATATTTCAAAAATATTTGTAGAACACTGGATGCTTGGGTGGCTCCGTCAGTTGAGCGGCCGACTCTTGATTTCAGCTCAGGTCATGAACTCATGGTTTGTGGATTCAAGCCCCACTATCAGCATAGAGCCTGCCTGGGATCCTCAGGCTCCCTCTCTCTGCCCCTCCCCCATTTGTGCTCTCTTTCTCTCTCAAAAATAAATAAATGTTTAAAAAAATATTTGTGGGGGCACCTGGGTGGCTCAGTCAGTTAAGCATCTGACTTCAGCTCAGGTCATGATCTTGCGGTCCATGAGTTGGAGCCTGGCATTGGGCTCTGTGCTGACGGATCCAAGCCTGGAGCCTGCTTCAGAGTCTGTCTGTCTGTCTCTCTCTCTCTCTCTCTCTCTCAAAATAATAAATAGACATTAAAAAATTAAAAAATATATATTTGTAGAACAAATGAAGGAGTTTCTTCTGTGTAAATTTCTTTAAATTAGACTGTACCATTTTAATAATTAAAAAGTTGAGGCAAATGTAGGATTCAGTATTTCTCTCACTAATCAACTCTTCGATGACTGCTTAAGCCAAGGGTTCTCTCCTTGAACTTAAATACAATTAAATCCATGAGTCTCCTAACTTGATGTTACCACCCTTAAAGTTGATCTCCAGTTCCAGATTCACCAGCTATCCTGGTATCAAAAGTTGTTCAGCTGATTCTTTTCACCCACTGGTGACTTCTCTCCAGCACTAGCCACACGTATTCTCTTCACTCTAATACTGTTAGAGTGATAACAAAGACAGCCTCTTTTAGTCTTTCGAATTCTCCTGAACAAGATACCTGTGAGGTCTCCTCAAAACACTTCATATGTCTTACTTTGTGGCAAATACGGAAAAATCGTTTTTTATAGACAGTGAGAATTCGTGCTTTCCTCTACCACCAGATTCCCTGCCAGCTAGATTTTACCTCTTACATAGACAGCACCTGTGCTACGAGCTAATTTCCAGGCAGTCGGATTTGGACATTTAAATTTTTTGTTTGCTTGCATCTCCAGTAGCTCCAGTGGGTTCTCAGTTCACAGACTGCTTTGGATTCATCCTGTTTTCAGTTATAGACAAAGCGTTTCAGAGTAAACACCTGCTGCTATGAACCTTCAGGCAAGCGGTTTGGGTGGAGGAACTATCCCAGACCCATGATCTCTGTCAGCCACCGTAAACAAGTACGTAATCTAAGTAACAGATAATATGATTGTAAATGAAAGGCAGGGTGGTGTAGTGTCAAACACACAGGTTTTTTTTTTTAATTTTTTTTCCCAACGTTTATTTATTTTTGGGGGGACAGAGAGAGACAGAGCATGAACGGGGGAGGGGCAGAGAGAGAGGGAGACACAGAATCGGAAACAGGCTCCAGGCTCTGAGCTGTCAGCACAGAGCCCGACGCGGGGCTCGAACTCACGGACCGCGAGATCACGACCTGAGCTGAAGTCGGACGCTTAACCTACTGAGCCACCCAGGCGCCCCAATAAATGGCATTTTAAAGTACCACGCAGGGGCGCCTGGGTGGCGCAGTCAGTGAAGCGTCCAGCTTCGGCTCAGGTCATGATCTCACAGTTTGTGAGTTCGAGTCCTGTGTCAGGCTCTCTGTTGACAGCTCAGAACCTGGAGCCTGCTTTGGATTTTATGTCTCCCTCTCTCTCTCTGCCCCTCCCCTGCTTGTGCTCTGTCTCTCTCTGTCTCTCAAAAATGAATAAATGTTAAAAAAAATTTTTTAATGAAAAATAAAGTACCATGCAAGTTCTGCTACAGAACAAACTCCCTAGTTGTCCACCTTCGAACCAGATCCATATTGCTGAGCCCCTTTCATTTAGACAGTTTGGGAGAACCTCTAATTTGGGCAGGATTTGCCAAGCAGTTCCTGGTCTCTTTGTCCATGTTACAAAATTACCTGCACACAGAGACACCCTCTACCTGAATTCATGAGCATTCAGTAGAGAACCAAATAACCAGAAAAGCACAGATCATGTTCCACTGAAGGAATCCCCATTCTCTGGTCTGTGAGCAATGGCAAAGTTAGCATTTTCAGCTGGAATCTGGGAGTGAGAAGAAATCAGACATCCTAGGGTCGAAATTTCCATGCCCACCTCAGTCCCACATTTCTACAAACCCAAATATTATTTTCTTCACTGTTGATCCTTGATAAGACTCACCAGTCAAAGCATGCAAAGGCAATTAAGACTTGAGGCATATCCCATTTTCCATTTTAGTCAATGATATCAATGCCAAGCAACGTCTTGAAAAGTCAGAGTTTCCAGTACTCTATGCCCAAATTTTAGACCGCGAGCTGGAAAGTGATGGGAACCCCATGCAATCCTAAAACCACACAATCTACTTGGATTACCAGCATTTAACCCAGTGATATCACCTGGATGGAAGAAAATCGTATTCGTTGCAAAACTGAATTATGTTCTAAATGAATTAAAAGAGAATTTGTTTCCTCTACCATTCTTGCCCTCCAAGAATGCATCTCAGTAAGATAAAGTGGATTGCAAGGCTGATGTTTTGAGCGCTCTGCCAAAATCCAAGAGCCTGGGAGGGGACCTACAGGCACAAAGAAGCAATTCTACTTAGAAATGTCACACTGCGGGTTGCCAATTAAAAACCTTTGTCAAGATGCAGTCAGGCAAGGAAGATGTCATGTGTTATGAGAAGATTTAGAGGCACCTGTGCCCCTGTGGGTAGATTTCTTCCATCAGCTGGGGCATGGGGTGGTATCCAGGCATCTGCTGTGAAGTGAGGGAGGGCATTCCTGCCAATAATTCTGGGACTCAAAGAGGGAGGGTGGAGAGGATGAAAAACTGCAGGCTGAAAGTCCGATTATCATCCTACTACTAATTCTATTATGAAACTATCAGTTCTCTGGGCCTCAGTTTATCTTCTGCATAGGGATTTGAGCTGGAGGACCTCCCAGGTCTATAATCCCAGCCACAGGAAATGGAAGACTGCTCCCTTCCACAAAGGCTCTTTGTTGTGGAATTTTGAGACCCCATGCAAACACAATCTTTAGAAATTAGCGTTTTATTGATTTTGACATATGCTGTCATTGACACTTCTGCTTTATGTGTTTTAATTAAATGCTATTATTTGCCACTGGGTCCTGAGGCCATGTGTTGGGAGTGGGTGAGATTTCATAAATCCGACCTGTAGTTCTGTGTTGGCAGTCCATTGACTCTTCTCCTGATATCATCATAATTATCTCCCTTCGATCAATAGAAAAGCTTTGAGGTCCACTTTATAGCTGAGAGCAGGCTTCTTTCCATTTTCCTCCCACTTTGTTCAAAATGCACAAAGCCCTCGTCCAGAAGTCACCC
Source organism: Prionailurus viverrinus (assembly GCF_022837055.1). NCBI lineage: Eukaryota > Metazoa > Chordata > Mammalia > Carnivora > Felidae > Prionailurus > Prionailurus viverrinus. The sequence continues at coordinate 137,256,832 of NC_062561.1, read as the reverse complement.
TCTCTGATACAAAAATGAACATTCTGCTTTGCTGTCAATGTTGCTGCTATCATTAGATGCTTCCATCTCACTCCGAGCCACCTCCACTTGGGGCCTGTGAGCCCATTTTACTCTGTGCCATGTAGTCCCGACCTGGGACTGTGGTTTCTGTCTTGTTCCTCTCTCTGCTTCCATTTTGGTTTCCCCTTTGGGAAAACCAAACCCTACACACTGTGCTCCAGGCTCTGGATCACCATTCATTTGAAACTTCCTCCAGATCCTTATGTCATCAGGATTGCCGTTGTTTATCACCCTCTCCACACTCTGCATATCTACCTTGCACAAAGTTAGTGCTCAGTGCACGTCGCTTGAACTTAATCAAGAGAAGAGAGTAAGGAATTCGCATTTCTCCCAAGTTGAATCATCCTAGACCCAACTGAGATTCACTTCAGAGCCTGTTCTTCATCTAGGACCTTGGCTTGAGGGGAAGAGGCTATGGGTTGTTTACTTTGAAGAGAATCACTCTTATGTGCTAAATCCGAACAATATGAATGCTCTAAAAAAATCCCATTATATATAGTGAATTCCTAGAATACTTTGGGGGATAGGTGATGGAGGGGTGGGGGAGAATGTCTGTCAATCATTTTCCTCACGCTCAAAAAACCCCTCTTGAATCTATATCTGCACAGCAATTAGGGACCAGAACAAATGCAAACTTTCCCTCCTACTCCCCTGTCTCCCTCAATCCAAACACAATCGAATCCAATCCAGGTTCCTCCAAGAAGCAGGGCCTTTCCCCACACTAACATTTTCCTTTGTCCAAATTTCTACAGTCACAGGGTTTTTGCTTGATTACGCTTTTATGTATTTGACAGTTATTTGTAGAGCGCTCTGCCAGGCAGCATCCAAGCACACCACGCCCATCAGCTCATTTAGTCCTCATAACAATCACATGAGGTGGGCATTACTATTATTATCATTATTATTATTCAACCTACCGATGAGGAAACTGAGGCACAAAAGAGCGAGATAATTTAGCCAAGGTCACACAGCCAGTGGGTATCAGAGTCAGGATGTAAACCCAGGCAGCTAAGCCCCAGGTCTATGTTTTTTAACCACTACTTTAAATATGGCTTCCCTGACTTTTGCCAGGGATTGATCATCAAATGTTTCATGCCAGCCTGGACTTTCCAATGGTACTGGGAGCTTCCTGATGGGTGACACCACGCCTCCCATGACCTATCCCATCACTATCACATCTTCCCACCATATTCAATTAATAAATATTTATTAGTCACCTCCTCTGTGTTGGGAGTGTTCTAGGTTCTAGGAATACAGCAATGAACCAGACTGTCAGGATCCCTATCTCATAGAGCTTACATTCTAATGAGAGGGAAAACATAATATCCAGGTAAACAAACCAGCTAATGAATTGAGAACACAGAGATCATCACAAGGGCAAGGAAAAGGATGAAAGAGAGTGATAGGATAAGAAAGACCTGAGGAGCCTTATCAGATCATGTGGCAAGAAAGCGCTGTCTAAGGAGGTCATATCTACACTGGACCCTGAGAAAAAACAGCCAGCCCTGTGAGGATTTGAGAGAAGAGAACTCCAGGCAGAAGATCAGCAGGTGCAAAGGCCCTGAGGTAGAAATGGGCTTAGCAAATTATGGAAAAAGAAAAGTACCTGAAGAGTGGCAATCAAGCAGGAGAGGGGAGGGAAGCAGAGCTCAGATTGTGCAGGTCTCAGAAGCTTGAATCCTGTGTCCCCGGATGCAAGAAACCATGTGATGTGGCTCAGTGCTGACTCCCACACCTCTATACCTGTGTGTTCTCAGCCCACTGAGCTCCCTGGAACCACTGAGTACTCCCTCCAGGGTGCCCAGTTATCCCCCACAGTCTCTGCTTCAGTGGGCACAGTGGTCCAACATGAGGACGTGGAATCATATTTCTGGATTTCAACCCCTGCTCTAGTTGAGTGACTTTGGGCAGATTATGGAACCTAAGCTCCAATTTTCTGGCCTGAAGAATGTGATGATAGAGTATGTATTCCAGAAGATTATCACAAGGATTAAATGATATGATGAGTGCCTCCTTGCTCAGCACCAGCAGTGGCATGCAGGAAGCAAGCCCATAAAGCAGTTTTTATGTTGTGGTGGTTATTTTTATTAATCTTGGTAGGAAATCAGCCCTGAAGTATAAACACTGCCTGGTAGAAAGTGCTGGAATCTCTTGCATCAGCTATATTGGCTTCTGAGCTAACTGCAGCAGATTTAGTGAAAAGGATCTAAAAAGGAAAAAAAGAAAAAAGGTATACTCCAAAACACCTACTCTTTTCCAAATAACACGATCTCTAGTATTTTTTTCATGCAACCTACTGGAAAGTTCTAATCTTATTCATTTAAAATCCCCAAGCTCGATTCTGTTTTTCGTTACCAAATATTCCGAGACAACACCAGAAGCAGCAAGATCCAATGATGGAGATTCTCTAACTGAAAATGTAGGGCACCATGACAAGAAACTCAATTCTTTGCCAAATGAAAAGAGATGAGCATTTAACCCGAGGAATGCCAAGGCCAGGGTTTCTGTTCAGATTTCCCGAGAAAGAAAGGTTTTGTCAAAAGACAGACTACACCAAGCATTTTCTTTTCTTTGAGCGCCAAGGATTCATTAAGAACCAAGCCCTAGCGCCATCTCCTGGCAGTCTCCAAAACTGAAAAACAGACGCTTACCACAAGGGACCCCTCCCCCTCCTTGACAGAAATTCAGTTCAGGAGATAAACTGGTAATTTCATAGTAACTTCTGTGTTTTCAACCTCCTGTTAAATATTTGAATTGAGATGAGCAGATGGTAACAGTCCCAGCTACTTACGGTCCCCACAAGGGACAGTCCCTGTTAGGCCACCACTTCCTTTGTTTCTGTAAGAGCTTGTCAACCAACAAGGAACCCAGAGATCAGAGACAGCGTATTTATTGTCAGTGGGCCAGTGCTTAGCCCTGCAACCAATGCGCCCAATCTTAAAAGAGGATCGTCCTCTGCCCAAATTTACATTCTGCAATACTTCCGCTCGCTGTGGATACTTTACGCAAAGATATCATGCGTGAAATTGACCCTCAAAGAGCTGGGCTCCCAGCTCACTTCAGGACTGCAAATCTCAGTTTGCCTCAGTACCCAGAATCTCACGGTAAGCCTCAGTTTGGGGTCTTGCTCTCCCTGGAGAAGGAACGGATGGCCACCCTTGGCATCAGGGCCACTTTCGCTCCCCAAAGATTTGGTGAGGGCAGGTGGCTTCCCGGCCTGGGTCGCTTCAACAGTTTTCACCTAGCTCTGTACTCACCTCCAATCCAGGTAACTTGGTATCCACAAGCACAGAGCCTGAAATGGCTAGGAAAAATAATTCTGCTGGGTTGCTGACTGAGGAGTGAACCAGTATCCCAAAGAATTGTGACTCGTTTCTTAGGGAAGTTGGGGGCAGGGGGAGCTGGGGTAGAAATAAGCAGGATAGTTTGGGAGGACAGGAAAACTACTGGCTGGACTGGTTCCTCCCTTCTTTACTCAAGCACATGTATTTACTTATTTAAAATGCTTTGAGGGACCTGAGTGGCTCAGTCAGTTAAGGAACCCACTTCAGCTCAGGTCATGATCTCGTGGTTCATGAGTTCAAGCCCTGCATCGGGCTCAGAACCTGGAACCTGCTTGGGATTCTGCCTCTGTCTCTCTCTCTCTTTCTCTCTCTCTCTGCCCCACCCCCACTTGCACTCTGTCTCTCTCTGTCTCTCAAAAATAAGTAAATGTTACAAATTTTAATTAAACAAATCAAATGCTTTTAGGGGCGCCTGGGTGGCCCAGTTGGTTGAGTATCTAACTCATGATTGTGGCTCAGGTAATGCTTTCACAGTCTGTGAGATCAAGCCCCACGTTGGGCCCTGTGGTGACAGCATGGGGCCTCCTTGGGATGCTCTCTCTCTCCCTCTCTGCCTCTCCCCCACTTGCACAGGTGCTCTCTCTCTTTCTCTCTCTCTCTCTGTCTCTCAAAATAAACATTTAAAAAAATAAAAATAAAAAAATAAAGGGGCACCTGGGTGGCTCAGTCCGTTAAGCATCCGACTTCAGCTCAGGTCATGATCTCACAGTTCATGGGTTTGAGTCCCATGTTGGGCTCTGTGCTGACAGCTCAGAGCCTGGAGCCTGCTTCAGATTCTGTGTCTCCCTCTCTCTCTGCCCCTACCCCACTCACACTCTGTCTCTCTCTCAAAAATAAATCATAAAAGCATTTTAAAAAATAAACATAAAAAAATAAAGTGCTTTGACCCCTTCCTGTTTGTCAGATAATGTGATAAGCACGTCACCTATAGCTCCTCACTTACACAACAACCCACGCGTTTGGTACCATTTTTTATTTCCATTTAACAGAGAAGAAAACATGCTTAGAGAGAGCTTAAATAACTTGCCCAAGATCTTAGAGCAAGTAACTGGTAGAGGCAGGGTTCAAACACACATATCCTCTTAACCACTATAATGAAGTATCTTTCAGACCCAGGACTCAGGATTTTCTCAGGCACTGCTGAAAACACTCCTCATATTTGCAGGATGAATGAAATGGGATAATTCTGCCAGATAAAGAAGGTGCTGCTCAGAGCCCTCCTGGGTGACTGTGTACGTGGTGAGAAGAAGAGGTGCATTAGCATCAGGCACCACCAAATCTTCCTCCCTCTTAAACAGCACGCACCCAGGGTAAACCCTTTGCCTTAGTCTTCACGCACTTGACGCAGTTACTGACCCATAGTCCTCATTCCCAGCGAGTTTTCAAGAGACTGACGGTAATTTTCTCACACCATCCACGCCTGACAATTGATTTCTCATGGTTATTTGCCAAAGCACCACTACAAATGCCATTAACTGGTTACAAAACTAGCCAGCCGTTTCTAAAGCCCAGTGCTGGCGACAGCTCTGTGGTCCCTGGGGATCCTTGTTTTGCCGCATCTTGCTAAAGCAAACGTTTCTTCTTGATGTTAAATGCCAAAAGAAGAAACGTATCTTTTGCTCTTCCCAAAACTTATAGAACTATGAGAGTCAGGAGTAAAGAGACAGCCTTTTAAAAATCACAGAAAGCATTCAGGATTCCTGACTCTAAAAAACGACCCCTTAGCCTCAATATATAAATTGCATACATTCTGCAGATAACACTTCTTTAAAAAAAAAAAAAAAAAAAAAAGTAAGAATTTAATAATCATTCATTAACCATCTTTTGGGTTCCTGACACGGTGCTACACACCGTAAATACAAGAAAAGGTCACTGTGCCTGCCTTCAAGGTGCTTATATTCTAGTTATGGAGACACGACCCACATATGAAGCAACTTAAGAATAAGACAAGGCAAGGGGCGCCTGGGTGGCGCAGTCGGTTAAGCGTCCGACTTCAGCTCGGGTCACGATCTCATGCTCCGTGAGTTCCAGCCCCGCGTCAGGCTCTGGGCTGATGGCTCAGAGCCTGGAGCCTGTTTCCGATTCTGTGTCTCCCTCTCTCTCTGACCCTCCCCCGTTCATGCTCTGTCTCTCTCTGTCCCAAAAATAAATAAACGTTGAAAAAAAAATTTAAAAAAAGAATAAGACAAGGCAAGACACAGTCAGTTGTGAGATGGAGAGGTACAGAGAGTGGGCACTATCATGCTCAGAAATGGAAATGGTCAGCCTCATAGGAGCCATCAGAGCAGAAGCCCGCCAGTGCTCCCACTCGCTAGCCCCTGGCCTTATATACATCCCTGGACCTCAGTGCTCAGATCTGTAAAATGGCAGAGCTGAGCCACCCGTACAACAAATTTGTTTTGAGCACTCACTGTAAGCCAGGCACTATTTGCGGTTCTGGTGATACAGCGGTGAACAAGATAATGGCCCCACCCTAATGGATTTTATGGTCTGGCGGAGGGAAAGGGGAAGGCAGATAGATGAATGTATAAATACATGACATGGCAGGTAGTGATCAGGACTGTGAAGAAAATCAAGAAATCAATAAAATCAAGAAAATCAAGATAAAGTGATAATGAGTGACAGGGGGCCACGTCAAGAAGGTAATTTGGGAAGGGGTCTCACCCATCAAGTCACATTGGTGGGTGGGCGTGGAAGATGTGAGGCGGCAACCCAAACTGGTATTAGGAGAGCGTTCCTGGAAGAACGAACAGCAAGACAAGGCCCTGAGATAGGAATGACTCGAAACGTTTGAGGAGCGGCGCGAACACCAGTGTGGCTGAATCACGACGGGAGCCTAGAGAATGGGAAATGAAGAGAAGCCAAGAGCCAGACCATGAAGAGCCATAAAAGCCAAGGTAAGGAGTTCAGGTGAGAAGCCCGGGAAGGCTTAAGAATGTGTACCAGAGGATGCAAACCATCTCTGATCTGAAGGGGTGGGACCTAAGCAAGATGGTCCTGAATGAGTAGGATCTAGAATGGAGGAGTCCAAATGCCAAGTATTCACATTTCAGATGGTGTGGACCCCTGTGCAGATCAGGAGTGATTTAATTAAGGAAGTAACCAGGCTAAGGAGAAAAAATATCAGGGGAAGAAGTCTGGAGACCAAGAAGGGTCCCAGGTATTTCATGGGAAAACGGTAAAATATATGGTGCCTCTGACCATCAGGAGGCAGCCAGTGCCCTGGTGCCATCCCTCTTCTGTCCAAAAACTCCCAATTTGGTGCCCTGTTAGGGCCTCACAAGGCCTCATTGCTCTAAACACCAACCGGCCATTCAAAATGCACTAGTCCTACGGTTCATGGCCAGCGTTAGCTCTACTATAGGTAACAGGTGGGTGCTAATGTTAAATAAATCCATGCTAATTGGTTAGTGCTTCTCAAATTTCTTCCTTTCTATTTACTATTTCTTCCGAAGGCAGGAGAGAGAAAACACGTGGCTCCAGAATGTCTACAAGATATAAAGTGAAGCAGCCCATCACAAGCAAAACGCTTCACTGAAGACTTGTACTTTATCTTAAAATTAGTGTGAATGTTCCTTCAATTCCAGATTTACTTATAAGAACCCAATAACAATGTGTTATATTGTCCAAGGAGCAGATATGAGCCTGGAAGAATATATGCCACATCTGTCGTGTGCTTTGCCAAATGCCTCGCACATCATCCCATATCCCCAGGGCTGGGGAAACTCACCTTGAAAAACGTGAATCACTAAACCCAATTAAAACACTCTCCTCTCTTAGAAGGACCCCGCGTAGTTGCCAATATCTGGGGTTTCAAGGATCATCACTCATTATTAGAGGCAACATACGAGGTAGAGGGCTCCTAAAAGCAGATTTGGATGTCTTCCTAAATGAAATCGCTAATGCCACCCTTATTCTACAGTTGTCCATCTTATAAAAGCACATTACTAACACAAGCTGGATCCCAACTATCTCTGAATCTCAGCGGACATTAATGGGAATAGCATGTGCCATATAGCCATTCCATAGCCATTACAAAGACTGAGTAAATCCTTCAGTGCCACATGCTCTTAGGAAGTGATGCTCTCACAATGAGTAAGAAAGCATTCCCAAAGAAACTGGCACCTCTCCTGTCACTTAAACGGTAGTTTACAGCATCTCGGTGGGGGAGGTGATGTTTCTCATATTGTGTTTGTTTAATATTTGACAATATCTTGGCTCATACTGTGGTGGGTTTGAGATAAAATGATTATTTGTATATACACAGTTGCCCACACAGATGGGAGAAAATGTTTATTTGGAGGGGGAGAAAAAGAAATTAGAAGGAAAAAAAAACCCTCCATGATACATGCATCAATACTACTATGATTACACAATGCTATATTAACAATATTTTGAGGGAGTCCCTCTAAATAACCATCCTGCCTTCCAACTCAGAATCCACATAATTACAGCTTTCTGGCTACCAGAACAGGAAAGGATGCCATGTTGGATGCTGCCAGTGCTGGGGGGTTGAGCAGGCTACTGCTGCCACCCAGTGGGGACTGCTGAAATGGCAACCGCAGGAAGCTTCAGCTACTTGCAACTAAACAGAAAATTTATGTACTTTCTAAGTAATTCCTATTTTCAATTCTCACATTCGCAGAAATTACAATAAATAACAAACACGGGATGATTTATGTAATTCTAGCTTCATTGCGTAGTACAAAATGTACTGAAGATAAAATACGTATAGAAACATTTCGTTTTGTCATTTTAGCCATTCCTTAAATATCTAGTTTATGTTGTATTTACAGTATAGTTACTTTCTTTTTTTATTTTTTAATGTATGTTTATTTTTGAGAGGGGAGGAGGGCAGAGAGAGGGACACACAGAATCTGAAGTAGCCTCCAGGCTCTGAGCTGTCACAAAGCCCAATGGGAGGCTCAAACTGACGAACTGCAAGATCATGACCTGAGCCGAAGTCAAATGCTTAACCGACCAAGCTACTTTCTTTTACATTGGGGTCTGATAAATGGTTTTTATTCTTAATAAAAATGAATATCCCAAATCCAAAGACATTAGTGTTTTTGCTTTATGGTGCAAAAACACATCTGTGATGACAGTTTTGTTCTTTATTTTTTTAAGTTTATTTATTTTGAGAGAGAGAGAACACAAGTGGGAGAGGGGCAGAGAGCGAGAGGGAGAGAGAGAGAATCCCAAGAAGGCTCTGCACTGCCAGCGCAGAACCTGACATGGGTCTCGAACCCATGAACCATGAAATCATGACCTGAGCCAAAGTCAGAGGCCCAACTGCCTGAGCCACCCAGGCACCCCTATTTTTAATTAAGCTAAGCGTTGATTTTAGGTAGAATCCTCCAACTTAAATATTTTAAGAATCCTTATAAGTTAGAGAAATCTTTGTTTAACATATAAATAAGTTTTCAAACTGGATATTATAAGAGTATCCTAATGATGGACTTCACAAATTAACAGAGGCAAATTCAAGGGTGGATTAGTTGGGCAAGTTTCCGGGAAACCAATCAGGATAGTGCTTAAAAATACAACATTTAGTGGGGAAAAAAAACCTGTTTTGGAACATTGCATGAAGGATACTACCATTCATATAAATGTCAAAAATGCACAGCATCATTCCATATTGTTTACAGATTCATAGAAGTATATACATATGGGCTCGATTCACAGCCAAATTCATGATAGCATTTCCTCTGGGGAGAGTGAGGGGAAATGGGCCTTCACCTTTATGTGTAATATTTTATCCTATTTAAAAGATACAGAGATGGAGCCCCTGGGTGGTACAGTCAGTTAAGCTTCTGACTCTTTATTTTGGCTCAGGTCATGATCTCATGGTTCGTGGGATCGAGCCCCGCGTCAGGCTCTGCACTGATGGCACAGAGTCTACTTGGGTTTCTCTCTCTCCCTCTCTCTCTCTTTCTGCCTCGCCTTCTCCCTCTCTCTCTCTCTCTCTCTCTCTGTCTCTCAAAATAAATAAATGAACTTTTTAAAACAAAGAAATAAAAAGAGAGAGAAGATATGAAGCAAATATGACCAAATATTCAAATTTTTTTGTTTCATATGATGGTTCCACAAGTGTTTTTCATTATCTTTTCCTTATTCCATTAAAAAGCAAAAAGTAGTGCTCAAATTCATTGCAAGATCTTTGTTACACTGAGTATGGTATGGAAGTCTGGGATCAGAGCTAAAAAAACTAAACTAAACTAAACTAAACTAAAAACAGGGGTCTGAAGTGTCCTCCTTAGTCCACAGAGTGCTCAGCTTTTCCCCTAAATAAATTCAGGTCAAACACTTCAAGAATACTTGGTTTGAAGGTGCATCAGTTTCTACCCAAGGCACCGTCATGCCTCCTCCAACCCTTATATTAAAACATTCCTCTCAAAACTTAAGGGAGACATAATCATCAGCTTTTTTGGTCCAGAGTAGCCTGATGGTATCCTGAAGCTCCTAAGTTAGCAACTTAAATATTCCAATGATAAATTTTCAGAGGCCAAATGAAGAATAAAACAGAAGGGCAAGTGTTTTCCTCTAATACTTGTACTCCTGTCACTCCTAAACATAGCAGATTTATTAGGAACGGGAACTTGGCACACACTGATGGAGGAAATTTTTATTTAATTCACTACCATAAATTGCAAAAAAACAAATATGTGTTCATGCATTTAGAAACCCCCTAGAGGGAGTATTTCTTCAGAAATAGAAAGAAAATAGGGTTTAAGAGAAATGTGTTTTAGGTTATTATTCCTCTGTGTAAGAACCTAAGCCTTGCCCCAAAATAAATGTAGTCTAGACTGCAATCTAGTGAGAATCAAGACCGCAATCTACTTATTCCTTCTGCTTTCACAATAGAACCACTCACAGTTGTGATGAGAATCATCCCAAATTATAAGGCATAAAAACTGGCACTGCCTCACATATTATTAATCTATTTGCAGATGGCACCACATTTTACAACATGATCCTATTACAAGAAATGCTGATTCTGCAAATGCTCTCTGCTTGCAAGCGAGAATGGAGCAGTTAGAAGTCACGGCAATGCTGTATTTTAAGCTTTCCAAAATGTACACTAAAGCAAAAGTCCTTGAAGGTTGTAGAAAATAACTCCATCGTCTTCAAACCATTGCAAAACTTTTCAGATCAAACGTGGACATAGACCGATAAATATCTTTGTTGGTTCTCTAATCAGAAACAAGTACACATAATTATCTCATAGAGTAGGAACTTAAAATTTGCTAATATGTTGAACAATTAGCAAAACATAGCCTGCAAAACTTTAATTGAGATTCCTCTGGCATAAAATAAAAAAATACTGGCTATGGAGTTGCCAAATCCAAAAACAGGCAATCTTACTGACAACAGCAAGGCTGTTGGCAGATAATAGGAGATTCATCCTCAAAAAAGGAAAGATTCAAGAGTCCAATCCTTAGAGGTTTCTTTTCTCACACCTTACACATATGAGCTGCACTAAGTCTACAAGTTTAACATGAAAGCCAAAGTGACCAGTCAATTCCTGATATTTATATTTAATGTTTGGACAGATGGAACGCTATCATATTCGATTCAACATACAGCTACTGAGGACCTGCTGTTCGCACAATGTTTTTTGGTGAGAAATATATCTGGATAAATCTTACCAGAATTTCATTACCTCCTTCAGTAAGTCTCTCCAACTGTATGCTTCCATTTTGTCTGATTTTTTAATTTAAGTTTATTTTATCAGTATTACATAATACATGCTCGTCACAACAAACATGGAAAATATAGGAAAAGAGAATAAGGGGGAAAGCCATTCACAGTCCCACCAGGTAGAGACAATTATCAAAATTCATGGATTCCCTCAGAATATTTTTTTTTCTCATTCTGTAAAGATTTCTCATTTCCAAATCACAATGAAAGGAACTTGAGTACTTTATCAATTTTGTTTTCTATTATACGCCTTAGAAACATAAGATATAAATATAACCTCACTACAAACTGGTATCTGACACAACAGAATAACATTTGCAAAATGTAATGTTGTAGTGACAATAATGAGGCTGATTGCTACAGACATGGTAAACTCTGAGTGTTAAATGCTTACATCTTATTTTTTCAGAACATTGATCCAACAACAAAAATAGACAACAGCAGCTGAAAATTTATCTCATTCAGTGTTCTAAGATAAAAGAGCTAACCATTCATTCCATTATTTTCTGCAGATAAATCCTTTTTTCATACTGAAATCTGATGGCAATTAAATTATGATATTTTCCCAGGCTACTGTATGAAGAGGAAGCTGAAGGGCATCACTATACAGCATACTGCAACATAAACACTCTTCTGTTCACCAGTTCTGGAGCATTTCCAAAATATACCAAACAATCCAGTTTTATTTCTGTCCAGGAGGCTGTGTGCCAAAGATGGGATATAAGCACAGGAATATATAAGCAGCAAGATTACAGTCAACCGACTCTGAAAATTAAAAATGGCAGACATAGTGAGGCCGGCAAAGCCCCAGTCACATCCCCTTCAGAATATTTTGTTGAGAATTTCTTCATAATTTCCGTTATGTAATATATCCAAGATTGTACAAGCCAACTTTATAATGTATGACATCATAAAGCAACTAGACCTATCAGATCACTTTAAGAACACATTGCCCAAAAGTAGCAAACACACAATCTTCTCAAGTACACATGGAACATTCTCCAGAAGACACCATACATTAAGCTGTAAAATGAGCCTCAATAAATCAACAAGATTGAAAATAGATTACGTTCTCCAACTATAGTGGAATGAAATAGAAATTGATGACACAAGGAAATTTGAAGAATTCGTAAGTGCAGAAATTAAATAACACACTCTTAAATAACCAATGGGTCAAAAAAGAAATCGCCACAAAGGAAATGAGAAAATAACTTAGGATGAGTGAAAATAAAAACACAGCATACAAAAATTTGTGGAATGGAGATAAAGCAGTGCTCAGAGGGAAATTTATAGCAGTAAATACCTATATTTTTTAAAAAAATTTAATGTCAGATAAATAACCTAATCTTCAATTGTAAGGAACTGAAAAAAGAAGGGCAAAGTAAACCTAAAGCAAGAAGAAAGAGGAAATAATATTAGAGCAGAAGTTAGTGAAAGAGAATAGAAAGACAACAGAGAAAATCAATGAAACCAAAAGCTGCTTCTTTGAAAATATCAACAAATTGACAAACATTTACCTTGACTGACCAAGAAAAAAGAGACAACTCAAATTTCTAAAATCAGGAATGAAACATGAACTATAAATTACCCAATTTAAAAAAAATGAAACGATTATAAAGAAATACAATGAATGATTGTATGATACAAATTGTATAAAAGAAATGAAATGGACAATTTCCTAGAAACACTCTCACTACTGAAACTGACTCAAGAAAAAAAATACACAATCTGAGTACACCCATAACAAGTAAAGAGATTGAATTAGTATCAGAAACTACCCACAAAGCCCAAGACCAAATGGCTTCAATGTTGAATTCTATCCTATGTTTAAAGAAGAATTAGCATCAGTATTTCACAAACTCTTCCAAAAGTTTGCAGAGTAAAAGACCCTCCCCCACTAATCGTATGAGACCAGACTTGTCCTGATACCAAAACCACAGTCATGGCACAAATACAAACAAACAAAAACAAAGCTAAAGACAACATCTCTTATGAATAGAAGTGCAAAAATCCGACAAAATACTAACAAACTGAATCCAGCAACATATAAAAGGGATTATGCACCATGACCAAGTAGGAGTCATTCCAAAAATGCAAGGTTGGTTTAATATGTGATAATCAACCAATGCCATACACTCTATTAACAGTAAAAACCTAAAACCACATGATTATGTCAATAGCTGCAGAAAAACATTTGACAAGGGGTGCCTGGGTGGCTCAGTCCGTTAAACGTCCGACTTCCGCTGAGGTCATGATCTCACGGTCCCAGTGAGTTTGAGCCCCGCGTCGGGCTCTGTGCTGAAAGCTCGGAGCCTGGAGCCTGTTTCAGATTCTGTGCCTCCCTCTCTCTCTGACCCTCCGCTGTTCATGTTCTGTCTCTCTCTGTCTCAAAATAAAACGTAAAAAAAAAAACAAACATTTGACAATGAGGGTGATGGATATATTTACGGCATAGATTGTGATGATGTTTCCATGTGTGTATACTTATCTCCAAATATACCAGGCTGTATGCATTAAATATGTACAGCTTTTTGTTAGTCAACATTACCTCAAGAAATTGAAAGCCAATTTCTCTATCATGATAAAAAAAAAAAGACACTCAAGAAATAAAGATGGAAGGGAACCTCTTCCACCTGAGAAAGAGCATCTTTAAAAAAGCTACACAAACATCACACTTAGTAGTGAAAGACTGAATGCTTTCCCCTACAATTAAGGAAAAAAGAGATGTCCACTCTGACCACTTCTTTTTTTTTAACGTTTATTTATTTGTTTTGAGAGAGAGAGAGTGTGCATGCGAGTGGAGTAGGGGCAGAGAGAAAGAGAGAGAATCCCAAGCAGACTTCGCTCTGTCAGCACAGAGCCCTACACAGGGCTCCATAGCATGAACTGTGAGATCATGACCTAAACAGAAATAAGTAGTTGGACACTTAACCAACTGAGCCACACAGGTGCCCCTGACTCTGACCACTTCTGTTCAGTGTTGTTCTAGAGGCAAATATATCTGGGCAACAGAAATTAACAGCATCAAGACTGTAAAGGAAGAAGTAGAACTATATTCAGAGATAACATGATCTCATATACAGAAATTCCTAAGGAATGCAAAAGAAACTCCAAACATAATAAAAACCACAGAATCGCAGACGTTTATAGGGCAAATTTTATGGTATGTGAATTATTAAATTGAGAACATTTAGCATATAGTAATTTTTGAGCAGACTCAACAATGACACCATCACATAGATCAATGACACACAAAGGGATTTGATATCTTATCTATCCCTGGATCATGTATTCATCTTTCTCCATTAAAAAATACTGAAGTCATTCAGGATGAATTATCTTTATTATTTACTCCACTGGATGTCTCTTTCAAACTGAAAGGGCAATATATACTTGTATTGCCTTTTACTATGCACCAAAAATTAAAAAATTCCTAGAAGTACCAAATAAAAACCCTGTAGTATTCTTCTCACCCATGACCCTCCCTCCTACCACCACCACTCCTTGAAGACAATGAATATTAATAGTTCAATGTCCACACTCTTCCCCATGTTCATCTCAATGCACACAAATGAAAGTATTCACACAAATAAAAGGTTTTTTCCTCTGATTTTTCTACATACATTTCTCTCCCACTTACTTCATGGTGGCCTTTCCTAATGGTCAGTGCCTATAAACCATAACTCCTCCTTGTTAAAGCCACACAACATTCCAGAAATATGGACATACCACAGTTAATCCAAGCACTCTCTGGTGACAGGATTCAAGTTCTTTCCTTTTTTTTTTTTCTTTTTTTTTTTTTTTTTTTTGGCATTCAATGTATTTCTTTACACATATACTTACAAATCAATTCTTTTACTTCTGTATGATAAAATTGTCCAATCCAGATTTTAAAGATGCAGAAAACATGACTTTGCTTAGCAAGAAAGAAAAAAAAAGGTCATTATGTTTCACTAAACATCCTGCTTGGTGGAAAGGGGGAAACATTTATTTCTCAGTTCTGAGTCACAGCCCTGTGAATAGGTTAGATTTTGTTTGCAAATACATAAACAAAATACAAATTACAAGTGCTCACCAAACAAGGCGTCTTGTAATAGGGGCAAAGGGTGTGTCACAAGAAACACATTTCCTGGTGCAGGAAAATGAGCCGCAGAGGAAGGAAGCAGCCCAGGGAAACAGTGCTGGACCAAGCTTTATGCTTTGACTGCAAAACTCCCCTGACAACAACGAATCCAACAGGATTCCTGGGTTCAGGGCTCAGGTTAGGTTTGGGGTTAGGCTTAGGTTAGAACCTTGAGTCATTTCAGATCACGGTTCCCCTTATTTACTGCTCTACTTTGCGCCTTCTCTTGGTTGACTGGAACAGTTTTTTCAAGAAGGAAATGTGGATGCTGTGATCCCCCTGCCCTTAGCTATCTAAAAATAGCTTCCTATTGCCCTCCTTCACAAAAGACAACTTGACTTATTTTAAATGTCTGGGTCACAGCCTTTTCTTCTTCCAAATCCTGTACATACAGCAGCCTTAAAAGCCTTCCAGCTAACAGTGTTGCTGAAGACAACCTATTTTCGTTTCTTTGCTAATGTCATCACAAGATATGAGAAATCCTCATATCTGTGTGAGCATGTACACAGAATATAAACAGAGTAAACTGAAGAAGCACTCTCTGTCATTAAAATGCCAGCAGCTAAACTGTCTCATCTGATATATTCTCAGTTTACTGATGTGAGAAGACAAGGAATGAACTCCACATGAACTATGCCTACAGCAATATGACCATTACATCAGTAATTGTGAGTCTGGAAGGCACCAAACAGTAAGTCCACAGCAAATCAGCCCGAAGTGACAGCTTAGAGATTTGATTTGACTATTCTCTGGCTTTATGTCATTCAATGCCACCATTGGAAGGAGCCGTCCTACCCACAGTGTTCCAGAAGGCCTCATACCCTTTCCTTTGGGGCATCAGCTACTCAGTTTGTGAGAGCACCACCTACTGGTGCATTAGAGAAGCATAATTTCTTCGTTCTCTTAAGCTGTGGATTACTGGGACCTGCCCAGTGAAAGGGGATATAAAAACATTCTTCCTCATTCTGGCAGGTTCCCCCCACCACCCCCAAACTCCTCTTCCCTTACGGTCCCTTGACAAGTGCAGCAAAAGTGAAATTTATGGAAGGTAAATAAGAAAACTCAAAATCTAAAGGGAGGTTCACCAAAAGACGTGAAAAGACAGAAAATAGAGCCACTCCTGAAATTTCAGTTTCAGGAACTGACAGCGGACTTCAAGGTACTGCAAGTGGCATGAATGAGGAGAAGCAATTGTCTTCTGCCTTTGGGTTACTCTGTGGAAGTTCCGGTTCCAGAGAGACACTGCTGTATTCGTCTCAGGTCACATTCTCACCTCTTGGCAGGAAAGGATACTGGTTCTTGACTGACATTTTGCTGTGCTGACTCTTGTGGAGAGAAGACAATTCCTCCAAAGAGTATCAGAGTGCTTTTAGCCAAAAAATGCTCACTGTGTCTCTCCAATTTGTAGTTAAATTGCCTTTTCCAAGAGGACGTTTTTAGGATGTTTTAAACTTGTGTAATTCAAAATTTTCTCTCTGGATAGATCTACATACAGATCTCTTCTGTTTTTATCTGAAATACAGGGAGCCCCCTTCAGCCCATGTACTTACATTTTATTCCGTCCTTTACTATTACTTTTAATCCTTAGTTATGCTATCCTCCCTAGGAATCCGAAGTAGTCATATAGTAGACCTTTGCTCTCACTTCCATTTTCTGTTTCCTTTTGCTTGTGCTTTTTTCTGCATCCTAGAAGCACTTCTCAGATCTGTTCTCCGCAATGTCCTATAATTTTCTTAGGGACCCTTTAGGCTCTTCAGAGATACAAAACTTCTATGAGATTCTAGGGGACTGTCCCCTATCCCTTTGTTCTACGATAATTTTTATTTATTTGTTTAATGATTACTTGTTTTTGAGAGGTGGGGAGGGGCAATGAGGGAGACACAGAATGTGAAGCAGGCTCCAGGCTCTGAGCTGTAAGCACAGACCCCAATGCAGGGCTCGAACTTGCCGAGTGTGAGATCATGACCTGAGCCAAAATCGGATGCTTAACCAACTGAGCCACCCAGGCACCCCTGCAGTAATGTTTAATGGATCCATGTTTTGTTTTGTTTTATGTTCATTCATTCTCAAATGAGGCAGTATCTTTCCAGATTCATTGGTAGCTAACAGGCAACCATTTGCTCTTGACCCCACTCTGTCTACTTAGG
Source organism: Prionailurus viverrinus (assembly GCF_022837055.1). NCBI lineage: Eukaryota > Metazoa > Chordata > Mammalia > Carnivora > Felidae > Prionailurus > Prionailurus viverrinus. The sequence goes on along the minus strand of NC_062561.1, from coordinate 137,239,457 downwards.
TATCAATCAAATAACTTACCTACATCTATAACTGAAGGATAGACCAATATGCCCAGTTCAAAGCTGATTTCCCAGTCATTTTGAGCAACAGTCTGCTAGTGAGGTAGTATTTTTTTCTACTGCTACTGCCCAGTTCTCTAATAAGTTTCAATGAGATATAAAATCATACTTCCCGGCAGTACCACCTAGTATCTGGGCCCTGTGTTTTAGAAAACCCCACACTGGCCCTCTTTCGGTTATATCCTTCCCCGCCAGGAAGGGAATCTGTGAGACCAAGGGCATGTGCCCTCCTAGAGCCTTTGTAGACAAGGATTAGATGTTCAGGATCCTGGAATTACCTACCTGAACAGCCTAAGCCTGTCCTACAGGCCTCATCCACAGGCCCACCCTCCTGATGGCAGACCATGCTACAAATGTGTGACCTTCCAGGCCCAATGAATGGCCAAGGGCAGCTATTTGCAGAGGCTCTGGACCTCCTGGCTGGGGTATCCACACACATGTGTTCAAGGCTGCTTGCAATGCAGGAGATAGCAGTAGGAAGAGAAGGGGCCAAGCTGGGGGCTAATGGACTTTGGGCAAACTTTCTCCAAATCACCAATATTTCAGCATGGGATCCAAGGAGTCTAAAAACTCTATATTTGAACCTGGAATTCCAGATTATTTTGAAGGTATATTTGTCAAGGTAAACAAAAGAATTTACTTTATCTTTATTTACAATTTTGATTCAGACATATGGTACATAGACTTGCATTTCTGTTCCTTTGGATCCTGCAAATATTAGGGATGGTCTAATAGCTGGCTTCCAAGCCTCTTCCTGCCTCTACTCCACCGTCCCAGAAGCAGCTCTATTTAGACACAGGTTAGTTCCAGAGGCTCTTTATAAGTCTTCCAGGAATCAAAAAGTAACCAAGAAGGATACAAGCCTGCAGCCCCTAGATGGATGACCATTAGCGTATGAGGTGGTCCTATGAAACTTTAAAATTGGATATACTCTCCGTGCTTTATCTACATCCCATCAGGCATCTGTGTCTAAAATTGAGTTGTACATTATATATCTACATTGAAAATCTGTACAGGCAGAATTCATTCCCCCTCCCCCTAAATTCCTTACTCCCTTTATACTTTTTCTTTACTTCCTGTTCATTATTGTCCATTGCACAGGCATAATGCTTTAAATATTCTGTATGATGTGTTCCTCATCCATTGAAAACATTCTATTATTCAACAATCATCTCCTATTTACATGTACAGCTTGTCCTTTGCTCACCATTTTGAATTGGTGAAATTATCTTGATTTTCATTTCCATCATATTCCTATGCCTCTTCTCACCAGAAAGCTTAACCCTCTTTGCCTTTGCACTTTCAGACATGGCAGTGTTAAAAAAAACTTTTATAAAACATCTCTACAATCAGCCAACACAGCCTGTAGGATGCTATACCACAGAAGGTTGAAACCAAAACACCTGCTCACAACTTTTTTTCTTCCACTGCTGACCAGCAAAACTGACGTGGCTGTGTGTGTCTGTAGAAATTTATAATATAATGGAGTAGCGGTTAATTCATAGTGCAACTTGGATTTAATGGGGAAAAAATCTGATTTATTTTTGTCTATGATGAATCTGGTCTTCCTACCATAATCTCCCATTACTGGTTAGCAGAGGGAAATTAACTAAATGTCCAATTGCAAGTTCATTTCAATCCATTAGATAGTGTCAGCCTCTTAAACAAAACAAGCAACTACTTGGTCTCTCAGAAGGCCTCCTTTTCCTTGGTTCTCCGGGGAAAGGATGTTTTTATGCCTTTCTTTGCTTAATTGCTTACTCAAATATCTTTTCCAAAAAATGATCCAGATTTTCATGAAGCCCCAAAAAATTTTCTTTGGGAAACGGAAAAATGTGTATTTGAACACCCAGCTGGCATTATGCCACAACTCTACAAACAGCTACAGTGGGTATTAAAAGTAACAGAAGACCTAAGCACCTTCATCTACTGATGAGGAAGTGACATCCCAGTGACATAACAGTTTTTGCCTTTAAACAACTCCTAAGTCTTTTTTACCTCTCACTATGTGGCTCTGGCACAGCAAACTCAGCCAGAAACTAGCACTCCTTCCCTTCTGCGTTTTTTTAAGTTTTAATGTTTATTTTTGAGAGAGAGACAGAGTGTGAGCGGGTAAGGAGCAGAGAGGGAGACACAGAATCCGAAGCAGGCTCCAGGCCCCGAGCTGTCAGCACAGAACCCCACGTGGGGCTCGAACCCACCAACTGCGAGATCATGACCCAAGCCAAAGTCGGACGCTTAACCGACTGAGCCACCCAGGTGCCCCTAGGCCTTTAAATAATAAATTTCAACCTCTACTCCTTGTTTCATATACTGAGGATATATCTCTTGACACGTTACCAGGGAAAGTGAAGATATCAGCTGCCCTACCCTTCCCCTTCTCCTCTGTCCCTCTACTATTCCACTCCCTACCTTTTGTCAACCATGCAGTTTGCTTTAAAAAAATTTTTGTTTAACGTTTATTTTTTTTGAGAGAGAGACAGAGAGTGCGAGCAGGGGAGGAACAAGGAGAGAGGGAGACACCGAATCTGAAGCAGGTTCCGGGCTCTGAGCTGTCAACACAAAACCTGACGCGGGGCTCAGACTCACAAACCGTAAGTTCATGATCTGAGGCAAAGTCGTACACTTAACCGACTGAGCCACTCAGGTGCCCCAACCATGTGTTTTTCTTCCAATGGTCAATTATACCCAAAATTCATATGATTTTTGATTGTGCATTTATATTTAAGGATAGACTAGGTAACCACCAAAACTTTTGCCTACTGTTTTAAGTGTAGGTCTGCTCCCCTGTTGGGTCTCTCCCACCAATAGCACAATTGACAGTGTGTGTGTCAGTGGACCTTGACGACTACTTGACGTCACTTTAGGGAGGAAAGCTGGGGCACTAAATATGGGCATCTCCAAATGCCATTTGGGATTTAGACTGTAAATACTTCAATTGCTATGGTAAAAAAGCCCATGATGATATACAAGGTATCATGATGTCAGACCAGCACTGCTTGATACCCCACTTCCCAATGTCCTATAAAACAACCAGCAACAAGAAAAGTACTATATTGGTAATAATACTGTAATCATAAGAAAAAAAACATTCATGGAAGTACAGCTGCATCATCAGTAGAGATCAACTGAGTAATAAAATCAACTGTGGGTTTCAGCAGACCCACAGTCTCTAACAGAAAGTGGAAGGCTCTGCCTTACTCTACTGTTAGGCATAGAAAGATTCCACTGACCAAAAAATAACGGACATCCCACTGCTACGCACAAACTGTCCTTTGAACTGGTGGGTGCCAGGTCCTTCCATTCCCTCTTCAGCCATGTACACTATTATACTCGTTCATCAGTTGCAGCCACTACCAAGACTGAAGAAGTTGGGGCGACTGGGTGGCTCAGCTGATTGAGTGTCCAACTCTTGATTTTGGCTCAGGTCATGATCTCATGGTTCATGATATCAAGCCCCACCTCGGGCTCCATGCTGACAGTGTGGAACCTGCTTGGGATTCTCTCCCTCTCTCTCTCTGCCTCCCCAACTCATGCTCTCTCTCTTTGTCTCTCAAAATAAATAAATAAACTAAAAAAAAAAAGTTTAAGGAAGGTAACACTTCTGCCTATGCTAAGCCAAGCCAGGTGATCAGCATCACCAAAACACATCCTACAACCCACACGCACTTGGATGGTCCTGAAACAACATCCCAAGTACACAGTCAGGGATGAAGCAGATGCGAGAGAGAGAGAGAGAGAGAGAGAGAGAGAGAGAGAGATATCCAGGTGTCATGGGCATGATACTTATTCAAGAGTCCTTAATGAAGTGACCGTTTTAGTCAGTTCAGTCTGGTCCAACAAACTACCACAGACTGGGTGGCTTACGCCCAACAGAAATTCAGAACTGGGTTCTCCCAGTTTCGGAAGCAAGTCTGAGATCAGGGTGCCAGCCTTCTTCCAGGTTGCAGGCTGATGCCTTCTAGTTACATCCTCAAGAGGCAGAAGGGGCAAGAGAGCTCCTGCGACCTCCTTTCTAAGGGCCCTGTTCATAGGGGCTCTACCCTCACACCCTACTTACCTCCCAGAGGCCCCACTTCCTAATACCATCACATGGCATTATGATTTCAACATATGAATTTTGAGGGGACACATTCAGTCTACTGCTGTAATCAGGCATTACATACAAAAGAGTTAGCATACCAGAACTAGAAAAGCAAAGAAGTTTCAAATAACAAAAATCACCAGCTGAAACATCTATAGGAAATGTTAAAACCCACCAAAGCCCCTTGGCTTCAGTAGATCTCTCCTCGGAACAGTTGTTGCCTAGAAAAGATAAGCTCCCAGACAACATGCAGTGTCCTCTTTCTGTTGCAAGAGGGCAGAGAAGGACCGGTCTCTTCAGTGCTAGCTACAGGACTTTAAGAGAATAAGACGACTCAAACCACACCAGTGTTTCAAGGCCACTGTTCAAAGTGATGACCCTCTTCACAGCAGATTTATGATGAGGTTAAAAACTTCTATGAACCCAAAGACTGGGCCTGTTTTCCTGCTCTTCCTATGTGAGTCAGACTTTAATGAGCAAGAATTGGTGAAATAAACATAATCAAGGCCTGCCAAGATCTGTAATTCTGGAAGTGGTGAATCTTAAGGCTCTTGGGCTTGGGGTGGGAGGGACTTGTTGGGAAAGATATGAGGGGAAGATTTCCTGCTTCCTGGCTGTGGTACAATCTTCACATCTGAGTGTGATAACTTTACTCCCTTCTTACACACATAAGATTGTAGCTATAGTCCCTTTCCTTAGAATATCTCTGAAGGGGTTCAGAGAATGCCAGTCCAAGATATGCCACTCTGGTATAAGGATTATTTTGAGCTTGAAGCCAGTGGAGAAGAAACAAACACAATAACAACTCTCTGCCCACCCCATATCTACCAGAAAGGACAGGACGATACTTAATCACCAGAGACAACTCTAGAGTCATCAATCCAGAGATGGCATCAAAGGGATCTACATAATAAACCTTGCTAAAAACAACCTTATCTTCCATTATTTTCTCCTATATATTTACCTTCCCACAATTTGCCTTCTCTAGAAGCTCAAAGTCCTTTTGAGCTTGTCACTTCTCTACAAATTCATCGCTCTTTTGCTAAGAAGCTGTATTAGCCCAAATTCTTACCATCCTTTTGAGGTATTCATCATGGAGTCCTCCCATGTGTATGCTCAGATGGACGCATTAATAAACTTCTATTTTTCTCCTTTAATCTATCTTTTGTTGGTCTCATTTGCAGAACCCCAGTCAATGAACTTAGGATGGGTAGAGAAAATTTTTTCCTTCCCTACATCTCCCTCCCAACTATCATATCCCTCATGCTAAACAGAGTTGATCATTATCATTTCCTCACTAAATCTCTAGCCCAGAACTTGCAGCCCTGTGCCCAGGGCAAGAACATGGCTCCTGAACAGCCCTGCATAGTGTCAGTGGCAGGGTTCTCGGGCACCCAGGTCATCTACATGAAGCTATCTGCACGTGCGGAATCCAGAGTACAGACCACAGTACTGCTAATTTCTTAATGTTGAATTTTTAAAATCCATCTCTTTAATTTTATTTCTTTTTCTGTGAAAAATTATTATTTACTTTTAATTACACAAGTGAGCACAAATACATGCACACAGTAAATATATTAAATGTTACATGTAGACGCCTCTTTCCCAGAACCCCCATCCCAGTCTCTCGGCAGAGGAAACCACCATTACCAGTTTGGCCTGAATCCTTCTAGCCATGTTTCCATGCACAGATACTCATAGTCATACTTATGAAAATACATAGTTTCCTTTTTGTTGTCGTTAATTATTACCCTATAGAAATGACATCAACTGATCTGTGACTTTCCTTTTGTTCACTCAATGGTAGGTTTCAGATACTGTTCATGCAACTTTATAGACCTGTAGACCTACCTCATACTCTGCACCTGTTGTATAACAGCACTGTATGTTCACATTGTTTATCACAAGCATTCCCCTACTGAAGGCTATTTAGGTTATTTCTAATTTTTTTATTATTATAAACAATGGAATAGAATAGATATGTATTGACGAATATTTTGCTACAATAAATTCTAAAAAGTAATATTTCTGGGCAAAAGATATACACATTCAAAAGTTTAATATGGTTTTAAACCTCTCTCAGACTGGCTTTGGGAATGATGAGGAAGGGGCGGTTGACATGGAGAAAGGTCTAAGAAGCCCAGCTACAACAGGTGAAAGACAACTCAGACTCCCATGATAGGCAGAGCCTGTCCCCTTGAGCGTAACTGAGAGGGGCTACACCACGGATTTTTTTAAAACCCTCCATGGACAAAGGCTACTCAAAGCTGATTTGATTGAGTTGGGCACGGCCATGGAGGTCATCAGGAATGATGCTGCTGGCAGCAACAAACTTACCTCCGCTCTGGGATCCATTCCAGCACTGCAACTGCAGCTCCTTCTCTGAGTGATAAAGGTAATCCTGGGCGAATAGATGTGGACACCACCTAAGTCCTGAAGAGGAGGAAACAAGGGTTTTCTCCGTGTTTCACTCAAGAAGTAGCTGAGTCATGGACAACATTCAATGATCCAAGTGAAGTGAATACAGCAGCTAACCTCCTAGAGACACTAGATGAGAGTATACAGACCTCATGCACACAGCCTGATGCAGCTCATCTAATCAATGTCCAGTGCTTGGCTGCACTCTTACGGGTAATGAAACATGTCATTGTAACACTAATTAAACTATCAAAATGCTAAGTAAATACTAGTCAAAATACTAATTAACACCAATTAAAGTGTCAAAAGGATGCATAAGCAATCAGCTGCACGCTCAATGGGATGGTATTTCGTCTCACATTATGACTCAAAAGTGGACATTTGTAGCCAGGATGGGAAGGGCTCCTTACCTGTAACTATTTTTTCCAAATGCATGCCCTCCACAGCTCCTGCTGTGTTCCAGTCATGGAAGTATAACAAGCACAAACCAGTAAGGGAACAAATTGTGGACTGGTATCCTACCCACATAAAGGCTCATGATTTGGACAAAAGGCAAGTTTTCATACAAGCTCAACAGTAGCTTTTATCCAAGATCAATGAGATGGTAGATGTGGAAGTTTAAGCATAAGTGAAAGTCCACCATTAACATAAAGAACATTCTGGGCCATCTCTGCCTCTTGATGTTAGCTGGTCATACGATAAAGCTTACAGATTGGACTCAAGGATGTCCTCCCACTCACCAGCATGAAGAGAAGAATACACAAAAGCTTCTTGGCTCATCTACATCTACTTGGCATACAATCATATTGTTTTTGAATTCTTGCAAGTGAAGCTAGAAAGGATTCCAGCTGCACAGATTGAACACATACAAACCCAGAAAGTTAACACTCATCCCATGAAGATATTCCATTCCTTCCTGTTTAGTTGCGCCATCTGAAAGGTGGCTCAAAGTTCAGAGAGTTCTTTTTTGTTTTGTTTCAGTTCAGATACTTCTGAAGAAGACTGTGGCTTGGAATTCCTCAGGTAGAATCCTACAGCTTACATTCCACCTGTCTTCATACTAGCTTATTAATAAAAGAGAGATAGCTTCCTTGGTATCCTGGCTGTGGTTTGCAGAGTTCCTTGGAAATGTAGGTCCTTGGTATATGTATTAGAGCCTGGGGTCCACAATAACCAGAATCATCTGCTTGCATTGTTGGTTGCCATACGAAAAAAAATCTAGAAGTCTCTTCCAACTGCGTCTGGTATTTTCACCATTACCATCCATAACCATAACTACTATCTTTGCTGTAAGCATTTTTGCCACAAATATTTTCACTGCAAAACTAATTGGCCATAAGGTAATTTTGCCGTGAAAGATAAGTGGTTCACAGTTTGGTTTCATTTCCCCATTGACAGAGTTCCAATTTTTATATTATATAAACCGTAGCCAGCCTTCATAATTGTCTATACCATGACAAGTAGATGTGATACTCTTAAAATAGTGATAACAACTACATATATATGGACTTGGTAGAAAATATGATGATAAGACACACTGGAAGTGTGGAATAAGAGAGTACAAACCAGATCACATACTATCTAGAAAGTAACCTACCAGCTGCAGTGGTGACAAGTTCAGTTACAAATGAATTACAACATTTAACACTTTCCCGTAGAACTTTGGAATCTCTAACAACAGACAAGTAACAATAAACCAAAAGGGAACAAGTATGGAAGGCTTTGACACACAATACAGAGCTCAGTTACAAATATGCGTGCCGGTATTTGAAAAATTGATACCTCTCTTAATGAAAGAAGTTAATAATTAAGATTTTTAACTTTTTTTCATGTTTCATTGTGTCCTCTTTAACGTGTCTCTCTTATTTTTCATTCTTATATCTTCTACGGGAAAACTGCCTTATAGCCAAATAGCCAATTAGTTACCGCAAAGACGCCTGTTGCAAAGATTTTTACAGCAAAACTAAGCTGGAACCTATCATAACAACCAAAAACGTAACATTAATTTGGTTGGGCAAGGCAAACTCTGCACTTGCTCAGGACAAGGAAGCTGCACAGACTATTGAAATTAAGGGAGCTATCACTCTTTTGACTCTTCCTTCACTCTAACATACGGATGTAGTGGCAAGAAGCTAGTTTTTTTCCCAGTGGGTAAGGATACACCACCTTTCAGTTGAACTGACTAGCTCTCTCTCTCTCTTCAGAACTTAGCCAGTGGCTTTAAATGAGGCTACTGGTGCTGGACATAACTGGCTACTTTCAGGATGATTCTGACTATGGATACCTTGGGGATGGGCCCATGTTGGAACATGAGATCATAACTACTATCCTGATGCTAACAAGCCAGCTATTTGGCTGCCAGATCCAGGACATGCATCAGACCATATGGATGGGCTACCCCAGGTGACCACCAACGGCTGTCTCGGTCTGATGCTGACCTCTGAAGTATCCATAGGAGTGACAATACGAAAGATTTGGGGCCTAACCTCAGGGGGGAAAATGCACAAGAATGGATCATAAGGAGGGATTATTAAAACCCTAGCCTTTAACAAAATAATAATTTTTAAATATTGACAATGGACCTGACTTTGCTTGCATTGAAGTGGTTTTTAATTTTTGTTTGGAAAACAATGGTTAGTTTTTAAGATATAGTTACTTAATATAGTTACGGCATGTTAGATAACATAAAATAGTGCTGCAGCAATTTCTAATTTCTAAGAAACAAGTGATAATGTAACACAGAGTTTGGCAAACTAAGGCCTGCAGGCCAAATCCAGCCCGTTGCCTGTTTTGTACAGTCCTTGAACAAAGAATGGCTTGTATATATTTTTAAAATTTTTTTAACCTTTATTTATTTTTGACAGAGAGACAGAGCATGAGCGGGGGAGGGGCAGAGAGAGAGGGAGACACAGAATCCGAAGCAGGCTCCAGGCTCTGAGCTGTCAGCACAGAGCCCGACGTGGGGCTCGAACTCACAGACCGAGAGATCATGACCTGAGCCGAAGTTGGACGCTCAACCTACTGAGCCACCCAGGTGCCCCGGCTTTTATATTTTTTAATGCTTGGGAGGAACAATCAAAAGAAGAATGCTAATATTATGACCTGTGAAGTTTTTATGAAATTCAATTTTTAGTGTCCATAAATAAGGTTCTACCAGAGCACCACCTCACTCATTAGCTGATATATTACCTATGGCTGCTTTCTTGCTACCGCCGCAAAGTTTAGTGGTGATGACAGGAACTCCGTGTTCCACAAAGCCTAAAATATTTACTGTCTGGCCTTTTACAGGAAAAGTTTGTTCATCCCCATTGTAGAACATCAATGTAGAACATTGTATAGGCCCTTTATATAAAACAGACAAGCCAAAATGTACCAATTGGTTGCCTTTTTTAATAAGCTTAAAATAAGCAAGAGGCTCTATTTCATGGTTTTGGCCAACAATTGTCTAGAATATGTCCAAGTAAGGGTTAATAAGAGATGTTACTTAGAATCTTGCACTGGACCACTTAACAGTTGCCTGCAGTCTCAAAGTTGCTCTAGTCTGCTCTGATAAGATGTTTCAGGACAAAATGAAGTTATAAAAATGGTTCTGAATCAAAGTAAACTTTTAAATTGACAAAATGTTAACATACACTGACCAAATTTTTAGTATAAGTTGATAAAGTCGCCCTCCAGAATATAATACAATTTATAACCCCATGTGTGACATATGATAGCTGTCTCTGTATATATCCATTTCCCCACACCTTGCAGCATAGCAATGTTTACTAATATGATTGGTGAAAAACAGTATCTTCAAATCTGTATTTCCCCCAGTCTCTCTTCTCCACAGCAGTAGCTGTTCTTCTAGTCCTTTTGCTTAACTTGCAGTACCCGAATTGACCACCATGTCTTCTGAAGAAGGGAAGCTTTTCATGGGAGGGCTCAATTTCAACACCGATGAGCAGGCTCTGGAAGACCACTTCAGCAGCTTCAGTCCTATTTCTGAAGTGGTCGTTGTCAAAGACCGGGAGACACAGGGATCCCGGGGTTTTGGTTTCATCACCTTCACCAACCCAGAGCATGCCTCAGATGCCATGAGAGCCTGAATGGAGAGGTGGTGGGGACCAGGGCTATGGGAGTGGTAGATACGACAGTCGTCCTGGAAGATATGGGTATGGATATGGATATGGATATGGAAGGTCCAGAGACTATGATGGCAGCCAGGGCGTTTATGACTGCTACTCAGGAGGAAATTACAGAGACAATTATGACAACTGAGATGAAGCTTGTGCACCTAATGTAGATACACAAGGAATAAAACTTCTGATCCAGGATCATCCTCCCAAATGGCTGTATTTATAAAGATTTTTGGAGCTGCACTGAAAAATCTGTTTAGTACATCAACTTCTATTTTTGAATTGAGCTCCCAAGGTAGCTTGTTACAAAGACCTTGTAGAAAGTTCCATATGTCTTTTAAAGTTTTTTCTCCCATTTAAAGACAAGTCCTGGGACTTTTGTAGAGTCTGGGTATTTTTCTTTTTACCAGTTTTTTAGTTTGGGCTCTCAGAATTACGAGCTATGGCAAAAAATGTTTGGTCACCTTTTTTTCCAATTGATGTGCATTTAGGTTCATTTTAAAAACCTGTATACAATGTTTACCATGATTAGAAAGCAATTTCTAAATGCAGCTGCAAGAACATGATTAGAGGTGGTTTGGGTTTTGTTTTGTTTTGTTTTTTATTCAAGGTCACCACCCTGATACACAGAAGTTTCTTAGAACTTGCAAATGTCCTTTTCTTTAATAAGGGAAGAAAAAATATTCTGTTGTGTTTCACTTAGCATTTAGGATGTCTTTCATGGAGCTGATTAAAAAGTTGAAATGTGAAAACAAAAATCAATCAATCAATCAATCTGTAGTTCCCTTGAGGGTTGCTGAAGGGAAGGTGGGTGGGGGGATGGGGTTGATGGCTGATGGGCACTAAGGAGGTCACTTGGGATGAGCACTGGGTGTTAGACATAAGTGATGAATCCCTGGGTTCTACTCCTGAAACCAATACTACACTGCATGTTACCTAACTTGAATTTAAATAAATAAATTTTTAAAAATACACACATGGGGCACCTCGGGTAGGTCAGTCGGTTAAGCTGCCCACTTCAGCTCAGGTCATGATCTCACAGTTCGTGGCTTCAAGCCCCATGTCAGGCTCTGTGCTGACAGCTCAGAGACTGGAGCCTGCTTCGGATTCAGTCTCCCTCACTCTCTGCCCCTCCCCTACTCATGCTGTGTGTGTCTCTCTCTCTGTCTCTCTGTCTCTGTCTCTCTCTGTCTCTCTTTAAATAAACGTTAAAAAAAACTACACATGTAAAAAAATGCAGTTTCCTGGGTACTGTGACAAGGAGCATCTTCTCACATTTACTGGTCATGTTTATTTCTTCTTCTGTTGTCTATTGATATCTCTGGCTTACTGAAAAATGGATATCATTATCTTTTAATTCGTATTGCCCTAATTAATAGAGGAGTTCAGCATTCTTTAATGCTTATTAGTCAGTTTTTATCTCAGTATTTCATACTGCCTCTTTATATCTTTTGCCAGTTTTTCTAACGTGTTGTGTATCTTGTTCTTATTAATATTGAATTCTTAAGATTTACTATTGTTTAGGGGTCTCAAAGTGCAGTCAGTTTTCAGAGAGCAAACACAATCTGATGCAAAAATCTAAATTAAAGTCATGTCCAGGCCAGTCCTGGGGTTAGCACATTGCCCCTTGTCTGTGTTGTATACCCACAATAAAGCACAGAAAACTGCCAGATGATAAATTAGGTATCTCCTCCAGAAAATGCCACATGCCTCTTCTTTCCTCTTCTAAATAAGCTGTTCAAAGAAAGAAGGAAATTGATCATTAAAAACAGCTGCTGGTTTTATCAGCAGCACTCTGTAATAGCCAAAATCAGTGTGGGGCTCAGACAGCAACAGCATGTGTTAAACATCCTGTGTGTGTTCAGTAATGCAGGTGTTTCCTTAAGAATATAGCAAAGAACTTTCTAGACCCTCCTAAGGGTGGGTGGGAAGGGTTTACTGATGCTAAGCAAGACCAGATCCTAGAAGGGGTCCAAGTTGAAGCTTTTAGAGACTTCCACAGTCAATCCAGGAAATAGGATACAGGTGATGAGCCCAAAAGGCAGGAACAGGGTCAGAGGTAGGAGCTAGGCTAAGGTTTAGGACATGGATGGACCTGGAAAGAAAGGGGAAGCAAGATAAGCCTCAGAAGCTTTCTGTTCCAGAGAAGAAGGTCCCCAACCAACTGTAAGAGCCACGAGACACCTTCCACGAGTCCTCAGATGGAGTGGCTTACAGCCGTTAAGCTTTAACTCTCCCTATGCAACCCAGGGAAGCCTGGGCCTGGGCCCCTTGCCTGGAGACAGATTCATTGGCCCAGGGTGGAGGCCAGGCACCAGTATTTCTTAAAACCTCTCATATTAACCTAGAGCCAGGTTTGAGAATCATAGGCTTAAAGAGTTAAACCACTGGAGTCAAAGGAAGAGAAGTGGCCCCGATCTTGTATACATTATTAACTCCTATGCTCAGAAGCCCAGCCTGGATGGAGAGCGGTTCTGGGCCACCCATGAACAGGCCTGAGAGGGATATCAAACTCAAACACCAGAAGGGAAGAGTCTTTCACCTAGAATGATGGTACCATTAATTAATCTAGGAAGTACAACAGAAGTGACTGGTTTGAGCAGAAGATAATGTGTTCTGTGTGAGACCCCCATGAGTATGTAGGCTAATTACATGTCAGCTTACTTCAGTTAGAAATAGAGACGAATTGCTCAGGAGAAAACTCTGGGCTAGGAATGTGCATTAGGAAATGACCAAGAGCTGCTGTGAACTGAATTGCATCCCCCCAGAATTCATATTTTGAAACCCACAATGTGATTGTATTTGGAGATGGGGACTTGGGAGATCATCAGGTTGAGACAGAGTAACAAGGTGAAGCACTCATGAGGGTATCATGTTCCTAGGAGAGACACCAGTCAGCATTCTCTCCCACCCCTATGTGAGGACACTGAGGACAGCTGTCGATAAGCCAGGAAGAAAGTTCTCACCAGAAACCAAGCATGCTGGCACCTCAATCCTGGACTTCTAGCCTCCAGAAGTATGAGAATATACATTTCTACTGCTTAAACCAATGTTTTGTTATAGTGTTTGTCACAGCAGCCCAAAGTGATTATCACAAGAGCCAAGGGAATGGAACCAGAATGGAACAGAAGGAGGTCAGAGAGTGAGAGAGAAATGCTTCTACAGTAGAACCTCGGGGAATCCTACATGTAAGATATCCAGAGAAAGTACAAACAAGCCACCAGAGAGACAGAAAGAAAACTAGAGATGTGCCAAGAGAGAAGAGATTTGAAGAAGACAGGATGCCATGTAGAATAACTGGAGGGAAGCCCTTTCAATCTGCAGTGAAGTCACTGGTAACCTCAGAGAGACAATTTCAGGCCAGGGAGAGAAGCATACAAAAGATTTCAGAAGAAGCTTTCTTTTTTCTTCTTATAGAGCTCCCTGCCTGGACTTGATCAGCTGAGCTATGGCGCTAAGCCTTTTGGGCTGGAAGGTAACATTAGAAGCTCCATCTGCACAAGCTGGTCTATCATAATAGAATGGTCTGATGCTTGTGTTTGGAGTCCACAGAAGAAGCAAACAGTGCTTACCTCATTCCCAAAACTACTTGGGGATGGCCTTTTGCTCATGTCCTATGTTATGAGATGTTACCCCCATTGAGGCTGGAGGCCACCTTCCTACTCCATCCTAACAAAATGGGAGCCTGGACTCCTTTGACTCTCTCCTGCTCCCTTTCTTGGGGCTAGTTCTTACTTCCCTATACTAGCTTAGGTAAACCTCTGGTTTATACCTTGGACATTCCGACACAACCAAGAGTGATAGCTATCTCTTGGAAGCCCTGATTTCATCCTATCTTAGGCTGGCAGCAAGATCAGAAATATCAATATGCCCCCTTGCACTGAGGATTTGGGGCCACCATCCCATTGGTCCTCATTGGTCCCCTTCCCTATCCCACTGTCCCAGGCCAGTTTACTCTTTCCCTGTCCTGCTTTTCTTCTACTGTGGCAGCCCCAAACATACCAGAGAGTTGAGGTCATGGCACTGTTAACACACGCACTCACACTTTGCTCCAAGGTGCTGTCCTAACTGGCCTTTCTGAGTGCATGATGCCTATGCCAATATAAGAACACTTTCATCACTTTCTTTTTTAATAATGTGAACAGACATATCAACCCATTTTTCTCAATAACAAGTCAACAGAAAATATTCAAACACTTAACAGAGTCAATATGAGAGCTGTCTCCCGGCAGCAATAATCTTGCTGGAACACAGACATAACAAACCTATCATCTCCCTCCCACCACATCCTCCCACAGAGCCAATCGCCTGTCACTCCTGGACCCCAATGATCCCACCAATGAATAAACAATTAGACTTGAAGTAAGTTTCCGGACCAAGCTGAGCCCACGCTGCCTGTGGCCTGATCTGTGATGAATGATCAGGGAGCTTAGCAAATGCTGTGCGTCATATATCAGGGAACAATTTGTTGGTGTCAATTTTTTTTAAAGTGATTTGCAAGAGGGCTTGAAAAAAAAGCCCACAAGGAGACATCACCACACTCCTTCAGTTTTATAGAATCCTTTGATATGCTCAGATGAAAGAAACAGAGCTATGTAATTAAGCCTGTGGACAATCCCCTGAGGTCAGATGGGTATTGAACCTTCCTTAGTGGATGCAGGGGAGGACTTTATGGTATCTCAGCCCTGTTTGCAGCCAACTCCAAGGATAGTTAGATGAGCCCTGTGTCTCTTGCCACCTGTCCCCCACAAATAGGGCAGAAATGAAATCCAAACCAGGGCCTTGCTGATAACCTGAACACCAAGAAAGGATATGATCATCTCTGGCTCTGGCAAAACTATTAACCTGCCTCAGTTTCTCCACTGGGATTAAGAATGAATGCAGCTTGGAGTAGAGGCAACATATTTCTGTACTGATACCATTCTATGCAGATGTGCACCTGTCCCTAACTACTCCATTCCAAGAGAATAGCCACGAATGGTTAACCCATTGATCGAAATGTAAGTATCTTCAAGAAATGATAATGGGCCTCCTTTCTCAAAATCTGGATGCTTCTAACTACCTCCATTAGTCAGATTATACTTTTTTCTTCAGGTCCTGGGTATTGATCTTTTATTGTCACATCTATTTTTCTTGACCTATTCCATAAACCTTAGGTAGGTAAAAGATACAATATTATACACAAATATAGATAACATGGCCCAGGTAGTCTGCCTTACTAAACCATACTAAACTATACGCACAAACCATCTATTCTTACCATCTCAGGAAGTTCAGCATGGGGACCAAAGACTTGCCAATTACTTTTTGAGTTGCCTGGGCCAGAGCCTCATTAGCGGAAAAAGTGATTTGAGTGATGGCAGAGAACATGCTGCTCACTGCCCACAGGTAACTGCTTCCAAGAGTCAGAAAGAGCCAGTAAAAGACAGTGAGAACACGGAGTCCCAGTCCTGATTTTGTCCCAGGTTCACTCTGACACTTTGTTCTCTCTCTACCCCATCTTCCTCCTCTGTGGAATGAGAACACTGTCTGCCTCCCAGGGAGGGACAGGTTCTAGAGACCCTAATGAGGGATTTGGTAGCAGTTGACAGCTGCCCTGTGTGGAATATATATGTTTGTTAGCCCACATCATCCGCCTCCCCCCTGGAGACATCACTGGGCAGCTCCAAGGATAGAGACACCTACAGACCTGCCAGTTCTGTGAGAACCCCTGCATGATCTGGGGGCCACTCATTGTATTATCACTGTTCAAAACAAATAATGTGTGCGCTTCTATTTCCTTTAATGGTAATTGACTTACTTAGGATATTTAATAAAATCCAGACATCATTGCCTCATTACTGGCTCACCAAACACAGTGAAATTCACTCTATTAATACTGCTAAGGTTTTGTGTGGAGTTATATTTTGATTCAGGGTGGAGTAAAGAGAGGCATAAGGCCAGTGGAAGTAAGTGGGGGTGATCGGTAGTGGGAAATGTTCAGCTCTTAGGCCAGTCTTTTAACTTGGTTGTCTACACTAGTCATATTGCTTTAGTCACTTAAAAGAAATTGTCTCACTTGGGTGAAATTCCACCTACCTTGGTTCACAAAACAATGTTCTTGGAATCAGCTATGGAACCTGCATCAAGTATCCAGTAATGGACTTCATCCTGATTACAAGAACCTCACCTCTGATAGCTCACCATGTCTCTCCTCTTGTCCTTCCCTATTCCTTCTTCAGAAGTAGCAGCAGAAGACAGTCAGTGCTGGGAATTATAACTGCATGATGAGTTCTTACTTCATAGTGATTACTAGGAGGAAGGGTGAGGTTGTTTTCACTATATTCATGGTCATGATCAGAAACCCAGGAATGACAATCCTGCCCTGCAATCACATCTTCTAACAGCAAGATTTTAAGAAGGTAAACACAACACGCAGTAACAGAATGAAAATCAAAAACCAATTAATTAATAGTGTTCAAATGCCTGACATTATGAAAAGAGGTCTGTTAAAAATATTGAGTTAGATGGGGCCTGGGTGGCTCAGTCAATTAAGCATCTGACTTCGGCTCAGGTCATGATCTCTCAGCTCATGAGTTCAAGCCTCGTGTCAGGTGCTGTGCTAACAGCTCGAAGCCTGGAGCCTGCTTCAATTCTGTGTCTCCCTCTCTCTCTGCCCCTACCCTGCTCATGCTCTCTGTCTCTCATAAATGAATAAATGTTTTAAAAAATTTAATAAAAAAAGATACATTGAGTTAGAACAGGTAGATTCTGGAGGCACCTGAGTGGCTCAGTTGGTTAAGCATCCAACTCCTGATCTCGGCTCATGTCATGATCTCACAGTTAGTGAGATCAAGACCCACATTGGGCTCTGCACTGACAGCACGGTGCCTACTTGGGATTCTCTCTCTTCCTCCTCTCTGTCCCTCCCCCACTCACACTCTCTCTCTCAAAATTAATAAATAAACTTTCTAAAAAAAGAAAGAACAGATAGATTCTGCTTGAGACCTTAACATGACTTAATACCCCCTCTCTAAATTTGAATTTAGGGAGTAACAAACTCAGATGTGCTTACTGAGAGGGATAAAGAGATGAATAACATTCAGGACCCCCAGGGTTCAACTATCCAACTTCTTAGTTGAAAGAGAAAGATGTGACAGTTTACCAATCTACAAATTAAGGTGAATGGCAAAGAACAAGAAAGAGGTGAGAGACCCAAAGATGGCACCTTTCAAGGCACATTGCCCCACCCACCAGTATTTGGGACTCTGTTCCATCATCAGATCAGCAAGTCTTCAGCCCTCGAGGAGGTAGACAGAGGTCAGTGCTCTTGAGTGGGGTAAAGAGGGAGCAGTGTCCCTTCCCCTTCAACTAACATCATTACTGTTGTTTTCATCAAGCCTACACAAACATTCCCACATCTATGCAGCCATTCCAGGAAACTAGTGCTTATTTACTGGGCTTCTCCTATGTTCTAGGCATAATGCAACACCCTCTACAACCCAAATAGAGCTCTCTTCACTGGGTATAACTTAAGACAAGCTATTAACTTAGACAATACGTTCAGGATGCAAATGGGATTGGAAGGGTTCATTGAAACCGGTTGGAGAAGTCCCAAAAGCCTTGGGAATAGAGCTTCATACACTGTAGAACAGACACTCAGCTTCAGGTTATGGGGGAAACTCTAGCTAAGAAACTTATTCTGGTACTTAAAGGGTGAGTAGCCTAATGTTCCAAGACAGCTACTTGACCTCTTGCCTTGGCATCTGCATTAAGGAGAGTTACGTGATCAGATTTGCCATGTTGGACAATTGCTATACCTGCAATGTAAAGAGGGATTTGGAGGAGATTATGACTGTGCCTTTCAGTCAGCCATTGAAATAAGTCAGACAAAAGATAATTGTGATCTGAGCTATGTCAAGCTGCGACCAGCATAGCTTAGGTTGTAAGTTGCTTTTGCCAGAATTAGTTCAACAGAGGAAAATACCAATGACATATTAAGTGACAACATGGAATATAAAACTAAATATAGAATTAAGCTGCCACATTCACCTACTTGGTAGATTAACATTCTAAGAACATTCCAATTGAAGAACAACTAGATCCCAGATTGAATGATATTCTTATGTTGTTATGAAAAGAAATACATAAGGTCTCCAAGGATCCATACATGCACACAAAAACAAACATAAATATGAGATCTGTGTGCAAATGGTTAGCAGTGACTACCCAGGAAGAGAAGGGTATTGCCTACAGCAGGTGGCCACAAAGATACAGAGCCTTGGGCTAAGACTAAGGTGGGGAAATGGAGCCTCAGACTCCCTTCTATTGAGCCCAGACACCTGACGAAGTGAAAAGTTATGCCAACTGTGATATTAAGCCAACTGTGAGGTCAGAGGACACACAGTGTGCACACAAGATTGCCCTCACTTCTGATACCAGTGGTAAATACTCAGGGTTTCCCAAAACACCCTCCATTTCAGTAATTCTCCAGAAGGACTCACAGAGTTTACTGAAAACTGTTATATTCACAGTTATGTTTTATTACAGGAAAAGGATACCAATTAAAATAAACCAAGGGAAGAAGTACATACAGGAAAAGTACCAAAGGAGGAGCTTCCATGATCCTCTCCCCATTGGAGTCATGGATGCGTTACTTTCCTGGCATCAGCGTGTAACAATACCTATGGAGTACTGCTGTCCAGGAAAGTTCATATAAGCTTTCGTATCTAGAGCCTTTATTTAGGCTCAATCACATAGCCCATGTGGCTACCTTTAGTCTCCATTGCCTCTCTGAGGTTTACTCTCTAATCCCTTCAAGAGGCAAAACTGATACCACATGGCCCAAAACTCCCATTATAAATCACATTGTTAGCCTATCTGCTAGCCAAGGCCCCTAGACAAATAAACACACTCCTATCAAGCAGGACATTACAAAGCTCTAGAGATCACCCTCCAGTAGCTGAAAGAAAAGGCCAGATGTCTCTTTAGGTTAATTCTTCACTACACAGGAAGGTTAAAGCAGCCCCATGTCACTGGTACCCCTTAGCCCCCAGCATCTTCAATTTAGGCCAGCAGAATTAAGGTCAAGCAATAAGCTCACAAAGTGAACCAAGCACTTGAGAAATTAAGCCACCATGCATGAGAGCCAATAGAAACAAATAATAGCTTTAGATCAGTAAAGCCTGCAGATATTCAAACTGTCAGAATAAGAATAGATATATAGAAAATATTTAAATTAGAAAAACAAATGAATAAATCCAAAATATAAATAAGAAATGAGATACTAAATGAGCATATAAAAATATGAATGACAAGAAAAGAGCTATGCAGGATACACCAAGAAGATCTAAGTGTTCTAAAATAGGCCTGGGATTTGTTTGAATCAAGTAGGGTAAGCAATGCAGGTACAGAAATGACTGTCATGAAGGAAAAAGTTGTTATTCTCACAGATCCCTAGAAACAGGAGGCACAGCACACCGTTCAGTGCCCAGCGTTGGTCAGGAAGTAGGGGGAGCAAGGGGAAAACATGGGCAAGAGTGTTTATTGTAGTTACCATGGAAATGAATGGGCAAGGCAGGGTAGGCAGGCTTAGGACTGGCCATTTTGAATAATGGCATTGGGTTCTAGAGTGTAGGGGCTGACTCTAGTTGTCTGGTACCTGACACTGGCATGATTAGGGCAGGGGGATATTGGCCCTGAGTATGAGGCGGTAAAGGGTGTGGGCTCTGGATTGGTTAGTTTGCTCACGAAATGACTTCAAGAGAGTCATTTACTGTCTCTAAGATTTGGCTGAGCCCTCTCTAAGTTCAGTATCAGCAAGGCGCCAAGATGTCGAAGTATCAGCAAATTTTAAAAAATTTTTAAACGATCAATACAGTAATTAGACACTAATGTCTAATACGAGTATGAAGAAAAAGAATAAAGAAGATTGAAAAGAGATAGTATCTGAAGAAATAACGACTGAAAAATGTCCAGTACTAGTGATAATTGTGACTCCACAAATCCAGACAACACAACATACCCCCAAAAGGGCAAAGAAAAAAAAGATATCCACACCTAAATACATTGTGGTGAAAAAGAAGCAGAAAGACAAGACAAGACACTGAAAAGTAGCCAGAGAACTGACAAATTACTTTCAAAGTGATGGAAGTCTGAGAGCAAATTTTTCAATAGCAATGAGTAGTTAGCAGGGAGAAAAATAACTACCAACTTAGAACTGTACTCCCAACAAAACCATCCTTCCAGAATGAGAGTAGGGTCCTGGTTCCAGACAAGATGGAATAAACACATTTGACTCGGTCTCTCTCACCAAATGCAGCTCTCAACCATGGACAACATGCATGCAGCAGTGCTCAGAGAAATCTAAAATATAACTGATTGCTAACAGGAAGCCTGGGTAAAGAGGTCAAAATTTTAAGAACCAAATGGCAGTGATTTTCCCACTTTTCTTCTTTCCAACAGCACCTGGCCTGGACTCAATAGCAGCCCAAAGTTGGCTGAGGAGTAGAAAAAAAGCTAAGAGAAACCCTCTCTTTCTGGTCTGAGGAGTAGGAAAAGGGAACTCAAATAGAGTAGAGGAAGCCATGATCTTTTATTCTTTTTTCGATTCTTTCTCATTCCAGCCCTCAGGGTCGTGTGTACATTTATGACCAGACCCTTACCATTTCACTCCATGAGGATTTGGACTTGGGGAACCAGTACCATGAAGATATTCCAGATGCTTTTGCTGTAAATAGTAAACAGTGTTTGTGTCTAACCCAGGAATTGCATGTCTCCTATCAGAGAGAGAGAGAGAGAGAGAGAGAGAGAGAGAGAGTGTGTGTGTGTGTGTGTGTGTGTGTGTGTGTGTCACACTCCTCACAGCTTCTTACTTAGCAATAACCTTTAGTGTTTACATTAGAAAATAAAAAAGCTAAAAATTTATGAGCTAAGCATTCAACATAAGAAAGTTGAAAAGAATGGCAAAATGAATCCAAGTAGAATGAAGGAGACTTCACTTAATTTAAGAAGCTACTGATATATGCATTGCTGTTTTAAATATCAGTTAGAAACAAAAAAATTAGGCACACCTGGGTGGTTCAGTCAGTTAAGTGTCTGACTTTTGATTTCAGGTCAGGTCATGATCTCACAGTTGGTAAGATTCAGCCCTGCATAGGGCTCTGTACTGACAGCGTGGAGCCTGCTTGAGATTCTCTCTCTTTCTCTCTGCCCCCAACCTCAAAATAAATAAATAAACTTAAAAAAAAAAAGAACGAAAAAATTATCCTTAGAATTTCTTAGTCACAGTTTTTCCCATATATCATTCAATTTTTTTTCAACTTCCTGTTGTTAATGTCTGTGATTTTCCCACATGGTATTGTGTTGATGCAGCATTTCTTTAAATTTTTTTTAATCTTCATTCATTTTTGAAGAGACAGAGACAGAGACAGAGTGCAAGTGGGAAGGGGCAGAGAGAGAGGGAGACACAGAATCCGAAACAGGTTCCAGGCTGTGAGCTGTCAGCACAGCGCCCGACGTGGGGCTCAAATCCACAAGCTGTGAGATCATGACCTGAGACGAGGCTGGACGCTCAACCAACTGAGCCACCCAGGTGCCCCTCAGTGCAGCATTTCTTAAGTGAAGGTACCACTATTGCCTTAGGGATACTGTTCCACTCTACAAGTCTGATGCACATGCAGAAGAATGACAAGTATGTTATAACTGCTACCTATCCAACAACAATTAAAAGCCTCGTCCACATTTCAGTTATATGAAAATAAGAAAAACTGTGTATGTCAGGATCAACAAAATATAGAAGACAAGGTCAGAAGTTAGTGAGCTAGAAAAAAACAATAGACAACATTAACAAGATCAAAAATTACTTCTTTGAAAAGACTGCTTCATTTCTCTGGAGAAATTAATCTGGACTAAAATTAAAGTTCTGGGATGCCTGGGTGACTTAGTTGGTTGAGCATCTGACTCTAGGTCTTAGCTTAGGTCATGATGTTGCAGTTTGCGAGATCAAGCCCCACATTGGGCTCTAGACACTGACAGTGCAGAGCCTGCCTGGGATCCTCTCTCCATCTCTCTCTGTCCCTCCCCTGCGCACACTCTCTCAAAATAAATAAATTAAAAAGTAATAAATTAAAGTTCTATATTGGTAATGAAAAGTGAATATAACTGCATCTATAGCAGAGATTGAAGAGATAATACTATGAGTAACTTTATGACAATATAATTTAAATTTTAGATGAAGTAGACAACTCATAAAAAAAGAAAACTACTAACATTGAATCAACAAGAAATTTAAACCCTTAATATTTCCATAAATATTAAAGCATTGTTTAATGTTTATTTATTTTTGAGAAAGAGAGAGAGAGGAAGGGGCAGAGAGAGAGGGAGACAGAGGATTCAAGCAGGCTCTGCAATGTCAGCGCAGAACCTGATGTGGGACTCAAACTCACAAACCATGAGATCATGACCTGAGCTGAGCTGAACTGAGCCACCCAGGTGTCCCAATATTAAAGCTTTTAAATTAGTAATTTAAAAACTGCCTATAAAGAAATCCCCAAACCCAGGTAGTTTATAGGAAAGTTCTATCAAATTTCTAGGAAACATTGCAAACTCTTGCAGGTAATAGAAAAAGAGAGAACACTCCTCAATTTAAATTGGCAGGCATAGTTTCAATATCAGAATAAGATGTTAAGAACCAAATAAGATATAAGAACCAGATGAGAATGGTATAAGAAAGAAAACCTAGGGCGCCTGGTTGGCTCAGTTAAGCGTCCCACTTCGGCTCAGGTTATGATCTCATGGTTAGTGAGTTCGAGCCCCACATTGAACTCTGCGCTGGCAGCTCAGAGCCTGGAGTCTGTTTCAGATTCTGTGTCTCCCTCTCTCTCTGCCCCTCCCCACTTGCACTCTGTCTCTGTCTCTTTCAAAAATAAATAAACATAAGGAAGGAAGGAAGGAAGGAAGGAAGGAAGGAAGGAAGGAAGGAAGGAAATCTATAAGCCAATCACCTTCATGAACATAGGTATAAAAAATGTCAAACAAAATATTAGCAAATGAAATTTAGAATTTAAAAAGATAAAACATCAAACCTAAGTTGTACATATGCCAGGAATGCAAGAGTGTATTAATGCTAAGATCTAAAAATATGATTCATTTTTACCAGATTTTTTGATGACAGTATGACTTCAATACAATGTTTTATTGGTTTCAAATGTACAGGAAAATCTTCCAATAATTCTATACATTAGTAAGCACTCACCATGATAGGCGTACTCGTAATCCCCTTCACTCATTTCACCCATCCCCACACCCACCTCCCCTCTGGCAACCATCACTTTGTTCTCTATATAGTTAAGTTGGGGTTTTTGTTTGTCTTTTTATTTGTTTTGTTTCTTAAATTCCACATATAAGTGAAATAGTGTGGTATTTATCTTTCTCTGACTTAATTCACATAGCATTATACCATCTAAATCCATCCATGTTGTTACAAATGGCAGCATTTCATTCCTTTTAATGGCTGAGTAATAGTCCAAGTTCATTCATCTCCAGATGGACACAGGGTTCCTTCCATATCTTGGTTATTCTAAATAATGCTGTGATAAACTTAGGGATGTATATATCTTTTTGAATTAATGTTTTTGTTTTCTTTGGGTAAATACCCAGTAGTACAATTACTGGATCATATGGTAATTCTATTTTTAATTTTTTGAGGAACATCCATACTATTTTCCACAGTGGCTGCACCAGTTTGCATTCCCACCAACAGTAGATCCTTTTTATTTTAGCCATTATGACAGGTGTGAGGTGATATTATATCATGGTCTTGATTGGCATTTGCCTGATGATTAGTAATGCCGGGAACCTTTTCATGTGTCTGTTGGCCAACTGTGTGTCTTCCTTGGGAAAATGTCTATTCTGTCCATTTTCAATTTAATTATTTGGGGTTTTTGTTGTTGATTTGTATAAGTTCTTTACATATTTGGAGTATTAACCCCTTATTGGATATATCATTTGCAAATATCTTCTCCAATTCAGGAAGTTGTCTTTTAGTTGTGTTGATGGTTTTCCTTTGCTCTGCAGAAGCTATTTATTGAGATGTAATCTCAATAGCTGAATTATGCTTTTGTTTCCCTTGCCAAAGGAGCCATATCTACAAAAATGTTTAAACAGTTGATGTCAAAGAGATTACTGTCTGTTTTCTTTTGGGAATTTTATGGTTTCAGGTCTCATATTTAGGTCTTTAACCCATTTTGAGCTTATTTTTGTGTATGGTGTAGAAACTGATCTAGTTTCATTCTTTTGCATGTAGCTGTCCAATTTTCCTAATACCATATATTGAAAAGACTCTCTTTTTCATACTACATATTCTTACCTTCTATGGTCATAAATTAATTGACCATATATTCGTGGGTTTATTTCTGAACTCTCTATTCTGTCCCACTGATCTATGTGCCTATTTACCAGTGCCTATGTACCAGTACCATACTGTTTTAATTACTACAGCTTTGTAGAAGAGCTTGAAATCTGGGATTGTGATACCTTCAGTTTTGTTCTTCTTTTTCAATATCGCTTTGGCTATATGGGGTTTTTGTGATTCCATACAAATTTTAGGGTTATTTGTTCCAGGTCTGTGAAAAACGCTGTTGGTATTTTGATAGGGATAGCGTTAAATCTATAGATGCTTTGGGTAGTATGCACTTTTTAACAATATTAGCCCTCCCAATCCATGAGCATGGAATATCTTTCCATTTGTTTATATCATGTTCGATTTCTTTCATTAATGTTTTCAGCATACAAGTCTTTTATCTTCTTGGTTAAGTTTATTCCTAAGTGTTTTATTATTTTGGGTACAACTGTAAATGACATTGTTTTCTTAATTTCTCTTTCTGCTACTTCTAATTAATCTTATTAACAGATTAAATTAGAAAGAAATCATTGCAATAGGTTCAGAAAAAGCATTTGACAAAATTCAGTATGTATTTACAATCTTTTAAAAAATCTCCTAGCAAATTAGGAATAAAAGAGAACTTTTTAAATCTACTAAAAGATATCTTCCTAAATGCCACTGTATTACTTTAATGAAGCATCACCTTTATGAAAAGGAACAAGACAAGAATATTGATTACTGTCATTTTCTTTCTTTGTAAATTTAAAAAAAATTTTTAATGTTTATTTATTTTTGACAGAGACAGAATGCGAGTGGGTTAGGGGCAGAGAAATAGGGAGACACAGAAGCAGAAGCAGGCTCCAGGCTCCGAGCTGTCAGCACAGAGCCTGACGTGGGGCTCAAACTCACGAGATGTGAGATCATGACCTGAGCCAAAGTCAGCGCTCAACCGACTGAGCCACCCAGGCGCCCCTGTAAATTTTTTAAATGTTCATTTATTTTGAGAGAGAGAGAGCAGGAACAGGAGAGAGAGAGAGAGACAGAGAGAGACAGAGAGAGAGAGAGAGAGAATCCCAAGTAGGCTCCTCACTGTTAGCACAGAGCCTGACACAGGGCTTGATCCCATAAACCATGAAACTATGACCTGAGCCAAAATCAAGAGTGGGTCACATAAGTGACTGAACCACCCAGACGCCCCTCATTAGTGTTATTTTCATTCAGCATTGTGCAGCACTGTCTAACCAACAGTTAGACCAAGAATAAATGAGTGAATGAATGAATGAATAAATGCAAGATATTAGAAAGAATAAATTTAAACTGTCATTATTTAGGATAAGATAATTATCTATCTAGAAACTCAAAAACTCAACAGAAAAAATATTAGACATAATAAAAGAATTTAGCAAGAAGCCTGACCAAAAGATCACTATACAAAAATTATTTACATTTCTTTACACCAGAAACTAAAATCTAGAAAACATGACTTTTTTAAGTTTACTTATTTATTGTGAGAGAGCACACAAGTGAGGGAAGAGCAGAGAGAGAGAATTCCAGTGAGGTTCCAAGTCCCAATCTCATAAGCTGTGAGATCGTGACCTGAGCCGAAACCAAGACTTGGACACTCAACCAAATGCACCACCCAGGCATCCGAAAACATGACTTCTAAAAAGATTCTAAATGCATGGGTTACAAAAAACAAAAGATACTTAGAAATAAATCTGAAAATATTAGGTGCAACCTATACGGAGAAAATATTTAAATTTCATTGGAAAATACTAAAGAAAGCCTGAAGAATTTGTGAGATACAGCATGTTTATTAATAAGAAAACAATGTCATAAAGATGTCAGTTTACTCCAGATTAATTTATAGATTCAATATAATTGATCAAAATCCCAACAGATTTTCTTTTTTTTTTTTAATTAAGAGAACTCAAAAAGCCAATGCTAAAATTTACTTATGAAAACAAAGATTCAAGAATAACCAAGACACTTTTTAAGACAGTAAGATTAGGGAGAACTGATCCAGTAGATAGTAAGATTTACTATAAAGCTTTAGTTATTAAAACATGTGTGACATCAGCACAGAAACAGATAACCGATAAAATAAAACAGAGACCCCAGAAACAGATCTATGCGTATGTGGAATCTTGAGTATGTTACAAAGATGGTGCTGTAAGTCATGAGAAATGGATTCCTTTTGTCTAAATGAGAGTGGAACAATTGCTTAGCCATGGGGTCGGGGAGTAGGGATGAAACAGCATTTCTGCTTCTCGAATCCATCAATTCCACACAGATAAAGGACTGGAACCTGAAAGACCAAACCTCAAAACTATTAGAAAAAAAAGGCAGGAATATATCTTTCTGACCTTGAGATATGAAAAACTTTCTCAAACAAGACATAAAAAGCAGTAACAAAGAAAACACAAACAGATTTGTCTACATTAAAATTAAGAGCTTGTCTTCATCGGAAGACACACACACACACACACACACACACACACACACAGTGAAAAGACAGGCCATAAATGAGGAGAGGATATTTTCAACACATACTATGCAGCAAAGATTAGTATTCAGAATATATGTTTTTTAATTTCTTCAAATCAATTTTTAAAAAAGACAAAAATCCAATAAAACTGGAGAAATAGCACAAATAGGAATTTCACAAAAAATACAAACGGACATATGAAAAACACTCTAATTAATAACTAAAGCAATGCAGATTAAAACCACAATGAGAGAGCATTTTACACCTAGTGGATTAGTAAAAATTATGAAGTTTAACAACTCTCAGTGTTAGAAGAGGAATATAAATTCATGAGAATTCTCCTACACTGATACTGGAAGTGTAAATTGATGCAACCACTCTGAAAAACATTTTGACATTATCTTATATGTCGGTATTTAAATTTTCTAGTAGCCATGTTTAAAAGGTAAAAAGAAATGGGCACCAGGCGTTGCTCAGTCAATAGAGCAGGTAACCCTTGATCTCAAGGTTGTGAGCTCAAGCCTCGTATTGGGTGTACAGCATACTTTTTAAAAAAGGAAGGGGTGCCTGGGGGGCTCTGTCAGTTAAGGGTCTGGCTCTTGATTTCAGCTCAGGTCATGATTTCATGGTACGTGAGTTAGAGCCCCACACTGGGCTCCACACTGACAGTGCAGAGCCTGCTTGGGATTCTGTCTCTCTCTCTCTTTCTACCCATCCCTCACTCACTTGCTCTCTCTCTCTCTCAAAATAAATAAATAAATAAATTTTAAAAAAAGGTAAAAGGAAACAAATTTTACTCTCTATGTCTAAAACATTATCATTTCAACATGGAATCAACATAAAAGAGTTATTAATGAAATATATTCTTTTTTCATAATGAAGGAGGTCTGAATATACCACTCTAGGGTCATCTGCCTGGCTCAGTCAATAGAGCGTGCAACTCTTAATCTCAGGATTATGAGTTTGAGCCCCACGTTGGGTGTAGAGATTACTTAAAAAAATTTTTTTTAAATCCTTAAAATATATATATACCACTCTAAAACACGCCACTTTGGCATAAGAATTATTTTGAGCTAAAGGCAAGTAAGAAACAGCAGACTAATGAAGAGCTCTCTTCCCTTCCCTTTTCTGCTTAAAAGTAGGGCACAAATATCCCTTGGTAAAGGTTACATAAATTTCTGTTTGTAAAGGAGCCTACCTCCCCATCTCCTGCACCACAAAGAGGAGAACCATTCTAATCTCAGGAGACAACTTGAGACTGAGCAACAAATCTTACTAACCAACCCTTATCTAGGATATATTTTCTAGTCTTCTTCCCACAATTTACCGCTCCTTGTAGTCCAAACTCCTTTTATCTTTGTCTAGTCATTTCACCATAATTTACCACCCTTTCTTAAAAAGGTTTACAAGACCCTGGCTCTAACCAACACTTTGGGTTTTGATTCTTTCCGGTGAAATGCCCATGCATGTAAAAATATTAGCATCAAAAAATATGTATGCCTTTTGTTAATCTGTCTTCTGTGAATTTAATTTATAGGTGCTTAATCATACAACCTAAGTGGTAGAGGAAAAGTATTTTCACCCCGCTACATAATCCTCTATGTATTGTACACTTATATAGCACATTTCAACCCAGAAGCTAAACTTGGAAATGCTTGATCTCTATTTAAATTTTATAAAATTAATAGTTGAAAAAGTTTTCCAATAACTGCATCAGTTTTCAGTGTCTAAATTAAAATTAAATTAAATATTTTAGTTCTTCTTTCATGCTAGCTGCATTTCAAGTGCTCAGTTCCTACATGTGGCCACCTTATTGAACAATCATAGTCTTTTATTTTTTGTGTGATCAGAAATCATTTTTTTATTTTTTTAAATTTATTTTCAATATATGAAATTTATTGTCAAATTGGTTTCCATACAACACCCAGTGCTCATCCCAAAAGGTGCCCTCCTCAATACCCATCACTCACCCTCCCCTCCCTCTCACCCCCCTGAACAATCACAGTCTTACAGAACATTCATATGCCCTTTGAACCAGTAAGTCCACTCCTAAACAAATTTCCTACAACAGGGGTTCTCAAACTGCAAGCCTCAGAATACTTGAAGGGCTGGTTAAAACACAGATTTCTGGGACCATCCTAGAGTTTCTGATAACCGGTGACAACTGACACCACCATGTGTGGTATATACAGGAAAGTCTCCTGCAACTCTGTCATAGCAAAAACTAGAAATAACCTACATGTCTATCAACACAAGAATGGGTTTCTGTAAACTATGGTATAAGCCCACGATAGAATACTACACAAAACTGAAAATGATGTGTTGTTCTAAAATGAAACAATATGGATCAAACTATATCCATTTTGAAAACAGAATGCTGAGGGGTGCCTGGTGGCTCAGTTGGTTAAGCATCCAACTTAGCTCTGAGCTGTCAGCACAGAGCCGGGAGCCTGCTTCGGATTCTGTGTCTCCCTCTTTTTCCACTTGCACTCTGTGTGTGTGTCTCTCTCTCAAAAATAAATAAACATTAAAAAAGAAAATGGAATGTTGATCTTTTTAATAAGGCAATTCCAAGAAGACTATAGATGGTGTAAATGCTCTTTTTATAGGACTCAAAAACAAACATTATATTATTGGGACATAATTAATGAAACAATTTTTATTTTAAAAGCAAGGAAAATTTGAGACAGTGGTTCCCTCAGGGGCTAGAGAGGAGGGATAAGAGAGGATAGTCATAGGTGTTCATATTATTACGCTTTATAAATTACATACATATCCTATTATATCATTTTTACATATCAAAAATATGTAAAACATTATAAAGAAAATAAAATGTAAATAATACTGTAAATCACATAATCCCAAAAATGTTTAAAAAATAAATGTATTTATAGATACACAGAAAAAAAGTCCGGAAGAAAAAATATCAGAATGTTAATAATGGTTATTTCTGGGTTGTGGAGTTTGGATATATTTTTTTCTTTTTGTATAATTGTATGTTCTCTACTATAAATATGCAATGCTTTATAATTAAACAAGTTTGCTTCTTTTTATCTTCAACACATAAGGAATTCAACTTGTTGTACTCAGTTAGTCTCCAAACCCTCTGTTCATTTCTGTACCACCACAGTACAAACCTTAAAAAAGACCCATTTCTGGGGCGCCTGGGTGGCGCAGTCGGTTAAGCGTCCGACTTCAGCCAGGTCACGATCTCGCGGTCCGTGAGTTCGAGCCCCGCGTCAGGCTCTGGGCTGATGGCTCAGAGCCTGGAGCCTGTTTCCGATTCTGTGTCTCCCTCTCTCTCTGCCCCTCCCCCGTTCATGCTCTGTCTCTCTCTGTCCCAAAAATAAATAAACGTTGAAAAAAAAATTAAAAAAAAAAAAAAAAAGACCCATTTCTGGGGCACCTGGGTGGCTCAGTCGGTTGGGCGTCTGACCTCAGCTCAGGTCATGAACACGCAGTTCATGGGTTCGAGCCCCGCGTTGGGCTCTGTGCTGACAGCTCAGAGCCTGGAGCCTGCTTTGGATTCTCTGTCTCCCTCTCTCCCTGTCCCTCCCCTGCTCGCACTCTGCCTCTCTCTCTCAAAAATAAATAAACATTAAAAAAAAAAAAAGATCCATTTCTGAGGGGTACCTGGGTGGCTTAGTCAGGTAAGGGTCCAACTTCAGCTCAGGTCATGATCTCATGGTCAGTGAGTTCAAGTCCCACATGGAGCTCTGTGCTGACAGAACCCAGAGCCTGCTTCAGATTCTGTGTCTCCCTCTCTCTCTCTCTTTGCCCCTCTCCCACTCACACTCTATCTCTCTCTGTCTCTCAAAAATGAATAAACGTTTAAAAATATTTAAAAAAAACACATTTCTGTTTGCTATGATACATATCTCAGATGCCTTTTCACAATCTTATTAATAATAGTAACAGTGATAGTTGACATAGATTAAGGACATGTGCTCTCATGTTCTAAGTATTAAGTAAGTAATTTTGGTTAAGCCTTACAAAAATCCAAGACCTAAGTGTAATTGGTTTTCTCATTTTACAAATATACAAAAGGAGGTGAAGTTCTTCCTTAAGTAGCTTGGATAAATTGCTTCCCCAAGTCCGCAAAGCTTAGAAGGTGGTTTTCCATCAGTATCAGCAAAGAGGAAAGCAAAAGTTTGCATTTCATATCTAAGTTCTGTTTTAGGCCTCGTCTTCTCAGAAATAACTTGGTGAGATTGTTCTACATATCAACAAAAAGTGGTGAGAGGACTCATGGAAAGTGTATTAGATTTCCTGATCTAATAAATTTGAAAACAGCAATTGTAATTACTGCTGATGACAGAACTTCCTGGCGAAAATCAGTATCTGTCTCAATGAGCAGAGCTTGGCTATTCTCAGTATAATCAAGACAAGCAGAAACCTGGATGACATCAGCAGTGGTCAGAGTCAAAAGAGCCCTCAGCGTCATCAGGCCTTGGGACTCCTCCTGTCTGGCTCAGCTTCCAAAGAAAACAGCCTAAAATGCATTTGTCATGCTATTAAGTGCTAGAGAAAATCTCAGTGACTATTCCCCTCACTCTCCATGTCATATGTATTTCATCTTTCATGCTGAGATAATCAGTTATCATACTTGACAAATACAAAGGAAAATAGACGCTATTGATTTCTCCTGACAATATCATGCTGGGATACTGAGGCCTTAACGGTCCACAAACATTACTTTTAACCATAAGTGTCCTGAGTCATCACCAAACATCTTGCTTAATTTTATTCTAATAAAATCTCCAAATACATCACCTTCTCTACCAAACCTACTATGAAGGCCTCTTGGGAGATTCCTATTTTTGCCTTTTTTCTGTTTCTACCTTCCTCATACCACAATAATAACTTAGAGTATTTAAAAGCCCCAACTTCTACCCTAAGTAGACAAAAAAATGTCTATTTAGCTTCATTTTAAGAAAGTAAGCATCTTATTGGAAAGCCCAAGATCTTAAATCCATGATGGCAGCAAAAGGTGGGTACATCTGTAAACACAAGACTGCCTGAATTTGGATCTCACCAGGCCCAGAGTGACCATGGAAGCTGACAGCTTGGGCCAGCTGCCAGGAAGGGCAATACCACACCTCAGTCCAGCAGCTTAGGACAGAAGATAGCCTAGGCAGAGAAAACAGTACCCAATAGGTCCAACTTAATCACAAGGGTCCTTAAAAATGGAAGACAGGGGCGCCTGGGTGGCTCAGTCGGTTAAGTGGCCGACTTCGGCTCAGGTCATGATCTCACGGTCCGTGAGTTTGAGCCCCGTGTCGGGCTCTGTGCTGACCGCTCAGAGCCTGGAGCCTGTTTCAGATTCTGTGTCTCCCTCTCTCTCTGACCCTCCCCCGTTCATGCTCTGTCTCTCTCGGTCTCAAAAATAAAAAAACGTTAAAAAACAAAATTAAAAAAAAAAAGTGGAAGACAAAATTGGAAGAGGGAACCAAAGAGACGGCAGCATCTTATTGGCCTTAAAATGAAGGAAAGTGGGCTGGGCACCCCAGTGGCTCAGTCAGTTGAGCGTCCAACCCCAGTTCAGGTCATGATCTCACAGTTTGTGGGTTTGAGCCCCATGTTGGGATCTGTGCTGACACCTCAGAGCCTGGAGCCTGATTCAAATTCTATGTTTCCCTCTCTCTGCCCCTCATCCGCTCTCTCTCTCTCTCTCTCTCTCTCTCTCTCTCAAAAATAGACATTAAAAAAAATTTTTAATGGAGGAAAGGGGCTATAACCCAAGGAAATGATTGTCTCCAGAAGCTGAAAAAAGTAACAAAATGGACTTTGTGAATTGACTGTTAGACTCTGCCTACAAACATTATCCACACTTTCTTGTGAGCCATGCACACAAACCACTTGAAACGAGCATTTCCCACCACCCCATTTCCTGTTGTTTTCTTTGTTTCTCTACTTCTCCAAATTTTGTTCTCTGAAGCAGAACAAAAAGGTCTTGCTGTAGCTGTTGGTCCATGCTAAACACATCCCTCAGGGACCTAGAGAAACAAAATATCCTTGGCCATGTGCTTAACTCCAAAATGCTACATTTCCTCAACTATCTGATTTCTCTGACTTTGAAGAACCATTTGAAAGTATTCTCTCATACAACAAATTAAATGCATTTCTATTATGTTCTGAACATTGTGCCTATCTCTGGGATTCCAATGATGAGCAAAATAAACAATGTCCTTGTCTATGTGAAGCTACTGAAAGAAATAGTAAACAATTAATCACATAAAAAAAATCAAACCAATACTTACACATTGTTTTATGTACTTAGCACACATTAACATTTTATTTTCCCAACAATCCTGGAGGTTGTTATTATGCCTTTATTTCAAAGGGTAGGAAAATGAAGTTCAGAGGGGTTAACTATCTTGGCCAAGATTATCCATCCAAGTAGAAGTGCAGCTAGGATTCAAACCCAGGCCATCAGTGTTCAGATTATGTGTTCTCAGCCTTTTCAATATATTACCTCTTTGTGATTCTAAGAATACAAACATTGCCTGTAATACCCATTTTTCTTTTGCTGCAAGATCTATTTCATATAGAGTGATAGACCAGAAATAAGATTATCAGACAGCATGACAAAGAAAAAAATAATCAGGGTCAAATGCTTGACACCAGAAGCCTAACTTAGTTTCAGAGGAATCTGAAGAATCAGTTATAGTACTAGAAATTAATACCAGTATTGGAACCCACTAATCAGACATCAGAACTTTGTACCATTTGCAAGGGCCTTGCCCCAGAGAAGTGTGAATCCTTTGCAGATGACAGTTGTGGATAAGCCTTCTCTGGCCCCAAAACGGATTCCTGACCTCATCAGAAAAAGATTCCACTTATCACATTCTCTCCTAGTGCAAGAGCCTTGATCTCTGCTACAAATTTAACCTACAAGGAAATACAACTGCATTTACAGTATGAGCTCTCTAAGAAACCTGCTCTTAGCCAAAGACCCATTTCCTCTCCTCTCAAAACTCAAATATGAGCAACACTATGGCGAGCGGTACCCAACAGCATCAGTTGCAGGTGAAGTCTTAAGTATCACTGTGAGAGGGCTATTCCAGTGTATATGCCCCACTCTGTTGGAGAACTTTTCCCCTGAGAACATACTCAGCTCAGTCTGCAGAACATGCCAGTGGGTGTCTCAGAAGGAAAGAAATAGAAAAAAGTGATGAGACCCCTCAATTCTCCAGCATCTGCCTGACAAGGCCTAAGAGACCTCCAACTAGCTCCCTATAAAAGAAATGAACATAGAGGATAAAGGTAAAACAGGATTACCAAATAGAGCTTTGTCCCCAACCTTTTCTGAGAAACCCTGGATGGGCAGACTGGGCCATATTTCAGAGGGTCTTGCTTTGGCTAGTTTAGATTGACCTAAGCAGCCAGAGTCAAAAATCATTTGAGTGGCTTCCTTGTTCCATTGTCTTTAGGCCCATACACTCTCTTAGTCTTAAAGATCTCATCAGGGATGAGAAGAGACAAGGAAACATAAACCTGCAGAAAACTATACCCCAAAGCAGGGAGTCTTCCCCCAAAGCTCCTCAGTATTGATCTAAAGCTACCTACCCTAAAGCCTTCCTAGAGCAGAGAGGAAGAGGAAGCCTCTTAAGAGGCAGAAGGCTCCAACCTTCTGCATGAAGAAAGGGAGCATTCCACAGAAAACGGTTCCAGCTGGAACATACACAAGAGACAGCCTCATGGAGAAAGTCCAGGAAGGAAAAAGAAAAAACCCAAAGACTTGAACAATTAACAGAAGTGGTGAATTTTTTCCCCTCCTTTACTCGATTTTCGTAAAAAATAGTAATAAAATTGAAATGAAAACTGTAAAGAAAATTTCAGCACCCTGGACAGTGCTCATTCAACTACTTGGATGGACGCATGCTCCCTTCTCCCCACCCAAGAAAAGCCAGGCTTCCAGAACAGATTCAGGATCCTATACCTACACTAGGTCAAAAAAGCTAGTGAAATTTTGGGTGCAGTTAGCATTAAACTCTCTCTTTGTTTTAAAATGGGGCACCCTATTTGGCAGTCTACTTCCAGGCACCTGACTGCTCTTTTTTTGCTAAGGGGACAGGAATGGTCTGACAGTTGCTCTGATGCAATAATAAAGTTTCTCTGTTATGTTCCACAATGTCTGGAAACAAATTCTATAGAGACCAGTCAAAAACACACAGTGCCTAGGAAATTAGGCAGACTTGCCTTTATTCTTTGGCATGGTTAAACTTTATTGAATATTTATTGTGTTCAGGTACTGTTCATATATTTTAGCTCATTTAATCCTCCCTGGGTCAACAAGTCAGACCAAATGGGGAAAAAAACTGCCTTCTTAGTTACCAAGAATCGTGATCTGAACAGGTAATCCATGGCTATATAAGACAATCTCATTTTATTTTTGTTTAATGTTTATTTGTTTTTGAGAGAGAGAGAGACAGAGTGCATGCACGTGCTAGTGAGGTAGGGGCAGAGACAGAGGGAGACAGAGGATCTGAAGCAAGCTCTGTGTGGACAGCAGAGAGCCCAAGGTAGGGCTTGAACTCATGAGCCATAAGATCATGACCTGAGCTGAAGTCAGATGCTTAACTGACTGAGCCACCCAGGCGCCTGAGGCAATCTCATTTTAGAGGATTATATTCAGTTCTTGGTGCCACATTTTAAGAAAGTCTCTACCTGTACTAAGAACACATCTCAGAAAAAGTGGCTCCATCTCCTACATGAAAGAACAGACAGGCTAAATCAGAGCCACAGTGGCAGCACATTGACACTGGTATTCAAACAGAATCTTTACCTGCCTTATTCTATCTGATTATGTCTACTTATACCTCCTCTATCTCTGCAAAAGAAGAATTCAAAAAGATTCAAGGCAAAACGCCTACCCCTGGTTTATTTATGAAATATGGGCTGTCTCCACTGAGCCTGCATTGGAGGAGGAATTACTTTTCTCTTTTCCTGAGGGACATCATTAGCATAGTGATAATTAATGAAAGGCAGCAGCCAGAGTTTGGTAAATTATTAATGGCTTCAATCATCCTGAGAGCAGACAGCCCCTGTGTGCAGTTGTCCTTGGTGACAGCATGGAAGTGCTCTGGGGAAACAGATGATGGACAGAAAACCAGCGCAGAGTGTG
The DNA here is from genome assembly GCF_022837055.1 of Prionailurus viverrinus. NCBI lineage: Eukaryota > Metazoa > Chordata > Mammalia > Carnivora > Felidae > Prionailurus > Prionailurus viverrinus. The sequence goes on along the minus strand of NC_062561.1, from coordinate 137,202,800 downwards.
TGTGCTTCTGCACACACAGATTCAGACTTCTTATCCAAATAAACCGGGTTTTCATGCAGAAATACTCGTGGATTAAAACTGGGAGCATGTCCCTCGGGCATATGGTGAATGTTATCAGATCCTCCTTATAGAATGCCTAAACAGAAATTAGGCCTGGTCCTGGGGACCTGTTGAAAAGTTGAGGAGGAGGAGGCAGTGGGTCTTTTACAGCAACCACAGAGATTAGGGGTTAGAGGGTAAAATTGAGAACTCATTAGGAGATCAATGCCAAAGTGTAGTTGGAGAGTATATGCAAAATAGGTCATTGGAGCCAAAGGGGGTTGGAAACAAATGTCAGAAGCTAAGATACACAGATAAAAGGAATTCTAGGCAACCTGAAAATATGAGAGTGAAGAGTATCATATAGGAACAGGTAAAAGAAGAGATGACACAGACAAATTCCAGGGAGGAGGGATTCAAAGCCACTGTACGAATCTTTCTCCCTCCATAAGTTTATTTATATGGGCTCCACTTAAACAGAGTCTTCTTGTTACATAACATCATAAGCTCCTTGAGGGTGGCAATTTTTACTGTTTTCTTCTCTGCTATATTCCTAGAGCCTGCATAGCACCAGACATAGAGTAGGTACTCAAAAATATTTGATGAATAATGAAGAAAGAGATGAATAAATGGATACAACTATCTTACCATGTTACATATTAGATAAAAAAGAAGTATTGAGGCCATTCCTTTCATCTTGGGTCTCTGCGCCTTTCACAAACTTCCAACATCACTATGTTGGGACTGAGCATCTGGAGGTTGACAACCCCTAAAGTCTGCAGGAGCCACTGTGAGGAGGGCCCAGGAAAGAATTTGCCATTTTCAGTGGAAAACAAGTGGCAGCAACTAACAAGATGACTGTGTACTTTGGATCTGGATTTGCTGAACCTTTTTTTTATAGTAAGACACCAACTGCTTAAGAAATAAGGATGTTTCAATTAATCCATTAAACAGATGTGAAAAGGAGCATTTTAAGAGATACAAAGTCTGAAAAATGGATCAAACTCTTGAATTCAACATACTTGATATGTTTGTAAATAAATTTATGGCATGGAAAAAAGTCTTGATAAATATTTTTTAATAAAATCACATCAATTGTTACTTTGAGTAACAAAGAATTTACTGAACAATTCATTGAAGATCAGAAAGAGAGGTTACCAATATATACCACCACCCAGCAAATAATGGAATAAATGCTCATTTGATATTTATGTTCTTTCCCTAAATTCCTTTTCCAAATGTGTTCTCCCTCAACCCTTCCCCCGCAACACAGCACAAAGGCACTCTTGCTCGCCGGCTCTATCTGTATCTCTATCTCTGTCTCTAACTCCCTAAGTGAAAATTAAAAAAAAAAAAAGATTCTATTACTGCATGTATAAAAACAAAATGACTGCTCTTATAATCATAGTGTGACTTGAAGAATGAGAGATGCCACTCCCACATGGCATCTCAGAGTCCTTGGTGCTCTTCCACCCTTTGGGGTGTATGTTGAGCCTTTGAGATCTCCAGCCAGAGACAGGTTTTACCAAGTGTGAGGTAGATAAAGCTATTCCTAGTGTCTCACCTTGGGGCTCTGATACGTCAGCCTCTCTGCAGTCCTCAAAAGAGAGAAGGTGAAAAATCCACCATAACAGAAGCAGAGTGAAAGAATGGTCTCTACCTCTCAGGAGCATTTGTTTTTCATACCAGTACCATAGGACAAAGGAGTATGAAGGAAGCTCCATTTGTGGTAATTAGGTTAGTTACTGAATAGAACCAAATCTATGAATTAGATTCATAGGCTCAGGACTCAGAGGGAAAAGATCAAGATGAAAAGGAGAAGAGATATAGTTCACATAACACATATATATGAGATATTCTATATTTATACAAAAGGAATCCCAGAAAAAGAACTAAATGTACACCAGAGAAATAATAAAGAAATGAGAGAAATATCTACACTTCACCTAAGAAAATCTTTACTCTTTCAGTCAAAAGGACTCAATGAGATTCAAGAAAGAATATGGAGAAAGACCATCTACACCAAGGCACCGTGGGTAACATTTCTGAAGTTCAAATATATAAAATAACATCTACTCATATATTAAAGAAGAAACAAACATTTATTTAAAAATGACAATTATAGTAAAAGGTGTCCCTTTCTTAGCCCAATGCCAGAAAAGAGAAGAGCAACAGCATGAGAAGAACTTTCTGTATCTATGTCTAAAAAGTATGTTCCCTGTGAGAGCAAAATAAATACAAATTCAAGTATGCAAGGATTCAGAACCATAATACCCAAGTACCAGTCCCCAAAAATTCACCTGAAGAAAGAGTCCAATGAAGTGGGAAGAAGAACTCAACAATTAGGACCAGTTATAGAAGAATCAAAGATGAGTAATAAACCAATGAAACTTAGAATTAAGTCAACAAAAGCACTGGTTGTTATATGGTTGACAACTTTTATACAAATGTTAACAAATTCTCCCTAAAGTAAAAATATAGAAAAATATAAATATAGAAAAGAAAAACCTGAAAAGATACAGCTAGCCTCAGAAAGGAAGATAAGGATTCCAGTGGACCATAAATTCAAGGTCAGGAACAGATTGAAGCTGGGAATTTGCTTGACCCAGGGTTCAGACGCTGGTAGTGGCAGCTAAGAGTTTGGCTTCTACAGGGTAAAAGGACTAAACCTGTTCCAAAACAGAAGCTGGAGTGGAGTTCTTCCAATCATGAAACAAGTCTACATTTGTTTTAATTGCCTTAGAAGGCTGCCTGGGTCTAGAGCTTACACCAAGTCATAAACCCAGGGAAGGAGGACAGGTCTACGGCCTAGGAAACAGAAACTGAACACATAACTGGCTAAATCCTGGAGTCACTTCTCAGAAAACAGCCAGCAAAAAAAAATTTTTTTTATAAAGGAGGAGGGCGCCTGGGTGGCTCAGTTGGTTGAGCGTCTGTCTTCGACTCAGGTCATGATCTCACGGTCTGTGGGTTCGAGCCCCGCATTGGGCTCTGTGCTGACAGCTCAGAGCCTGGAGCCTGCTTCCTGTCCTGTATCTCCCTCTCTCTCTGCCTCTCCCCCATTCTCAGTTTGTCTCACTCTGTCTCTCAAAAATAAATAAATGTAAAAAAAATTTTTAATAAAAAAAAGAAAGAAAACAGCTGGTAGGAAAGCCATGCAACCCTCTGACTATCTGCGATTACCACTTACCAGGAGACTCAAACCTCCACTGTAAAGCCTGGCTCTAGACTGAAAGCCTGAGAGGCTTAGGAGAGGTAACACAAAAGATTATTCAAGTGCTACTTTGGTTTTTAAATTTAGCCTTTAATTAATCAAAATTACAAATTCAAAAACTTAGTCCTTTCTTGTCCTATTCCTAGATCTTTTTATATCCTTCCTACCTAACTAGATTTAAATTAAGCCCAACTGGAATCTCTCATGTCTCATCTTTCTCCATTCATAGTTCTGAGGTCATTTAAAAATCATTAAAGAAATGGAGTTAGTCACCAAAATTTCCCACTGACAAAAGACTTGACCAAACCTCCATAGATAATCCTTCTTTACAAAGTGCTTCAAAGGACCAGGAAAGTAGAGAGAAAACAAACTCTTTAATGTATTTTTTCAGGCAACTTAGCCTACTACCAAAATTGGACAATGATAAAGACAAGAAAATAAAATTACAAACCGATCTTTCTTAGAAACATAGACATAAAAGTTTTAGTTTATAAATTAACAAATCAAAGCCAAAATGTGTTATAAAATGCGTCATAACTAAGTAGAGTTTATCCCATAAAAGGAAAAACACCATTAGAAAATCTATCAATTGGGGCACCTTGGTGGCTCAGTTGGCTAAGCGTCTGATTCTTGATTTCAGCTCAGATCAGGATCTCATGATTCATGAGATCTCCCCACATCAGGCTCCATATGGAGGCTGCTTGATATTCTCACTCTCTCCCTCTCTCTCTCTCTCTCTCTGCGCCTCTCCCACTCATGCTCTTTCTCTCTCTCTCTCTCTCTCTCTCTCTCAAAGTAAATAAATAAACCTAAGTAAAAAAATCTATCAGTAAATATACCATGTCAAGCAGACAAGGTGAACTACAGCACAAGCAGCATGTGAGGAGAAACTCATGGTGGAAACAAGAGCAGGAGCAGGCATGTGGTTTTGCACTGCATGCCCAGGGTATAGAAGGATCAGATATTAGCTCGTTGGGTTGTGGGAAGTATCAGCCGCACACCTGGCTGCTCAGGGACTATGGCTGTAGGACATGGCGGAAGCGTGGGCTTCAGCCCTGATCGTCCACCTCAGCACTCCACCAAGACTGATTGCTCCACCACTAGCATGTATCCATGGAGCTCTGCAGGAGGGTGACCACTTCTCTAGGCTGTAGATTAAGTCAGATTATTAATAGATTAAGAAAAATAGGGGCGCCTGCATGTCTCAGTCGGTTGAGTGTCCCACTTTGGCTCAGGTCATGATCTCCAGTTTGTGGGTTCCAGCCCCATGTCAGGCTCTGTGCTGACAGCTCAGAGCCTGGAGCCTGCTTTAGGTTGTGTCTCCCTCCCTCTTGCTCCGCCCCTGCTCGCCCTCTGTCTCTGTCTCTCAAAAACAAATAAATATTTTTAAAAATTAAGAAAAATAGAATTTTATCAGTAAATGCAGAAAAAAGCTCTACAAAATTCAGTACTCATTCATGTTTGCAAAGCAAAAACTTATCAAACCAGGAATTAGAAATAAATTTCCTTAATTTAAGAAAGAGTATATATATGTATCTATATGTATGTGTATATACATATATATGTATATACATATATATACATATATACTTTTTTTTTCAAGAGAGAAAGAGAGAGCATGGAGGGGAGATGGCCTGAGGGAGAGAGAGAGAAAATCTTAAGCAGGTTCCATGCTCAGCATGGGGTCCAACAGGGGGCTGGATCCCATGACCCTGAGATTATGATCCTGGCCAAAATCAAGAATTGAACACTTAACTGACTGAGCCTCCCAGGTATCCCCCTCTTTTTTTCAAATTTAAGAGCATGTATTTTAAAAATGACCAAACAGGGATGCTTGGGTGGCTCAGTCAGTTGGGCATCCAACTTCAGCTTAGGTCATGATCTTACAGTTCATGAGTTCCAGCCCCACACTGGGCTCTGTGCTGACAGCTCAGAGCCTAGAGCCTGTTTTGGAGTCTGTCTCTCTCTTTCTTTCTACCCTCCCCTACTCACACTCTGTTTCTCTCTCTCTCAAAAATAAACATTAAAAAATTTTTTTGTTAATCTAAATTGCTATCTCCTCTTGAAAAACTAAGGGGCACCTGGGTGGCTCAGTTGGTTAAGCATCCAACTTTGCCTCAGGTCATGATCTCACAGTCCGTGAGTTCAAGCCCCACGCTGGGCTCTGTGCTGACAGCTCAGAGTCTAGAGCCTGCTTTGGATTCTGTGTCTCCCTCTCTCTCTGCCCCTCCCCCACCCATGCTGTGTGTCTCTCTCTGTCTCTCTAAAATAAACATTAAAAAATTTTAATAAGAAAATAAATAATAAAAAATAAAAATAACCTAACAAAATAATTTCCTATGAAACTTTAGAAAAATTGCCACTGAAGTCAAGAATAAGAATGTCTACCATCACCCCTATACCATTGACATACTAACAGACATAGTCAATGTAATAAAATAATAAGTATAATTATAAGAATGAGAAAGGAAGAAAAAACTCTCCTTATTTTCAGATAACATGATTGTCTACATAGAAAGTCCAAAAGAACATATTGAAATACTTAGAACCAAGAGGAAAACTCAGGAACATTACAGGATATCATCAATATATAAACATGGTACATAGCATTCCTTTATGTCAATATACCAATTATAAAATATGATAGAATTAAAAAGCATACATGTCAGCAACAAAAAATTAGAATCCAAATAATAAGTCTAAAACCTAAAAAAGTCTAAAACCTAGTAAATCCAGAACATATATGAAGAACATTATTAAAGTTATTGAAGGACATTTTTAAAGATCTAAATAAGTGGAGAAATCATACCATGTTAATAAATCAAAAGATGAAATAAGCTCAACATTTCAGTTCTTTCCATCATTAATTTGTAAGTTCAATGCAAATCCAAGCAAAATCCAACACTTTTGTAAAACTTTATAAGTTGATACTAAAATTCATATGTAACCATAAATTAACAAGAATAAAAGTATTCTGAAGAACTGTGCATGGGTGAGAGGGGGGTTGTTCTACCAGATGAACCAACCAGGAACCAGTCTGAGGCTTGCAGCTGGCCTCAGTGTTGTTGGAAGCTGGCCTGGTGCTTCGTGTAGGCCATACACCATCTTACAGAAGACCACCTCAGACAAGGTCACTCATCAACCAAAATAAACTGAGTCAAAACAAAGCCACTTGATAATTTTGCATAAACACAGATAAAACCTCCATACAACACACAACATACCAAGCATTCCTGTCTCTCACTAAACAAGTGCCTGCTGCTTCTTTACCAAGTATCATTTTGTCCTCACTCTAGCCTCCTCTCCCTATAGATAATATTTATGGAGATATCCAATCATCGAATGTCCCCACTTTCTGAAGACACCCAATCCAGAGTGACTCCCCTCTCTCTCAGGCCTTTCCCAGAATCATTCAACAAAAGCCCACATCCTACAAGAAGGTGCTTGTGTGAGTGTTTTGTTTTGTTTTGTTTCATTTTGTTTTGTTTTGGTCTTTCCACACTGTCTTACTGAGATGCCACATGGGTCCCTAACCCAAACTGAAACTAGTAATAAACCTAATTTGTTAACTGCAGGTATGTTCCTGGACGTACTGGCTTGAGGTTGCGGACAGAGGTATCAATGCCCAAATACTCTGTAAATAGTGTGTGGTTGTGGTGTCCAAATAAACTAATAAGTCAATGGGACAGGATAGAGTTTAGAAACAGACCCACAAATTAAAAAAAAAAATCCTGAAAATTCACAGAGTTGGTATTATACATCAGTGGGAAAAGGTATTTATCTTCAATAAAGATGAGATGAGACTATGACTCTCCCATATAAAAAAATATGAAATCTCATATCACCATACACAAAAATTATGGGTTAATAACCTTAAAGTGCAAAATTACAAATCTTGAAGAAAATTATAGGAGAAACAGTATTATGTCTTTATGATTTGAACCAGTATTATGTCTTACACTTAGCACAAACATGGAAGGAAAAATTTTAACTACATTAAAATTTATAACTCTGCACAGCAAATGATACTATGGTAAAAAGATAAGCCATAGATTAGGAGATATTTGCAACATTACATAGCCAATAAGTAGTATTCAAAATATATAAAGAACTTCTACAAATTGATTAGAAAAAAAACAAACAGGGGCACCTGGGTGGCTCAGTCAGTTAAGGGTCCAATTCTTGATTTCAGCTCAGGTCATGATCTCATGGTTCATGAGATCAAGCCCCCAGCTGGGCTCTGCACTGATAGTGCTAATCCTGTTTGGAATTCTCTCTCTCTCTCTCTCTTTCTGTCCCTCCCCTACTCACAATCTCTCTCTCTCAAACTCTTTCTCTCAAAAATAAATAAACATTTAACAAAAGAAAAATGCAAACAACCCAACTAAAAAATAGGTAAGGTACATGAAGAAACAAATCACAGAAGAGAAAATACGAATAAATATAAAAATATGGTCTTCTTGAGTAGTCAAAAGAATGCAAATTAAAATAACAATGAAATACCATTGGCAAAAATGATATCAGATTCGCAAAAGAAAATTTTTTTTAAGTTTTATTTATTTTTGTAAGTAATCTCTACACCCAACGTGGGGCTCGAACTCACAGCCCCAAGATCAAGACTCACACACTCTTCTGACTGAGCCAGCCAGACACCCCAGATTGGCAAAATTTTTAAATTAACCATTCCAAGCATAGGTGACCCTGTGGAGTAATGGGAAGTCTTGCACACCACCGGTAGGAACATAAATTGGTACAGCCATTATTTCTCTAATTAATTTAGAGAGCAATCTGGCATTATCTACTAACATTGAAAATGAGCATACTGTACAACCTACCCAGCAATTCCACTACTAGACCCTAGATAAACCTATGCAAAGTAATATGGAGAGAGAGAGAAACATGTATGGGTAAGATAGTAAGAGAGAGAATGAGGGAGAGAAAGAGAACAAAAGAGAAGAAATGATTCCTACTGGCTCTGGGTATCCAGTTTCTTTCTTCACCTATATTTCCTGCCCTCTGATCACTTTATAACAAACTCCCTCTTTAGAAATAAATTCATTAGAATTGGCTTATATGGGGCTCCCGGGTGGCTCAGTTGGTTAAGCATCTGACTCTTGATTTTAGTCCAGGTCATAATCTCAGGATTGTGAGATCGAGCCCCATGTTGCTCTCTGGGTTAAGCATGGACCCTGCTTAGGATTCTCTCTCCCTCTCTCTCTGCTCCTCCCCCATTTGTGCTTTCTCTCTCTCTCTCTCTCTCTCTCTCTCTCTCTGTTTCTCAAAATAAATAAATAAACTTTTTAAAAAAGTAAATCACATTTTAAAATAGAGTAACAGGAGATAGAAAGATAAATAAAAATTAATCAAGGAAGGTTCGCTTCCACCCCTAATAGTTGTCAAGAGAGTCTCCCAAATGAGGATAACTTGTCCTAAGAGGGATTCTATTGATAAAATGTCCCACAATTTATCAAATATATATTGCTTGCCTCACAGAATTTTCATTTGGTCATCACAGGAATAGAAAAGTCACTTTACCATTAAGGTCTCTGTTTCCTCATTTATAAAATGAGATTTAATTAAATGACCTCAAAGTTTCCTTTCAATTCTGAAATTCTGTGACCAATCCCAAAATGAAGACAATGTATAAACTAGGTTTGTAAACTCTACAGTAAGAATCAACAGCAAACTCCTAATAAACTCACAAAGCCCAAACTGCTCCAGAACCTTAATGTTGACACTATAAATCACTAAAGACAACAGAATGTAGAAAGCGGAAGCTCGAACACCCAAAACATCACCTGAGATACAGGAGCTCAATCCATCAGAAGTGTGGCTTTAAGATTTTAGAGACTTAGAATTATTTTCTAGTATAACATTTCCATGTTAAAAATGTTCTCCACTTATACCTTTACAGAGGTTTTCAGTCCTTATGAAGCCTGCATATGTGTTCCTCTTTGGAAAGCCCCAGCTGGGTCCTAACCACCAAAAAAAAATTGAAAAATGAGAATACAAAAGGAAGCAAACTATACTCTGTGTGGAAGCAACTAATGTATATAAATTAAATACATATAATTTATAATGTAATTATATTTATTTATATTTTACATTTATATTTTATATTTATATATTTAAAAATTTATTGAAATATGTTTCAAATATATTATATATACACATAATTTTTTTTATATATATGAAATTTATTGTCAAATTGGTTTCCATACAACACCCAGTGCTCATCCCAAAAGGTGCCCTCCTCAATACCCATCACCCACCCTCTCCTCCCTCCCACCCCCATCAGCCCTCAGTTTGTTCTCAGTTTTTAAGAGTCTCTTATGCTTTGGCTCTCTCCCACTCTAACCTCTTTTTTTTTTTTTTCCTTCCCCTCCCCCATGGGTTCCTGTTAAGTTTCTCAGGATCCACATAAGAGTGAAACCATATGGTATCTGTCTTTCTCTGTATGGCTTATTTCACTTAGCATATCACTCTCCAGTACCATCCACGTGGCTACAAAAGGCCATATTTCATTTTTTCTCATTGCCACGTAGTATTCCATTGTGTATATAAACCACAATTTCTTTATCCATTCATCAGTTGATGGACATTTAGGCTCTTTCCATAATTTGGCTATTGTTGAGAGTGCTGCTATGAACATTGGGGTACAAGTGGCCCTATGCATCAGCACTCCTGTATCCCTTGGATAAATTCCTAGCAGTGCTATTGCTGGGTCATAGGGTAGGTCTATTTTTAATTTTCTGAGGAACCTCCACACTGCTTTCCAGAGCGGCTGCACCAATTTGCATTCCACACCTTTAGATTTTCCAGACCAGTCAAGTTTCCCCCAAAGTTCTAACATCTCAAAACAGAAATGCCTAATTTCATTTTGTTAATGGAAACATTAGGAAAACAACTGCCACCCATTTCCACTATAATTTTAGCACTGAAAATGTAAAGAGTATATGCTTGAAAAAAAATGAATTTTATTATATATTAATTGTACTTCAATAGACACACGTAGGTAGGCTCTTAAAATGTAGGTATGCTGAACCGGGAATTAGATCAAATTGGATATATTTAGCTTTGGTTTCTCTGCCTCCAGACCATTTTACCACAGTTGAGGGGAAACACCATCATGGACAAGAAGAGTTTGGGAAAACTACTGCTTCAGACTCTTCCGGGACAATGTCTCCTGCATTCCTCCTGTCCATCCACATTACCCTTATCCATCCAGGCCTTCATCACTTCTTCTCTGGACCGCTGCAGTGTATTCCTGCCTGCTCTTTCTGTACAATGTTCCCCTTTCTGGTCCCGCCTTTAGTGGAGTATCAGAATGAGCTTCCTAGGGCACAGCTCTGATTATACCCTAGAGCCATCAGGAATAAAGCCTTGGCCTCTTCACCCACAATCGTACCAACCCTTATCTCCTTTTTCACCATTTTACACCCCATGGACTCAGCACTCAGGTTATTTCTAATTGCATTCTTTTCCTTGTGCACTTTCATTCACACTTAAACAAAATTTTCCCCATCTTACCATTTTAAAATACTACACATTCTTCAAATAACACTCAAATATCATTTTTGTCTACAGGCCTTGATAATTCACCACTGTGCCTCCTAAATTCATCTTCCTCTCTTTGTAGTCCTTAACATATCACTTCCTATGGTGAATCTGTCACATTCTAGTAGAGTTTGCCTATCATCAATTTGTACACTGTGTATATATAATTAGTAAATAGATAATTTGCTTAACATTTTTCTCAGCAGATGAATTTATATCCTACTTCCCTTGGAAAACAGAAGCCATGAAATAACTACCCCCGACGTCCTGCCAAAACATGTATAAAGTCCCCTATATCTTTACATATCATGTGCTCTCTTGCCTTCTCCTTCCTTCCCAAAGCTATCTTTTTCCTGGCTCTGAATCCCACCTTCTCATCCTTGACAAGAACCTCACTTCATCCATTACCTCTTCTTTTTTCTAAAGGTTTAACCTCCTTCTTGTTGCTGATTCCTCTTCTCGGTAATTCAGGGAACACCAGTTAGAACTATTAATAAACTATTCTTAAGCCAAAATAGTTGTGCTGATAGACCCTCAAGACTAGAGCAGCTACATCTACAAAGGCAAGGGAAACAAATTATAAACACACATTAGCTAGACAAGAGAGAATTATGTTTATCCATCCATCCATCCATCCATCCATCCATCCATCCATGAAGTAAAGAATATTGAATGCTGACACCAGAACCACCACCCTCCTTATGCTCAGTGTTGATTTCCCCTGAGATACTCCTAATCTACAAACATCTGTGAATTCCACCTGAGGGGACCCAAAAACCTATTTACAGGGAAAGTCACTTGGACCTCTTCTTATCTGCTCTTCATTTTCTAAGAACCCATGGCCTCAATCATGTCAACATAAATTCAGAGATAAAAAATTCAAAGAATTTATCATGGCTTATCATTTTTGTTTCTTATTATCTAGTCTCACAAAAGGTTATAAATCACTTGATTGTAGACCCCCTAAGAACAAGGACTCTGTCTATCTTGTTTATCATTGTGTTCTAAATACCCAGCACATGGAAGGCACTCAAAAAAGTACAGAATGAATGGGACTATATATAAACAACTAGTTCAGCATTGCAGTGGTTCTAATGTTGGACACTCAGCAGAACCACCTGAGAACCTTATTTAAACCACGCATTCCTAAATAGTCTTCCCTAACTATACTTCCCTGTCAAAGAAAAACCACAGTTGGACAGTAGTTAAAGCCATATAAATAGATTTTGTTCAGGACTACCACAATAGGGGAAAGAAAGTACAGTACAGGGCTCAATTCCTAATATTAAATGAGCAAGTAAGAAGTAGGGGAGTGAGTCAGTGGATGGGAAGTTACCAATGGGAAATATCAGGGGTCAAGGAATTCCAGTTACACGACTGGACATGATCTTCACTCAAGACAGGCCAGAGTGCTCAGACATCCCCTAAAGAATGGTGGAAAATGAGAAGGATGGGGACTCTTGGTAAATTGATTTAGCAGGGTTCTTGCTAAAACTGGATTTTATAAGGAAGTGCACAGATAGGCCCAGAAGAAGGTTCAGGAGCCTGACTCAAGTCTGATCAAGAAAGAATCTTTGTCGGGGCGCCTGGGTGGCACAGTCGGTTAAGTGTTCGACTTCAGCCAGGTCATGATCTCGCGGTCCTTGAGTTCGAGCCCCGTGTCGGGCTCTGGGCTGATGGCTCAGAGCCTGGAGCCTGTTTCCGATTCTGTGTCTCCCTCTCTCTCTGCCCCTCCCCCGTTCATGCTCTGTCTCTCTCTGTCCCCAAAATAAATAAACGTTGAAAAAAAAAAAAAAAGAATCTTTGTCAATATCCACAATCAGATGTACCATTGTCAGGATTGGAAGGGGGGTGTGGGTACTTAGGTACAACATGTGTCCCTCACAGGCCTCCAGATTCTGTCATAGGGTGAGGGGCGTAACATCAGCAATTACTGTAGGAGGGGTAGTGGTTGTGTGTAGTTGAGAAAATTCCTCTGGTTAATTTTCACTCATCACCTCTAAACCCTGTGAGAACCACTGCTCTAGAAACACCGCTCTTATGCCTGTAATATTCTCTGGATTTTTAGCTATAAATGCCTGTCAACTCTCAGACCCCTGATCCTTCAGCCAATCTTAGAATATCTCTGGGGCTCATACATGGGAGACTGCACATGGATAACTACTTTTCTCATTAAAATTTTTTCGATATTTAACATTCTTATCCTCTACCACAGAGACCTTCAGTCATTAAACACACTAAGGCATTCTATTTGAAGAGGCAGTCTAACACTGATTAAATGAAAAGGCAAGGTTACTTCTACCAAGCCACATCAGATTAAATGTTTTCATTACTAGTAGAGAATGTCATTACCACCATGACTTTAAAACTTGGATCCCAGACAAAACTTTTGGAAGAAGCCTTTAATACCCAGCCCACAGATTCCTCATCACCAGTTCCCTATAAGTCCATATCCTTCAGTCAAATTAAACAAGAAAGAAAAGGGTGACCTAGAAGTAGGGGTGAAGGAGTTAAAGGGGTTTGGAGCAGAGTTCTTATTACTGTCTTTGAGCAACAAAATCCTCCAGCAGCTCTTCCTTTTGGGAAAACGTTCCAAGCAGTAATCAGAAGCACTTCTCAGTATTATCCCCGGGGATATTGCCTGTACACTAATCAATGATTAAAGCAATTTCCTGATCTTATTTAAAAGTGACACAAATGGGAACAGTTGAGGGACTCAAGAAGGTGGTCAGGATTTTATCTTAAATAATTTCTGGAAAAGCAGCAGACAATTAAACCATTAAAGAACTCTAGGCAGTTTTTCAAGATTAAAATGTAACACATTTCAGTCGCAACTAAGCCTGTCATATAGGAATTCAAATCGCAATGTGACCCCCCCCCCCAGAATACATTGGCACCCCAGGGAGTTCATTTCTATTAAAGAAGTGCTTCTGGGAAATGTGGGAGTCTAAACAACCTGTTCAATTGCCCAGAGTGACATGGAAGGAAAAGGCGAAAAAATCTTGGGAGTCAAAGGGAGTAGAGGTGAAATCACAATTTAGGATTATGTGATCTGATCAACATGACTTCCATCATCTCTCTTAGCCTCTGCTTCCTCCTCTGAAAAATGGTAATAATATTTATCTTGCAAGATTACTAAGGGAATGAGCCATGGTAATAGTAAGAATAAGAATACTGCCAATAGCAATTGTGTATGAGAATATTTCCTATCAGCATACTCTAACTCCCCAGGAAGCAGTGGAGGGATGTTCTTTTTTAATGCTTATATTATGCAGCAGCCTCTTGAGTTTGCATTGGGAAACTGTAAGTACCTGTTTTTCTCTTGATGTTCCTTCTTAAATGTTGTTTACTCTGGTTTAAACCCTCAGAAATGTGACCTTGGGTAAGTGCTCAAAAACATTTAAAGGCTACTAACCTTTACCTTTAAGATTTTTATGTTTCTTGGGTTGAATCTACCCCCTATCAGTTTTCATTTGTTCCCCTCAAAACTAGTTACTAAAATGACTAATTTTCCTTTGAACAGATAATTTTTCCAAGTTTATATATTAAACAGTGGGAATGATTAGGTCTCACACCCTTAAAGTACCTAATACAGCTATTTCCCTTCCTTTGGATAAACAAGCCCTAAATAATCCATTTTTTATCAATGAATATTTACTAATAAAAGAATGACCAAAACAAAAGTCCCAATTTTTCAAACTGCATTTAATGAGGCTAAAGTCTGAAACAATTGATCTTTTATTGGTCTTATGTGAAAATTAAGGAGTCTACTAAAGGTTTTAATAAACAATGTCACATCAGCTCAATCCCAACCATCTCCAATTAATACAAACACACACACACACACACACACACACACACACACACACCAACACCAACACCACCATCACCACCACCCCACCCCTCCCACACACACCACTGCAATCAAAGAAAAAGAGAGTACACCAAAGTTTGTGTGGCAAACTCCCAATTAATGATCAAAACTCCTTGGAGCCAAGGTACTATTCTCCCAATAGACTGCTATTTCTAAAATCCATCTCTTTGAAAACAACAGCATGATTAATTCCACCATTCTCACTTACATTACTTACAACATAGAAACAATGATGCAGTAAGAGCAATTATTAAAAACACTTTATTATGTATAATTGTACATGCTGCAATTTGTGTCATTTGGGATTATTTTCCAGGTTGTGATGTCACCTACCAAGATTAACTAAATCTAATGTTCATCCTGCCACACCACATACAAAAATACAGTTTTCAAAGCAAAGTTCCCCTTCTCTACACAAAGATGGGTAAGAGTTTGTCAGATGAATAAGAATACTTTGCACATGTATCAACACCGTACAAGGCGTTATCCTTCACACAGTAACATTTAATGTATTCTTTTATTTGGGAACAGCAGGACAAGAGCCCCTTTAACTGTCAGAGGGAAACGCAAACTTTGTTGCTAAAGCTGAACTCCAGGGATGAAAGTGTGGTCCTCTCAAGGGAGGCAGAGGCAGTGGGGATTTATGGAGGAGGGTGGAAGCCTCATAAGCACTTCAAGAGGAAGGAATTGCAGGTGGTTCCTCGGGGACAGTCGCAAAGCTTCCCAATCCGTGCTCCTTTTCGCACTGCGCACCGCTCCCCAGCGTGGCACTGCGAACAACACAAGGTGCAGTCTTCCCACATATGCAAACCCAGGCTCCCAATGGCCGCATCTCCCCATCAACACAATTTCCGACTCCTGGGAGGGATAGGTGGAACCTATCACCATCCCCAGAGGTCCAAGTATAGTCAGGCCTGAAACACAGAGAGCCTTGTGCTTATAATGTCAGTGAGAGAACATAAAAGGAAATTATCGAACCCTTCCTACTTCATTTCACCTTTTTTGGGTGGGGGCCACATTTTCTGGCTCCTTTGATAGTTTATCCAAAAGAAAGAAAATCAGACATTTTTGTAAGAAATCAACAATAGACCTATTTCTCACAGTCTCTACTCCCTGCTTTCAGCCTCCTCATCCCAAGGAAGGTGTGTGTGTGTATGTGTGTGTGGGGGGGGGGGGGGAGAGAGACAGAGAGACAGAGAGACAGAGAGAGAGAGAGAGAGAGAGAGAGAGAGAGAGAGAGAACGAACACATGCATGTGTGTGTTCCCTCAAGGAAAGTGACGAGCCGGGAATCAAGAATTTTGACCTTAAAACATAGATCAAAAAAAATTGGCAGTGCTCCAGAAGGCAAGAAGAAAATTGGAGGAACAAGATCTGAATAGATTTAAGGGCTCTTCCAATTCAGAGAATTCTTCATGAGTTGAAAAAAAAAAAAAAACCTCATCCTCAAGAAATGCTCCTTTCCATACAGACACCCAAGAGCTGATTCCTGGCACAAGCTATTGGGTCTTCTGAAATGGCCTTAGAGGCCAAGGACCATGTTTGGGGATGTAAAACAAAGGGAAGCCTACAGACTTCTGCAAACCCATTACCTGCAAACCTAGATGGATCTAGAGAGTATAAAGCTAAGTGAAATAGGGCAGTCAGAGAAAGCCAAATACTGTATGATTTCACTCATATGTGGAATTTAAGAAACAAAACAAACAAAGAAGAGACAAACCCCAAAACAGAATGTTAACTATAGAGAACAAACTGATAGTTACCACATCCTGGGGAAAAGGTCACCTCTAAGACTCAAGGTGGTATATTTCCTCCTAGAAAAACATGGGGAAGGGGAACCCCAAAGCCTTACCATGGGGACTTGGCCATACTTCTTCTCATAGATCGGAATACTTTTAGTCTTGAGCTTCTTCAGGACTTCCTGTAGCGCTTCGATCTGCAACACACCGCCCCCACCCCGGAGCCGAAGTTGCCGCCTTGGCTGCAAGCCCAGCTCGGGTGCTCACTTCCCCTCCAGTCCTAGTTACAAGGAGCCCCAGAACCACACACACACTCCGCTGCGGGACTCCAAGGACAGAAAGGGAAGGTGCAGGGGTAGTAACTTAGCGAGCACGGTCTCTTGTACTGACCGCAAGTCCCTTAGCTGCTGAGGCTCCTGTTGCTCCAAGGGCCCGGGACAAGGGATTCGCTCTATAAACTGCCCGCAGGCAGTGGGGCTCCAGACGATTTTCAAATGGCAGCGGGAGCGCTGCCTTTGCGCTCATCTCCGCGCTCATCCCCGCGCACCCGGACTCTGGGAAGTGGGGGAAGGAGGGAGGGAGGACGGACGCGTGTACAGAGGGACTGGGGGGCAACCAAGGGAGATCCGGGAGATACCCACCAGCTCCTTCTCATGGGAGGTATCCTCCACGGCGGAGTAGATGTCCAGGGCTCGGGGCTGGAGCTCAGCATCCTCCTGGGCACGGACACCCAACAGCGGTAGCAGAAAAAGCAGGGCGGCACCCAAGACAGTCAGCGGCCGGAGACGGGGGCTCTCCATGGTGCTGAAACTCGGCGCTGCTGTGGCACCCCACGCTCCCGCCTTTTATAGAGAGCCAGAGCCCGAGTACAGGGAAGAGGGAGGGGGCGACGAAGGAAGTGAGTGTGGAGGAGGGTCCAGGTCAACCGTCTGTAGGCAGCGCTCCGCCACCGCCTGACATCAATGCCCGCTGGACACCAGGCACCCGTGAACGAAGCTGTGCGCACAGACAACAGGGACCCCGCACCCCTAAGTGCTGTCAGCCCCGCGGCAAGGGACGCTCCCCTAGGGGCCAGAGCTGAAATGGAGGGGCGGAGGGGCGAAAGCTGAGGGATGGGGAGGAGGAGGGGGCCAGGAAATGGAAAATGCCTTGGAGGCAAGGCACAGGCTGTAGAGTCGCTCCCCATCCCTAGCAGCAGTGGCAAAGCAATCCACCTCACCAGCCCTGCTTCGCCTCTCACCCCAGCCTGTGGCAGCAAGCAGGAGGTGTTGCCTCCGTGCAGGCATGTTTGCTGAGCATTTTACTAGACACTGATGCCAGGTAGGGGAGGCAAACATAGTACATGTAACAAAGAGAAATCATGGCCTTCCCCAGGATGAGTTCACAGAATCTACGTGGTAATGAGAAAAGAAGGAAGACAGACTAACCTCAATTCAGGGGCAGTATGGAGGGTACAGAGAGAGCCCCATTCTGATTCTGGTCCTGGCCCCGCTGCTTACAAGCTGTGTGACTTTAGGCAAAATAAAGAATCTATCTGAGCCTCTCTCTTTCTCTCTCTCTCTCTCTCTTTCATACAACTGGAATTTAAAAATGCACCTTACAAAGTTATCAAAAGGAGGAATGAGAATAGGTATGTAAAATCCCTGGCCCTTAACACAATAAGCACTAAGCCTCCCTGCCTCTTTCTTTTAAACTATGAGGCTACCCAGGTAAGTGGTTGTGTGCAGTACTCAGTTTTTCCTTTGGGCAAACTCACCATCCTCATAACCCCTCTTACCCACTACCCATTTGTGATATCTAAGAAGCCTGTCTAGAAAGAAAGCAAAGGGGATGAAAAATGCAACTCCCTGATTATGGAAATATCTCTAGAGATCAGAAGTCAATGATGAGCCAGGTCCTTAGTGACCTGGGAAGACTGGTTTTTAAAAGGTGGGGGGTCCTTATGGCCTGAATACAAATCAAAGTTTCTGTAGGAGAGGTGATATTTTCCCTACTTAGACCTAGAGGCTTATCACTCAGGCAGGCTTAACCCTGCCTGACCACCTGGGTTCTTTCACCACGTCATCTTTCTTTCAACTGCTCCTAACCCCATTCACTTTTCTCCAACCCCATTACTACCACCCCAGTTCTGGACAATTGCCCCAACCTACATCTTGCCTTCCTCCAACTCCACCCCATCTTCTCTTGCCTTCCTCTAATCCATAACTGACAACCAGGCAGAGTGTTTTTACCCTTAATATGCACTGATGGCTTCCCATCTTACTAAGCACTGAATCTAAATTCCTCATCCTGACTTAAAAAGTACTACATGATCTGTACCTCTCTCCAATTTCATGTCCTACCACTCTGCCCCAGGCCCCTCCACTCCAGCCCCAGTGGCCTTCTCTGTTGTCCTCTAACAGGTCAAGCTCATTCCCATTTTGAAGCTTTTGCCCTTACCTTACCTGGAAAGGTCTTCCTGTGTTTCTAAATAGTTGAATACTTCTTGTAATTTAAATCTCAGTTTAAATGTCCTTGACCAGCCAATCTAAAGTATCCACCAATTTATGCTCCCACAGATTTATTGCTTGCCATGTGATGTAGGTCACTGGGATAATCAATACAAAATATGTGTCTGTTATTTCATTTATCAAGTATTTAATTGCTACTCAAATGCACCCTGGGAAGCAATTCAAGAAATACTATCTCTCCTGATGAGTAGCACACACATCAACAGTATCAAAGTATTTTTCTTTGGGATAAATCTAACTTGAAAATTAATCTAATACCTACCCCAGGTCTGCCTCTTAAACATACCTTTAGATCCTACACAATAATACTTCAGTGACAGCACATTTTACTGTTTAAACCTTACAGAGACATATTGGCACTCATTGCAAAAAGGATCTCCAGTAATGAAGGTATTCTAAATTTCAGAAAGAAAGTAAGGTTTTAGTCCATCCTTCTGCAAAGATGGGAATATTCCCAATGCAGTAATTTCTCTCATGTTTTGGACAGACACAATTTACTGATTTACTATGGACAAACCTCTCTTAACCACTCCTCCTAAGATAAAGCAGGTTTCCTATTTCTCTCTCACTCCCTCCTTCAAATTTTGAGTAATTTCTTTTCCAGTATGGCCCAGAATAACACTTGGCCTCTTGGATTGTCATATTGCTCAAATACCAAACTACTTTGTTATCCATTAACCCCCTCTCCATCCTTCTGCCAAACAAGTCTTGTTCAACAGTAAACTTCCTCAGTTTGGGCCAGGAAAACAAAACCAAAAATAAACATTGGAACTCCATCAAAATAAAAAATTCTTCACAGTGAAGGAAATAATCAATAAAACTAAAAGACAATCTAATGAATAGGAGAAGATATTTACAAATGACATATCTGATAAAGGGTTAGTATCCAAAATACAGAAAGAACTGATACAATTCAATGCCCAAAAAACAAAGAATCCAATTTAAAAATGAGCAGAAGACATGAACAGACATTTCTCCAAAGAAGAAACACAGATCACCAACAAATGCATGAAAAGATGCTCAACATTACTAATCACCAGGGAAACACAAATCAAAACCACAATGAGATACCACCTCACACCCGCCAGAATGGCTAAAATCAAAAACACAGGAAACAACAAGTGTGGGGAAGAATGTGGAGAAAAAGGAAGCCTCTTGCTGTGGGAATGCAAACTGGTGCAGCCACTGTAGAACACAATAGGGAGGCTCCTCAAAAAGTTAAAAATACTTTCCTTTTACTGCCACGGTGGCAGCCATAAGTATGTTCAGGCTTCAAAAGAGGCTTGCCTCCAAGGTCCTCCACTGTGGCAAAAAAGGTCTCGTTGGACCCCAATGAGTCTAAGGAAATCACCAGTGCCAACTCCCATCAGTATATCCAGAAACTGATCAAGGATGGGCTGGTCATCCAGAAGCCTGTACTGTCCATTCCCAGGATCAGTACCAGAAAAACAACTTGGCCTGCCAGAAAGGTAGGCATATGGGCATCAGTAAGAGAAAAGGTACTGCCAAGGCTCGAATGCCTGAGAAGGTGACCTGGATGAGGAGAATGAGAATTATGTGCCAGTTGTTCAGCAGACACCATGACTCTGAGAAGACTGACTGCCACATGTGTCATAGCCTGTACCTGAAAGTCAAGGGCAACCTGTTCAAAAACAGGCGGATTCTCATGGAACACATCCACAAGCTGAAGGCAGACAAGGCTCTCAAAAAGCTTCTGCTGAAAAGGCTTCTGCTGAAAAAGGTCCACAGATCAAGGACCAAGGAAGCACACAAAGTCTGTGAAGAGCAGCTCCAAGCCAAGAAGGAGGAAATCATCAGACTCTGTCCAAGGAGCAAGAGACAAAGAAATAAAGCTTCCTCTCTTTTGTCTGTATACAGTGGCCTCAGCAATTACACAGGTCAATTATTCAATAAAGCAAACCCTTATCTGCCCCCCCAAAAAAATTAAAAATAGAACTACTATATGATCCAGTAATTCCACTACCGGGTATTTACACAAAGAATACAAAAACATTAATTCAAAAAGATACAAGCACCCCTATGTTTACTGCAGCATTATTTACAATAGCCAAATTATGAAAAAGCCCAAGTGTCTATCAATAGATGAATGGAAGAGCACCTGGGTGGTTCAGTTGGTTGGGCATTCGACTCTTGATTTTGGCTCAGGTTGCCATCTCATGGTTTGTGGGATCAAGTCCCATGTCAGGCTCTGCACTGACAATGTGGAGCCTGCTTGGAATTCTCTCTCTCTCTCTCTCTCTCTCTCTCTCTCTCTCTCTCTCTCTGCCCCTCCTTGCATTCTCTTGCTTGCTTTCTCTCTCTCAAAATAAATAAACTTAAAAAAAAATAGATGAACGGTTAAAGAAGATGTGATACACACACTCAGCCATAAAAAAAGAATAAGTTCTTGTCATTTGTAACAACATAGATGGGTCTAGAGAGTATAAACCTAGGTGAAATAAGTCAGTCAGAGAAAGCCAAATACTGTATGATTTCACTCATATGTGGAATTTAAGGGGGGGGAAGGAAAAAAGAGGCAAACCCCAAAACAGACTGTTAACTACAGAGAACAAAGGGAGGTGAGTGGGTGGGGTACATAAAATAGGTGAAGGGCAATGAAAGTACTTATCACGATAAACATTGAGTGATGTATAGAGTTGTTGAATCACTACACTATACCTCTGAAACTAATATAACACTGTATATTAATTATATTGGAATTTAAAAAATCCTCAGTTTCACTGACCTCTTAGATATTTGTATTTAAAAGTGTTTCTCTTTACTTATGTTCACTGCACTTTCCTCCAGGTTAAACATCACTCTGTTCTCTTTGGTACACATTTATAATCTCATGGGTGGCACACTTTTCACTTCTACATTATCTGCTCCCCCACCTTCCCTATCTCCAGAAGAGAAATGAGTTTCCATTGACATTCATCTTGTATTTACTGACTTTCAATCCAAAGCCTTCCAAAGGAACTGATGTCATTCTGTTCTAATGAAACATCTTTATCACTATATAGAAGAAAACAATCTGCAAATGAAGCACACTTGGAGTTGATGCTAAACTGGGAGGTGCTGGAGACATATGAAAGACTATGTATTTTAGAGACAGCCTCAGAAGGAATAAAGTAGAGAAATAAGACAAGGCTTTCCATTATTTTTTCAAAGATTTCAATTTAAAAACTGTCAATTTCAAGGCTTCCAATTTTTTTTTCTTACTTTCTAATATGAAATTTATTGTCAAATTGGTTTCCATACAATACCCAGTGCTCATCCCAACAGGTGCCCTCCTCAATGCCCATCATCCACTTTCCCCTCCCTCTCACCCCCCATCAACCCTCAGTTTATTCTCAGTTTTTAAGAGTCTCTTATGGTTTGCAAGGCTACCAATTTTTTTAAAATATCAATGTTCAATATGTTCACAGCACTGCTAAGTACACTATGAGGACTAAACAAGAACAATTCTTGCCCTTGATCTCTGGGTCTGATCATATCCATAAATACCCATAATGTAACATCTCATTGAGGTCAGGGTCCTTCTAGAGAAAGGAAAGCCCCAAGAACTCAGAGATCAATTCCCACTAGAGAGGGGAAGTTTCATGAAAAAAAAATAGCATAGGAGTTTCTGGGTCTTAAGAGGGTGTGTAGAATTTCCACAATAACTAACATCCCACTCTGGGGCCTTGGGGGTAAATAGGCAATGTACACATAGTCATGGAGTCAAGGACATCTGGGGAAACTGAATGATCTGGGATGTTGGAGGGTAGGATACATAGAGAATGTAAAAGATGGGGAAACAGCACTGGAAAGGAACAGTAGAGCAGAAAAAGGAAATTAAGAGTAGCAATAGATCATTCTAAATTTGTATCCAAAATGAACAAAAAGCATAGATGAACCCAAAGGTTTCCATTTTTTAAATACTAACACTAAAAGCAAGCTTTGTTACCTAAGAGGTCTAGTCTAAGAGAAGTAGCCCGTGTCAGATATAGGGAGGTATCAGTAATGAAAGGATACTTGTTCCAGGACAAAGAAACCTTTCTCAGGTTTCTTTTGCACCACACACCTGGAGTGCAGCAGAAAGAACGGCCTAACCTACACTCCCTATGCCAGAGGTATCCCATCTTCTCCTCTAATTTTTCTGGATTCAGAGCTCCTAAACTTGTAAGAAGTGTAGGATTAGAACTAAAGCAGTAGACTGGGATGCCCGAAGAGATGAACTATATGACCTAATAGAGAGTAATTTGAATCCCTCAATGGCTTTTCATTGCCTATACTTTTAAATTAACTTCTCAGCATGGTGTCAGAGTTTTCTCATAGTTTGATCTTTGCCCATATTTCCAATCTCCTTTTCCTCCACTTCCAACCAGTTCTATCAGGCATCTTATATTTTATTTGGCAGATACACCACACTTATTTCTTACCTTTGCACTAAATGAGAGGAATACACTAGGTTATGCTGTTATAACAAACACCTCCCAAATCTTAGTGACATGACAAAAAAGAGATCTATTTCTCACTCGTCTCACATTTGCATCGGGTTTAATGAAGTGCTATGTTCATCATGGTCTCAGGGACCTAGAATGACCAAACAGCCACCATGTCTGACATTGCTGGTTGTGTTCGGGGGCGGGGGGGGGGGGGGGGGGGGGCGGTGGCGGTGAGCAGTCCGGGGAAGAAGAGCTCTGGGTAATCTTGAACAATCTATTAACAGCTCTGGCCCAGAAGTGCTGTTTAACTTGTTTGTAACTCATTAGCCTGAACTAGTCACATGGCTCCACCAACGTAAAAGGGACTAAGTGCAGTGTTAACATGTACCTAGAACAGACTACCATACACGTCTGCATGTTCATACCTCTGCCTTTGTCCATGCCCTTCTCTACACCTGGAATGTCCTTCCCAGGCTGTGAACATCTAAACAGCTCATGTTTCAAGACCTATCTTATCTGACACCTTCCTCATCCATTAGCAATCATACCAACAGGTTTACCTTACATTTGTTTCCATAAATCTTTAAACAATACTTATTAAAACACCCAACATGCATTATATTATGTTATCATATGTCTATCTCACTTGCTAGACAAAAAAAAAACCCTCGAATACTCTTGGTATTCCCAGTATTTAACATGGTGCTCGATACACAGATGAGAAGGAGAAAGTTAGGTGTTATGAAATGAAAGATAATATTTAGACACTAACTAGGTGACCATACAAACAATTACACACTTATTACAGAATAAATTCATCAAGCAGTTTAAAAGCACTGCCAATTTACTATTTAGAAACACCATTATCACCCTCATATTAAGAAAAAAGTATGCCAGAGAGGGGGAAATTTGTTTCACAGGTAGTCACTTTCAGAGTAGGATTTCTGGGGTACAAGCTCTGGCCTCTCTCAACATTTCCTCCAACAATTAAGGGAATTTTAGTTGCAAAATGGTAGATTTTTTGCCAAGTGCAAAATTTGGTCTGTCACTAAGAAGAAGGGTATTGCCATAAAAATAAACTCAAAATGGATCAAAGACCTAAATGTAAGACAGAAAACCATCAAAACCCTAGAGGAAAAAACAGGCAACAACCTCTTTGACCTCAGCCACAGAAACTTCTTACTCAACACGTCTCTGAAGGCAAGGGAATTAAAAGCAAAAATGAACTATTGGGACCTCATCAAGATAAAAAGCTTCTGCACTGCAAAGGAAACAATCAACAAAACTAAAAGGCAACCGATGGAATGGGAGGAGATATCTGCAAATGACTTATCGGATAAAGCGTTAGTATCCAAAATCTATAGAGAACTTACCAAACTCAACACCTGAAAAACAAATAATCCAGTGAAGAAATGGGCAGAAGACATGAATAGACACTTTTCCAAAGAAGAAGATATCCAGATGGCCAACAGACACATGAAAAGATGTTCAACATCACTCATCATCAGGGAAATACAAATCAAAATCTCACTGAGATACCATCTCACACCAGTCAGAGTGGCTAAAATTAACAACTCAGGAAACCACAGATGTTGGAGAGGATGTGCAGAAACCCTCTTGCACTGTTGGTAGGAATGCATGGTGCAGCTGCTCTGGAAAACAGTGTGGAGGTTCCTCAAAAAATTAAAAATAGAATTACCTTATGACCCAGAAATAGCACTACTAGGAATTTATCCAAAGGATACAGAAGTGCTGATTCATAGGGGCACATGTACCCCAATGTTTATAGCAGCACTTTCAACAATAGCCAAATTATGAAAAGGGCCTAAATGTCCATCCATTGATGAATGGATAAAGATGTGGTTTATATATACAATGGAATACTACTTGGCAATGAGAAAGAATGAAATCCTGCCATTTTCAGCAAGGTAGATGGAACTGGAGGGTATTATGCTAAGTGAAATAAGTCAGTCAGAGAAAGACATATCATATGTTTTCACTCATACATGGAATTTGAGAAACTTAACAGAAGACTATGGGGGAAGGCAGGGGAAAAATAGTTTCAAACAGAGAGGGAAGCAAACCATAAGAGACTCTTAAATATAGAAAACAACCTGAGGTTTGATTTGGGGGGGGGAGTGGGGAAAATGTGTGATGGGCATGGAGGAGGGCACTTTTTGGGATGAGCACTGGATGTTGCATGTAAGCAATGAATCATGGGAATCTACTCCCGAAGCCAAGAGCACACTGTATACACTATATGTTAGCTAATTTGACAGTAAGTTATATTTTTTTTAAAAAGGAAGGGTATTGCTTCCACATCCTCGTTATAGACTTCTTCAGTGCTTTTCCCACACACTCCCTATGGTGCAATATGGAAAGAAAACTGGGATAGGATCAAATCCTAAAGAATCTTGGGAAATTTAAAACCTGTTTCTGATCAACAGTCCCAGATCACAGACATGAAGAAGTGACTCCTGTGCTGGGCAGGGCTTGGCTTAGATGGCATTTAAGGTCACTTTTACAATTATGATTCTGGGACTTTATGCCTCCTTGAGAAATCACTAAAGTGAAATCTATTCCTTTTGACATAAACTATAACCTCAGGAGAAAAACAATAACATCTGGCATGATCCAAAGAGGCAGGGCCTGAGGGCAAAAGTATATTTTATAGGAAGAAGGATCCTCAGTGAGTCTCTCCTTTATTTTTCAGGTGATCTCTGGCCCTGACATTTCTCTACTGTGCATCAGAAGTAGTTTAATCTGGTTCTGGTTTTAACGATAGATCCATCATGTTGGCTTGGATTACCAGCTAAGTCAGGTCCAGCTTCTCCTGCTCTACAAGCTCGATATATTGACATTCAGATCTCTGCACTTCCCATAAAACTTTCTCTGTAAAGCCAGCCTCACAAGTTCTCTGAGATGGATGGGGTAGCAATCATTTCTTAAGCTCCCCTAATATTTTCGGAAAGCCCACACGGACTGTGGTTATTACACCGGAAGGTGAGATTAGAGTGGAACTTTGAGAAGAGTGAAGCCCAGAGAATGGCAGACTTGCTCAAGGTCATCTGTCAAGTTTTCCTCTCCTAACAACTGACTGCAGGAAGACAGTTGTTTGGAAATCCAGTTTAACTTTATGAATGGGATTATCGACAAATGAAGCTCTTCTATTTCTATACAAAGAAGTTTAAAGATCTTAGGAAAGGCAATCCAATCAGAAGAGGTGTACAGACTGGGGGATGTCTTAAAGCTGCATTTGCCATAGAGTATTCACTGTTTTAGGGGGACCTTATGGAAATAATAATGATTATGGGAATACTTAAAAAAAAACACCTCAATTTTCCTCAGTGCCCAATACTCCCTTAATTTTCAACCCTTCTCTAGAAAACACAGATCTTCAATCATATTCTCCTTTCGTACAGGCCCCAAGGCCTGTATGCCCATTCACCTGAGGCTGTGACAAACATCAGGGCTATCTGTGGCTCCCGCTCCCTCTGACACACTATGCAATGTTATGTGTTACACTGTGTATGATTCACAAATACTTAGTTCTCCAGGAAGGACTATACTTTGGACTCCACCAAAAACATAGCCTTTTCAACATCATGTGACTTGCTTCGGCCAATGAAATACAGGCAGAAGTATGAGGAATTGTTTTCATGTGGAAACTTTAAAAACCAAAGCATACTTTGCACTGCTCTCTTTCCCCTTCCATGCTGATTGGCAATGTTCCAGAAAGAGGTAGCTCTGTCAGCCTGTTATGGAGAGTTCTGGAGGGAAGAAAATGTTGAACACAGCTACCAGCCTTCAGTAGACATATAGTGTGAGGAAGGAATAAACTTTGCAGATGTAAGCCACTGAGCTTTTGGGGTCATTTGTTACTGCAGCATAATTTAGCTTACCCAGGCCAACTCAGGTAGATAGATTACCATACCCATCAACTCATCTCATAGATAGGACCAGTCATCTATGCTGCATAACATTTAGTGGCTAAAGACAACATGTCTTTATTATCTCACTATTTCTGTGGGTCAAGAATCCAGACATGGCTTAGCTAAATCATCTCTTTGAGGGTCAGTGCAAGGCTGTAATCATAAGGTGTTGACGGGGGCAGCAGTCATCTCAAAGTTCAACTGAATCAAGATCCACTTCCAAGATAACTCAGTGGTTGTTGGCAAGAAGCCAGAGAAGTGACATCTCATCACTTGTGCCATATTCTATTCACTGGGTCCTTCCCACTCTAACAGGCAGGAAGTGAATATCAGGAGTCGGGGATTAATGGGAACCATATTAGAAAGTGTCTATCACAATGATTGTCAACAAAAATAAAAGTAAATGAACAAGAATTGTTCAAGAACCTAAGCTTGAGTGGTGAGATAAGAAAGAGAATCTTATAAATGGGCTCTGAAGCCCAGAAAGGTTAAGTATCTTGCCTAGGCTATGCAGCTAGAAGTAAAGCCAGAATGAAAATTGAGATCAGTGCTATTTCTGCTCGACAGTGATAAGAGAAAAATTAAATAGCAATACAAGACAAATTGCATTCAAGTGAAACAGAAGCTAGGCCATCAGTTGCTAATTGAATTGTCACATAAATCATCCAGATAATGAGTGAATTAAAAGTGCAGAAAGACAAGCTTGTTAGGCTGGGGGCAATAAAAAAGGTGGGTCATAATATGAGCTAGACCCGAAGGGTAGAATTGTTTGGGTGGAAAAGAAGGCGAAACTGTTCTTGGCAAGGAAATAGCCATGCTATTCCTTCTTCAGGGGAACCCTGAGGCATCATGCAGAAATGCTGATGCCCCTACTCCTCTGTCTTCAATCTCAACTCATCAGGTGAAAGACATTTTCCAAACAGGCTATCTCTGGAACATTGTGCATCAGAGGTGAAGCCAGACAGACCCTTTAATTTATCCTTAGAGAAGTGGTACCCAACCTGAGGAAGAAGTATCAGAATCAACTAGAAATTTTTGTTTGCCAAGCTACATATGCTTATATTATACCCCCAAAATCTGTGGAGGAGGGCACTGGAGCTCAGCTAGCTTGAAAAAGTTTCCCCAAGTGATTCTGATATAACCCCCTGGTTAAGAAGCACTGCTTAGGGGCTCTTTGCATCATCTGGTGAGGTTTCAGGGTGCATATGATGCCCACCAAAAACTCCAAGACCAGGTCTTTTCAGGATGTTAATACCCTCTCTCATAAAACACAAACAGCTTGACAGGTGATCCAGGATGGAAAGATGAAGTCCAGTCATGCTCAGATCAACAGAGATCTCCACTGTCCCCTCAATTAAAGTCTTATGAGCACGCCCCAAGGGCCTTTCCAAGAATACTTGATGTGCAGAGATAAGCCCCCCAAATAGTAAGCTTAATAGTAATTAAACCTTAATGAAAGACTCACTTTTATCCACTTTGGACAGGATAATGGGACAGGGGGATGTATTCCCCATTTTGTAGGTGATAAAACTGATCATTTAAGTAACTGGATCCGGATCCACAAGCAAGTGGGAAGGAAGCAGAACCTAAATTATCCGAAAACCCAGTATATTCTTATTTGCTAGTCCTTCCATTTTACTTTGTCAATTTTATCATTGTTTTAGAAGAGGAGGTGAGAAAAGAGGGGGGAAAAGAGAAAGAAAAACTAAAATCTAGAAAATTTTCAAGTATAAAAGGATATTCCCTTAAGGTCAAGATCCCCATGGTTCCCTGACAAACCAAATCATTTTTTATTGGAAGCTGCAAAAATGTCAGGCTAAGTTTCCAAGTGCAAGTTTTGATTTTCCCATTGTGATTGAAACTCTCTTTCATTACACAGACTGTGAACTCTGGACTGAGGTCCTCCCGTGCATCCCATTGGAGATCTTCTCCCAGAAAATCAAACAAGGCTTTAAGGGCACTTTGGCTAGGGGAAGAGCAAAGATCTCACCCTATGCAGATACAAACCCACCACGCTTCACTGACTAGGAGAGACCCTGACAAGCCACAGCTATTAGCATTTATGATGCTTTTTGCCCAGATGCAAATGTCATTTTCTGCCATTTGCACTGATGACCAGGGTAGCCCTGGATAAAGGCATCGCTGATGGACACAGCCTTTGCTAGGGGTGGGGGGAGAGCTTGGAATGGACTACAACTATAGCTTTGCCCATGGCAGCCGTCAGATACCCACAGAGACCAATCTCTCCCAGGGCTTGCTAATGAAATGTTTCCTCGGGGGATGAAAAAGTCTTCAAAGGAATCTGTCAAGTTTGTTGTACTTTTTTTTTATCATTGTTTTTTTTCCCAAAGCACAGGCACACAAAAAAGAGCAAGTAGCTTCAAAATGCCATTACCTGTTTCCTTAATATTTGCCATATGATAGTCTTGATGTCCAAGCATTTCAAAGGGAAACTCTGAAACAAAAATAATTGTTTCTTTCTCGTCTATTCTTTCTCCGGGATTTTGTAAAAACACATCCAAGCTCTAGAGGCATGGACATAAATGCCCTAAAGTCTCAGTTACATATGAGTAAATCAAGATAAGTGAATGAGCTGCCCAAAAGGTGCTGGGAGATAAGTGAAAACCAATCTTGCATTCCAGACTTCCTAAGCCCATTTCTCTGGCAGAGACCCAAGGTACGAGTGTTATTTAGGAAACCCTAAAAAGAGTTTCTGAACTGGGCTGAAAATTAATTAGGCCACCTTGTGAGCTTTTCAAACAATATCCACCATCAGAGATTCTGATTCAATTGGCCTGGGGTGGTGCCCAGGCAAGGGTGCTTTAAAAGCTCCCCAGGTATAAGATGGAGGTATCTCACTCTCAATGATCAGTATGGCCCTTCCGGTGCCTAATTCACCGAACTGGGCATTTGGATCAGTTGCTCTGTTCCAGTTTACGGATTGTAAATCTAGGTGTCTATGGGGGACAACAAGTAAGGAAAGGCCCAAAGAGGGCCAGGTACAAAGCAACAGAGAGTGGTAGACCTTATAGGGTTTTTTAAATGTTTATTTATTTTTGAAGTGGAGAGAGAGACCAAGCATGAGCAGGGGATGGGCAGAGAGAGAGAGAGGGAGACACAGAATCCAAAGCAGGCTCCACAGGCTCTGAGCTGTCAGCACAGAGCCCAATGCGGGGCTTGAACTCACGGGCCATGAGATTATGACCTGAGCCAAAGTTGGACGCTTAACCAACTGAGCCACCCAGGCGCCCCTTAGTTTTTCAAGAGGAGATAGAAATTTCAATTTTTTAAAATTTTTTTAATGTTTATTTACTTTTGAGAGAGAGAGAGACAGAGTGTGAGTGGGGAGGGCAGAGAGAGAGAGACAGACAGAATCCAAAGCAGGCTCCAGGCTCTGAGCTGTCCACACAGAGCACGACAGGGGCTCAAACTCACAAACTGTGAGATCATGACCTGAGTCGAAATCAGATGTTTAACCAACTGAGCCTCCCAGAGGTCCTAGAAATTTGGATTTTTATATGAAACTTCCTGATTTTAAAATTTTAACAACTGATTTAAAATGGAATTCTTTGAAAGTACACAAGGCAGCAGCCTTGGTTTCCACTCAGAGCATTCCCTACACTGAGCACTCAGATGACCTGGGCATCTCTTTCCCTCTGGGATAAGCTAGCAAAACTGAAGAAAGAAAGCACACCTGCAGAGCATGACTGCCTGTCCTGGTAAACACTGGCCTCCTGTCAGTCTGGCCTGCATCATCATTTATATGTATATGCATTTAACTGACAGACTCCAGTTTCCAGGAGGGCCCAGGAATATGTCTATAACCAAGATGAGTGACCCAAACCCTGAGAGGCTTCACCAGGCCTTAGACAAGAATGTACCATTGGGTCCAGGACCTTGGAGGAAACTCAAAAGAAGTAAGGAGGGGAATAACTGAACCCCCAAAAGATCCTTGTTGATCCTTTTTGTTAAGATCACCAATCAGAGAATATGGTGTGTGGGAAAGAGCAAAGGTACCAAAGCCAGACCCTGACCCACTGTAGAGCACTGGGCAAACCAAGCCATCTTCCAAGCCTCAGATCTCACATCCATCAAGCGAACATAAAAATACCTTCCCCATAAAAACAGTATGGAGATTCCTCAAAAACATTAAAAATAGAATTACCCTACAATCCAACAAATGCCCCACTGGAAAGGACTCAAAGAATACAAAATCACAAGTTCAAAAGATATATGTACTCCCTCTGTTTATTGCAGCGTTATCTGCAATAGCCAAATTATGGAAGGAACCCAAGGGTCCATCTGTAGATGAACGGATAAAGAATATGCGATATATATAATGGAATGTTTATTGTTCAGCCATAAAAAGAGTGAAACCTTGCCATTTGTAAGAAAACAAGGATGGAGCTAACGAGTATAAGGCTAAACTGAATAAGTCAGCCAGAGAAAGACAAATATTGTATGATTTCACTCATACGTAGAATTTAAGAAAACAAATGAACCAAGGAAGAAAAGAGTCAGAGAGAGACAAACCAAGAAACAGACTCTTAACTAGAAAGAACAAAATGGTGGTTACCAGGGGAAGTGAGTGGGGGGATGGGTGAAACAGGTGAAGGGGATTAAGAGTACACTTATGACGAGCACTGGTAATGTATAGAATTGTTGATTCACTACATTGTACCCCTGACACGAATATAACACAGTAGGTTAAGTACGCTGAAATTAAAATTTGAAACTTAGTAAAACAACAACAACAATAAACCTTCCGCCATAGAGTTGCAATGGTGAGACAGGATGAATCTAGAGCACCCAACACAGGGACTGCACCAGATAAATTCTCAGTCAGAAAAGGCATCCATTTTCATGCCTTGATAATCTAATTAAAGTATCTCAAAATTCTTACTGATGGAAATTTCTTCCAAATACAAGATTTAATTCTTTTTTTTAATGTTTATTTAGTTTTGAGAGAGACAGAGACAGAGAGAGAGAGAGAGACAGAGCATGAGCAGGGGAGGGGCAGAGAGAGAGGGAGACCCAGAATCTGAAGCAGCTCCAGGCTCTGAGCTGTCAGCACAGAGCCCGATGCAGGGCTCGAACTCATGGACTGCAAGATCATGGCCTAAGCTGAAGTCAGACACTTAACCAACTGAGCCACCCAGGCACCTCTGCTTTAATTCTAAACTCCTTTTGTTTACCTACAACGACTACAACTACACACTCCTTCCACACATGTGCACACAGGTGGCAAATGTCTCCGTCCATCAGAGCTTTTCTTCCTTCCAGCATCTCACCAAGGCTCTAGTGGTCCCTTTCACCCTCTGAATTCTGCCCACCCTTCCACAATACTTCAAGCATTTCACAGTATTAATCTTTCACCTGCCGCTCAGCACATGAGAATGTACAAACACCTCAGCTGAGAGGTCTGGACATGGTCAGGTGACATAATAACCCTTAGGGAAGAGGCCGTGTGATAAGCATCTTTTCATCTCCTTCAGATACAGAAATGGCACCCAGGAGACCAAAATGTCACTTAAGGCACTTTCTCCCAGCCTCTTTCTGCAGAGCCTTATCTTGCCTGCAGCACCCACTGCCAGTTCTGAAATCACATTACCCATCTTGGTGGGCATTGCATTCTAAAAAGCAGCTATAGTCATGGCTTACCATCCTCCACAACATCTGTCTATATTCGATTTAATTGCACAAACATGTAGGGACTTCTTTCTCCAACTACTCTACTAAGGCTTCGAGGAGGAAAATCTAAGCAATACACAGACTTTTGCCTGAACTCCCCACAGTGTTAAGGCTGTATATCAAGTTTGCCGAAGGGATGACATCCCATCAATGGTTAGACAGATTTTATTAATATTTCTCTGTACTGTATCTCTTTTCTAAGGCATCCACCTGTGATTCGGATTCCCCGGCCCAGGAGTGTAGTGGGTATGGCTATTAACAAATATAACTGATTATTTTATATGAGGAGTTTATATCTACATGGATCTTGAAAGAGATTAAGATATGCTACCCCAAAATGTGCCACTTTGGAATAAAGATTATTCAGATAAGACTTTGAGCTGAAAGCAATTGAGAATCAACAGATACAGGATAATTCTGCTTCAAAACAAAGCACAAAGTTCCCTTTGTGATGGTGTCGCTCACTTACTCCTATACCAGGAAGAGGAATGAACTTTATCACGAATGATGGACAGCCAGCACCAACATGCAACTGCAGAAACAAACTTTAATAAAATAGCCCTTATATTCCATTAGTTTCCCTGATGTATTTCCTAGTCACTTCCTCACAATTTATTGTTCCTTAAAGCCCAAACCCCTTTTCCTTTGGTAAGAAGGGTATACAAGCTCACAAGTCTAACTGGTTCTTTGAGTTTCACTTGCTTTCTGTGAACTTCCTTGCAGGTAAACAGTAATAAAAATTGTGTGCCTTTTTTCCTGTTAATGTATCTATTGCCAGTTAGATTTTCAGGCCCCCCCTCAATGAGCCTAAGAGGGTACGGGAAAAGTTTCTCCTTCCTGACAACCTCTTCAAAGCAGACATTCTCAGGGACAGTATGCTAACACCCAAAACCTAAGGACCTGCATTCGTTTCTGGAAAGGTTCGTTGTAGTTTATCTAACCATAAACAACAATTGAACCTGAGAATTGCAAACTCTTATTTGCCCTTAAGCAATGACTATGCTGCTGGGAGCAAGATGAGGGAACATCAAACAATTACAATCCAGTGTGAGATGAGCTTACAGAGGAGGACCTCACAGAACTCTCTACACTGGAACTCACAAGCTGTGACTCTAGCCCCTTTCAAATCCCATTCTCCAATATAGCAGCCACTGTGATCTGTTTTTAAACATGAACTGAGTCTTCTTGTTCCCCTGCTTAGATCCCTGGAAGCCTTAACTTGGCACTTAGAGTGATTCCTAGTTCCTTCCATGGCCCACAAGATGCAGAAGGATCTGGTCTTCCCACCCTCCCCATCCTCAGTCACTTGTTTTGTGAGCATCTACTAGGCTGCAGGCCTCTGCTAATCTCATCTCCTGCCACCCCCCCCTTGTCCTCCACCTACTCCTGCATGGTTTCTTCTCAGCCTCTAGACCTTTTGCTCTAATGTCCCCTCATATAGTCCTTCCCAGACACTCGAAATAGCTGCCCTATGTTATCCTTTATCACAGAATTCCATTTCCTTGGTAGCACTTATCATTATCCTGAAATTGATTCATTTGTTTCCTTGTTAGATGTTCATCTTCCCCCTTGGACTGTAAACTCAATGAGGGCAAGGATCTGGTCTGGGGAGAACAGTGCCAGGCACAGAGCGTCCAAGGCAGTGAACAGTTCTGAATGTGGAAATGAGAGGAAAGTCAGCCTTCGGGGCAGGCCGCCCCACTCACCCCTTCCTCTGCAGCCACCCCTCACCTGGTCATGACTCAGCAGGTGCACATCCTCCCATAGACCCCTGGCACGTCTGAGCAATAGCTCAGGGTCAACTCCTTAGTAGCTGCCTTTCTGCATTCCCCTTCCTTCCCCAGGAAAGCCTTTGGGAAGCCTATGGAAGAGAAATATAAATCTGTTCCCGCCCCACCCCTCCTGCCACACAGACACAAGACAAGCACATCCAGGGTTCCACAGAGAGAGAGAGAGAGAGAGACTTGAACTGCCCAAAAGCATCTCTTGTGAAGTACAATTTGACTTTATTTTAGGATCTTGAACTCCTGGTCCCTCATGCCTAAGCTATTTCCCAAGGGAGTCTATGCTGAGCCTTTGCTCTAGGGCACCTGTCTCCCAGGGATGGCCTTGCTGCTGCCAACCAGGACAATGGATGTGACCAGAGTTCCCAACAGTGCCAGTGAGTGACTGTGGACTTCTAGGTGACATCATACATGACCCAGTACCAACCTTTCAATGTGACACAGCACAGGCTTAGTCATAAGGTCCGGAAAATACAGACTTCATGCCTCCGGAACGAAATGGCTAAGATCTCTCTTCCTAGGGATCAGACAGGTTGAGCTGAAATGAGTGTCGATAATACCCACTGATTGCATCTCAAGGACCATTTCCCTGAACTAAGCCTGGGTCAGAGAGCTTATTCCTTTAGAGCTGCATCCACTGGGGAAATTTTTGTTCTAAAATATATAGCATTGGAGAAATGGAAAAAACCACTTACAACTGTATAGTGAAGAGGTGGGGTGGGGGATAGTAACCTAATTGATTTTTAGGATAGAATAGAGCTTTTTATTCAACAGCAGCCCAGAAGTAAAGATGCGTAAGTGCTCTTGATGGATGTGACTATCAGAATCCCTCTACGTATGCTAATAACATAAGCTAACAGAGCCCTTACTCTGGGCCAGGCACTACTGAGCAAAGCAGCTGATAGGCATTTCTCATTTAAATGAGGGTCAGGGGGTGCCTGGGTGGCTCAGCTGGTTGAGGGACTAACTTCGGGCGCAGGTCATAATCTTGCGGTTCATGAGTTCAAGCCCCACATCGGACTCAGGACTGACAGCTCAGGGCCTGGAGCCTGCTTTGGATTCTGTGTCTCCCTCTCTCTCTGTCCACCCCCTCCCCCATTTGCACTCTTTCTAATAAATAAATGAATAAATATTAAAAAAAATTTTAAACAAGGGTCAGGAATTATTCTCCCATTTTTATTTAAGGAAACTAAGGCTCAGAGAGGTTGAGTAATCACACAGCTTGTGAGTGGTGAATCTGAGCCATTCGCCACATGGCTGCTGCAGTTTTTCTTGCCACCATAACTATGCTTTTGAAGTAAGGGATCATTGAGAAACCCAGCACAGTTAACCAGCTCGAAATCGTCTATCCACCATCCACTGCCACGCTGTTTTCCCCTTGCCCCCATCCAGGTTGCCTCATCACCAGCAGCCCGAGGCAGTTGGCTCTCAAGCCTGCTGCTTCAAAATAAGACTTGCAGCAGCCAGGGGAGCAAAAAGTAGGAACACAAACACCTCAGGACCCTCACCCGCCACTACTTTCTCTGCCCCACGGGACTCCCATCCCACAGGACAACGATGGCTTGGCTTTGACACATTAACGGTACTCAGCATTAGTCACCACATGTTGACTGAGCCTGAAAACAACATACTTTTAAAAAGCGGCTCTTTCAACACTCTATACACAGAACTGAGTCTAATGAGTGCCCTTTCTTTTTTTTTTTTTTAATTTTTTTTTCAACGTTTTTATTTATTTTTGGGACATGAACGGGGGAGGGGCAGAGAGAGAGGGAGACACAGAATCGGAAACAGGCTCCAGGCTCCGAGCCATCAGCCCAGAGCCCGATGCGGGGCTCGAACTCACAGACCAAGAGATCGTGACCTGGCAGAAGTCTGACGCTTAACCGACTGCGCCACCCAGGCGCCCCTAATGAGTGCCCTTTCAACACAATCCAGCACAGGCTTCTTTCCCGGCGGAATAACAACGACCGGCTACCATTTGCTAAATACCTACCGTGTGTCAGATGCTTAACGTACATTTCTCTTACAAGCTGTCTCAAAAATAACATATACTCTACTAATATTTCAATAGCTACTACGTTATTAATAGTATCTTAGTAGTTATCAATACACTATTAAGTGTTTTATTTATCCATTTTAAATAGCGAAATTAACCATTTCATTCTTTCAGACTTTCATAGCAATTACAGTTCAGAACAGGGTCAGCCCCTATCAAGATGAATTCACTTCGTCCTCCTAATACCACTGTGTTATTGTCTCACTTTTCTGAAGATGAGGAAACCGCAGCCCATAGCGCTGAAGTAATTTGTTCAGGGTCACACAGCAAATAGGCAGCAGAGCTGAGATTTGAACCCTAGCAGTCTGATTTCAGAGTCCACGCTTATGACCTCCATACTCTGCTGTTTCAAGCCCTTCATAATCCCAATGGCTCTTGACAGAACAAATGATAGCTGCATAAAACTAGTAATTGCAAAAAAAAAAAAGGGAGTAGCAAATTCAGGGAAGAGTTCACTCTTGTGACAGTCAGAATCATATACAATTCATAGAAAGACGCACTGTGTGGAGATCAAATAAATGATGAGTGCTTAATGTTACATATCACGGAGAGACTGATTTAAAAAACAATTTAATCTTCACTTACTCTTGAGAGACAGAGTGCAAGTTGGGGAGGGGCAGAGAGAGAGGGAGCCACAGAATCTGAAGCAGATCCAGGCTCTGAGCTGTCAGCACAGAGCCCGACACGGGGCTTGAACTCACAAACCACAAGTTCATGACCTGAGCCAAAGTCGGACGCTCAACCAATTGAGCCACCCAGGTGCCCCTGGAGATAGTGATTTTTTAAGATCAAGTAAATAAAGACTTAGAAATGTTTACAATACTGACCAGCATTCCCATATGTAATTTGATAGTGTTGCCATTTATAAAAACGACAGGAATGGTTTAGAACATATTCACTGGATGTTTATGCAGTCAGTAATCAATCAGCTAGAACCTGCATGTAGATGACTCTTGGGCGAACAGACCATAGCTAAATAGTTGTGTGTGTGTGTGTCTGTGTGTGTGTGAAAGAGAGAGAGACAGACAGACACAGACAGAGGGAGGGAGGGTGTTAGAACACACAGCGCAACCTATAAGGTTTACTTCTGGGAAGTGGGACACTCAGGGAGAACACAGTGTGTCTGCTGTCACACAGTCAGGCGAGTGGCAGAGCCAGGATTTGAAGCAGAGCCGATCCAAAGCCCACGTGCTTTCTACCCACGACACTCCTTTCTCAAAGAATGGATGAGAAGGGATTTCAGTTATGTTTTCCTATAAAACCCTGATTTTAGGTTAAAACCTATTTAATCAAGAGGGGATACACACACCCAACACTCATAAAGTATCATTTATCTGCCATTCCTTGATCTATCAATTTTCTTTCTTTCATAAACTTCGTATTCCCAGGGTCTTTCACATATCAGTGATTAGTATTAAAAGGATTATCTATTTAACCGGGGTTTTTTTAGTGTAAAATTCTGTGAAGTTTGCTGTACGTTTGGAATTCATATTTTGCATTATTTCTTTTTAGTTTACCATCAACTTTCTCCCTTTTTCTAAATGATTTATTTTAAACTGAAGTACATAGCAATAGAAACCAAGGAGTTTTGTGGTAAACATATCTGCGGATATTGTTATGAATTTATTGTCTATTGTTAGTCATTGAAATCATGATCCTTATCACAGTGGTGATGGACAGGATCATTCTGGATACATACTGTCTACAATGCAGGTGAGAGAGAAGAGGGAGGTAAGAGGAAAATGATTAGACTTCATTACAACTGGGTCAGACAGACAGAACAATGCCTGTAAGCTGTGTGCCCTCCTTAAAATGCTTTGTTAAAGAGCACAGTCGGGTTTTCTTTATCTTTAACCACATCTCTGAGACAGGTTCTGCCCTCTGCTTTGTTTCGATTGGCTGGCTAGCCCTGAAGTCAATCAAGAAAACTTCCCAAATGGTGGGGACACAGAGGAAAGGTTACTGGGGATTAGGTTAGAGCCTCAGCTGCTCCTGACCGGAACTGGCTTGCCTGGAGTGGGGCCTCCACCCCCACCAACTCAAAAGAATAAGGAATCCACTTAGCGGGAATGCTTACTCTTTGTTGTCTGTGAACGTCTCTATCTCAAACTAGTTCAGAGATGAGGGTTAAGGTTAGGGGTAGGGTCAGGGATAGGAACAAGACAAAGCAATGCCCTAAATTTTCCTAAGCAAAGCTCCTTCCCTCTTCCTCTGCATATTGAAGCGTTCTTCTGGCGGAAGAACCATAATGGGGTAGCATGTGCCAGACCCGGCGCTGAGCCTTACCCACAATGCACGGCAGCTCTGTGCAGTGAGCGCTGTCATTTGCACCATTGCCCAGATAAGGAGAAGGAGGACAGACTGCGACGACAAAACCAGGCAAGCTGCTCAAGGACAGAGCCAACTACCAAGGGCACAGTTTTGCCAGCTGAGCACTCCAGCACCCCTGCACATGTCTTGGTACATTTGTTGGAATGATGAAGAGTAAGAGGGCCAGGGACCTGCAGAGAGAAGAGGAAGCCCAAGCAGGAAACTGGGCACCAAGGAAAAGGCTCACCGTCTGTACCATTCTCTTCGCCCTCCAGGCCTTGAGAGAGGCTTTATCATAAGCTTCTAGAACCACCTCCGGGGCTGCCATTGGGTCCTCAGAGGCCTGACGAAGGGGAAGTGTAGCTAAACCTGAATTGCCAAATTTCTTTTTGAGCCTGCTGAAAGCTAAGAAAGGTCCGAATGCGGGAGATTGCAGAGTCTGTCCCTGGAAACAGACTTTAAAAAGAGAATAGCCAGTCTTCTCTCCTGGATTTTGGACTTGGTTCCATCAAAGCAGAATGTTCTGCTGTTGCCCCCCCCACCCCACCCCCAGTGAAGTCCTCTTTTCTTCTGTCTGCCCCTTTCTTTCCCCTTCTCTACAATTCTTCACTAATTTGACATTTTGAAATACTCCACCACTTGTCTAAAACTTAGTCACACCATCCAATAATTCCTTGAGCTCTTTGATATGCAGACAATTAAATGGTTCTTGGCTCAGTAATAAGACTTGCTATGTCAGAACAAAAAAGAAATAATGTTTCAAAGCTTCTTGTCCTCACAAATCACCACTCTTTCAAGTCTGCAACAAATGTCTACAACTAAATGTCCACTGGGGCGCCTGGGTGGCTCAGTCGGTTAAGCGTCTGACTTTGGCTTAGGTCACGATCTCACAGTCAGTGAGTTCGAGCCCCGCATTGGGCTCTGTGCTGACAGCTCAGAGCCTGGAGCCTGCTTCGGATTCTGTGTCTCCCTCTCTCTGCTCCGTGCCCACCCCCACCCACACACACACACATCACACTCTGCCTCTCTCTCTCAAAAATAAACATTAAAAAGAAAAAAGTTTAAAAAAAGTTTAAATGTCCATTGAAGAGATACAATTTTTAAAGTTTTTTTCTAATAAACTCTAATTCTTAGAGCAATAAAACTGTTCATTGGACAATATCCCTGTCAATCTTTCTTTCTTTTTTTTCCTGTTGGTCTTCACTTGTATCACATTCAAGTAAATGCTCAGTGTAGATTCATTTATGGAATGAGAAGACTTTCAATGTCTCCTCCACCCAAGCCTCTCTGGATGGCTGTCATTTCTGAGGGGCAATATTCATCCCTGGGGAATTTCTCCATTAGCCATAGGTCATCATCACTCTCAAAATTTATTAAGTTTGTTTCTACATACATACAGGATGCAGTGCTTTGGCATTAAACAGACTTGGCTTTGATCCCAACCCAGCAACTCTATTCTCCCACACATGCATAAAGAACCATGTACATGGACAAATATTGCAGTATTGTTTTTAATAGAAAAACACAGGAAATAACCTATATCTCCACCCCTAAGGAAATGCACTGATATGGTGGAATATTCCACAAGAGTTGAAAGAAGTGATCTAGATAATCACAATGGCTCATATTTATTAAGTGCCTACAAAGAATATCTGGAAATATTTCTATTATACAGTTAACGATTTCAAGTCAACCTCCATGCAGCAATGTTGGTAATTCTTAGTGGAGAACACGAGAGAGATTCAGTGGAAATCTACATTACCAATACCAATCAACAGCTCAACATCTTTATCCTAGATACAGACGGCCAGGGGCATCTTTAATAACAACAACAAACGGCCGTTATCTGGCAGTTATCTAGCACTTTCCACTTCCAGCACTGCTCCAAGTGCTTTACACGTTTTAGTTCAAGATATCCTCCCAACAACCCAATAAAGTGAAGACTATTAGAACCCACGTTTCACAGATAAAGAAATTAAGGCACCAAGAGGACAGGAAATTTGCCCAGAGTCACACAACTAGGCATGGTAGGACTGGAATTCAACCCAGGCAGCCTGACTCCAGACCCTGTGATCCTAAGCGCTTTGCTGTCTATATCCCTATGGGAATAAAAATGGACACATGCCAAAATAAGATGTGAGTGGGAAAGAAGGGGGATACAAAATTTTACGTAAGGCATCATTTGTGGAAATTTTAAGAGCACACATATGTTACAATAATACCTACTATGGGCTACTGATACGTAAATATATGAAGTGAATTAATTTTTAAGTGAACTGGAAGAAAGTACACCCAACTCCTGAAAAGGGGTTCATTTGGGAAAGAGGGGGAAACAAGACATGGAGAGGGACAAATGAGAAGAGAGGTTGAACTCAGACTCTAATATTTTATTTCTTTAAAAATAAATAAAGAGGGGCGCCTAGGTGGCGCAGTCGGTTAAGCGTCCGACTTCAGCCAGGTCACGATCTCGCGGTCCGGGAGTTCGAGCCCCGCGTCAGGCTCTGGGCTGATGGCTCGGAGCCTGGAGCCTGTTTCCGATTCTGTGTCTCCCTCTCTCTCTGCCCCTCCCCCGTTCATGCTCTGTCTCTCTCTGTCCCAAAAATAAATAACCGTTGAAAAAAAAAATTAAAAAAAAAAAAAAAAAAAGAAATAAAGTATCTTTAAAAAGAAAGTATCCTCCTTGGGGACCCGCCCAGATGGCGGAACAGCATGGAAGCTTTTTGTGTGTCTCGCGTCCGTGAAATACAGCCAGACCAACACCAAACCATCCTATACACCTAGAAAACCAATCGGAAGATTAACACAACAATCTGCACAGCCTGAGTCACAGAATTCAGCAGGTACATGACACGAAGAGCTGAACTTGGGGAGCAAGAAGCCCCAAAAAGTAGGGAACCTCTTTTGCGGACAGAGAGAGGATGGAGACAGGGTGGGGAGGGGGAGGAAGAATGTGGGAAAAGCACCCCTCCCCAAAAGCAGCTGGAGAGAAAGTGGAAAATTGGAAACAGTCGCAGTGACTAAACTAAAAAGAGAGAAAGGAGAAAGGAAAGGGTTTAAATTCCATTAAGACTGTAAACAAGGGGAACCCAAAGGCTGCGACTCCGGAGCTTGATACCTGGCAGTGCTCTGGTGGGAAAGGTGAATCCCCAGGAACAGAGTGGGGTCCGGGAGGTTCTTGGACCACATGGGGAAAAGTGGTTCCATTGCTGGAAGGACATTTGGTAGAGACTGTTGAAGCCACCTGGTCCCAGCAGACCCCGGAAGGCAGCCACATTCACTGGTGCTGGGGTAAGGTTGTTGAGGGTGAAGCCTGGTGCCAGATGTGTGTTGTGATTTTCCATGGTCCCTGAAACACTGAGGCTACACTGTCTCACGATTTTTTTGGGGGGGTGGGCTGGCACCTGGCCGCAGTCTTGGGGCACCGGCAACAGCAGGGTCCAGCAGGCGTTCCTGGATGCAGCCGACATTCAGCCATTGCTCATTCAGCCATTACTCAGTGAGACCCTCCTGCAGAGGGGCAGAGCGGGTCAAAGCCACAGTCCTTCGGAAGTAAGGGGCCAGGGAAAACAGCCACAACTGAGACAAAACTTGGGAGAAAGGTACTTCCTGGAATCTGGTCACGACAATGGAAAACCGGGGAGTGGACGAGAGCTGAAGATGGAGGACTGGCGCATGATTGCTGATCCAGGAGAACAGACTGGGTGGCTGGGTGGCGCCATTTTTCACCGCTTCCACGCATGCACATGCGCACCTATGAGCCCCGCAACAATCCACCCCAGTAGGCTAGCAGCGCCATCTAGTGGAGAGCAGAACTGTTACACAGTGCCCTGCCCAACTGGGCCAACTTCGCTCTTCAAGAACACAAACCTCACCGCCGGCTTAATTTATGGACTATAAAGAGTCACATGGACTGACCTCTAGGGGAAAATGAAGCAATTTCAGTCCTACTTCAATCTGTTAGCAGGTTCATCTATTCAATTTTTTTTCTCTCTCTTTTTCCTTTTTCTCTTTTTCATTCTTTTTCTTGAATACAGAAAGAGAAAAAACTCATTTTTATTTTTAATTTTTATT
The DNA here is from genome assembly GCF_022837055.1 of Prionailurus viverrinus. Taxonomy (NCBI): domain Eukaryota; kingdom Metazoa; phylum Chordata; class Mammalia; order Carnivora; family Felidae; genus Prionailurus; species Prionailurus viverrinus. The sequence goes on along the minus strand of NC_062561.1, from coordinate 137,159,594 downwards.
AAAAATATCTATCTTTAATTTTTATTAATGTATTTTTTACTTTTGTGTAAAGTTTTTCAAATTCTACTTTACTTACATCATTTTATTTTAGTCTTCTTCAGTATACTCACCTTTTCAAATTTTCAAACAATTTCTTTTTTCTTTCCTTTTCTTTTTTCTCTTTTTCATTTCTTTTCTTTTTCTTGAATGCAGAAAGAGAAAAACTTCATTTTTACTTTCAATTTCTTTTAAAAATATTTTTATTTAATTTTTACTACTATATTTTTTGCTTTTATGTAATTTTTTTCAAATTCTGTCTTATTCCCATCATTTTATTTCAGTCCACTACAGTATATTCACTTTTTCAAATTTTCAAACCATCTCTTTTTTTGTCTTTTCTTTTCTTTTTTTTATCTTTTTCTTGTTTTTGTTTTTTTCTTAGAGAAAATGAAAAAATTCATATTTCCTTTTTAATTTTTATTAAAAATATTTTTCTATAACTTTTTCTACTATATTCTCTACTTTTGTGTATTTTAGTCTACTTTACTGTATTCATTTTTTTCAAATTCTCAAACAATTTCCTTTTTTGTTTTTCTCTCCCCTCCTTCCCCTCCTTTTTTTTTTTTTTTGTCTCTCTAATCTGTCAAACTACTTTTTACACCCAGACCAAAACACACCTAGGATCTAGCATCATCAATTTGATTTTTGTGTGTGTGAATTTTTAATTTTTAATTTTAATACTTTTTAATTCTAATTTTTTTAATTTCAATGTTTCTACCTCATTAATTCCTTTTCTCCCTTCAAAATGACAAAACGAAGGAATTCACCCCAAAAGAAAGAGCACGAAGAAACAGCAGCCAAGGATTTAACCAAGATCGACACAAGCAAGATGTCTGAACCAGAATTTAGAATCACAATAATAAGAATATTAGCTGGAGTCGAAAATAGATTAGAATCCCTTTCTACAGAGATAAAAGAAGTAAAAAATAGCCAGAATGAAATTAAAAATGCTATAACTGAGTTGCAATCACGGATGGATGCAGTGGCGGCAAGGATGGATGAGGCAGAACAGAGAATGAGAGATACAGAGGACAAACTTATAGAGAATAACGAAGCAGGGAAAAAAGAGGGAGATTAAGGCAAAAGAGCACAATTTAAGAATTAGAGAAATCAGTGACTCATTAAAAAGGAACAACATCAGAATCATAGGGGTCCCAGAGGAGGAAGAGAGAGAAATAGGGGTAGAGGGTTATGTGAGCAAATCGTAGCAGAAAACTTTCCTAACCTGGGGAAAGACACAGACATCAAAATCTAGGAAGCACAGAGGACTCCCATTAGATTCAACAAAAACCGACCATCAACAAGTCAAATTCATAGTCAAATTCATATCATAGTCAAATTCACAAAATACTCAGGCAAGGGGAGAATTATGAAAGCAGCAAGGGAAAAAAAGTCCCTAACCTACAAGGGAAGACAGATCAGGTTTGTAGCAGACCTATCCACAGAAACTTGGCAGGCCAGAAAGGAGTGGTGGGATATATTCAATGTGCTGAATCAGAAAAGTATGCAGCCAAGAATTCTTTATAAACAAGGCTGTCATTCAAAATAGAAGGAGAGATAAAAAGGTTCCCAGACAAACAAAAATTAAAGGAGTTTGTGACCACTAAACCAGCCCTGCAAGAAATTTTAAGGGGGACTCTCTGAGGGGAGAAAAGATGAAAAAAAAAAAAAATATATATATATATATATAGTGCTATATATATACAAAAAGCAACAAAAGATTAGAAAGGACCAGAGAACACCACCAGAAACTCCAACTCTACAAGCATCATAATGACAAGAAATTCATATCTTTCAGTACTCACTCTAAACGTCAATGGACTCAATGCTCCAATCAAAAGACATAGGGTAACAGAATGAATAAGAAAACAAGACCCATCTATATGCTGTTTATAAGAGACCCACTTTAGACCTAAAGACACCTACAGATTAAAAATAAGGGGATGGAGAACCATCTATCATACTAATGGCCAACAAAAGACAGCCAGAGTAGCCATACTGATATCAGACGATCTAGACTTTAAAATAAAGACTGTATCAAGGGATGCAGAAGGGCATTATATCATAATCAAGAGATCTATCCACCAAGAAGACCTAACAATTATAAACATTTATGCTCCAAATGTGCAAGCACCCAAATATATAAATCAATTAATCACAAACATAAAGAAACTCATCGATAGTAATACCATAATAGTAGGAGACTTCAACACCCCACTCACAACAATGGACAGATCATCTAATCAAAAAATCAACAAGGAAACAATGGCTTTGAATGACACATTGGACCAGATGGACTTAACAGATATATTCAGAACATTTCATCCTAAAGCAGCAGAATATACATTCTTCTCCAGTGCACATGGAACGTTCTCCAGAATAGACCATATACTGGGACACAAATCAGCCCTAAGTAAGTACAAAAAGATCAAGATCATACCGTGCATATTTTCAGGCCACAATGCTATGAAACTCAAAATCAACCACAAGAAAAAATTTGGAAAGGTAACAGATACTTGGAGACTGAAGAAAATCCTACTAAAGAATGAATGGGCTAACCAAGCAGTTAAGAAATTAAAAAGTATACAGAAGTCAATGAAAATGATAGCACCACAACCCAAAACCTCAGGGACATAGCAAAGGTAGTCATAAGAGGAAAGTATATAGCAATACAGGCCTTCTTAAAAAAGGAAGAAAGATCTCAGATACACAATCTAACCTTACACCTTAAGGAGCTGAAAAAGAACAGCAAATGAAACCCAAAACCAGCAAATGACAGGAAATAATAAAGATTAGAGCAGAAATTAATGCTATCAAAACCAAAAAAACAGTAGAATAGAGCAATGACACCAGAAGCTGTTTCTTTGAAAGAATTAACAAAACTGATAAACCACTAGCCAATGTGATCAAGAAGAAAAAGGAAAGGACCCAAATAAGTAAAATCAAGAATGAAAGAGGAGAAATCACAACCAACACAACAGAAATAAAAACAATAATAAGAGAATATTATGAGCAATTATATGCCAATAAAATGGGCAATCTGGAAGAAATGGACAAATTCCTAGAAACATATACACTACCAAATCTGAAACAGGAAGAAATAGAAAATTTGAACAGACCCATAACCAGTAAGGAAATCGAAATAGTAATTAAAAAAATCTGCCAAAAAAACAAGAGTCCAGGGCCAGATGGCTTTCCAGGGGAATTCTACCAAACATTTAAGGAAGAGTTAACACCTATTCTCTTGAAACTGTTCCAAAAAATAGAAATGGAAGGAAAATTTCCAAACTCTTTCTTTGAAGCCAGCATTACCCTGATTCCAAAACCAGACAGAGACCCCACTAAAAAGGAGAACTATAGACCAGTTTCCCTGATGAACATGGATGCAACAATCCTCAACAAGATATTAGCCAACCGGATCCAACAATACATTAAAAAAATTATTCACCACGACCAAGTGGGATTTATACCTGGGATGCAGGGCTGGTTCAATATCCACAAAACAATTAACGTGATTCATCACATCAATAAAAGAAAGGACAAGAACCACATGATCCTCTCGATACATGCAGAGAAAGCATTTGACAAAATACAGCATCCTTTCTTGATAAAAACCCTCAAGAAAGTAGGGATAGAAGGAGCATACCTTGAGATCATAAAGCTGTATATAAACGAGCCAATGCTAATATCATCCTCAATGGGGAAAAACAGAGCTTTCCCCCTAAGGTCAGGAACAAGACAAGGATGTTCACTCTCGCCACTGTTATTCAACCTAGTATTGGAAGTCTTAGCCTTTGCAATCAGACAACACAGAGAAATAAAAGGCATCCAAATTGGCCAGTAGGAGGTCAAACTTTCACTCTTTGCAGATGACATGATACTCTATATGGAAAACCCAAAAGATTCCACCAAAAACTGCTAGAACTGACTCATGAATTCAGCAAAGTTGCAGGATATAAAACCAATGCACAGAAATCGGTTGCATTCCTATTCAGCAACAATGAAGCAACAGAAAGAGAAATCAAGCAATCGATCCCATTTACAGTTGCACCAAAAACCATAAAATACCTATGAATAAATCTAACCCAAGAGGTGACAAATCTATACGCTGAAAACCATAGAAAGCTAATGAAAGAAATGGAAGAAGACACAAAAAAATGGAAAAAGATTCCATGCTCCTGGATAGGAAGAAAAAATATTGTTAAAATGTCGATACTACCCAAAGCAATCTACATAATTAATGCAATCCCTATCAAAGTAACACCAGCATTGATCACAGAGCTAGAACAAATAATCTTAAAATTTGTATGGAACCAGAAAAGACCCCGAATAGCCAAAGAAATCTTGAAAAAGAAAACCAAATCAGGAGGCATCACAATCCCAGACTTCAAAGCTATACTACAAAGCTGTAATCAAGACAGTATGGTACTGTCACAAGAACAGACTCTCAAATCAATGGAATACAATAGAGAACCCAGAAATGGACCCACAAACATATGGGCAACTAATCTTTGACAAAGCAGGAAAGACTATCCAATGGAATAAAGACAGTCTCTTCAGCAAGTGGTGTTGGGAAAACTGGACAGTGACATGCAGAAGAATGGACCTGGGCCACTTTTTTACACCATACACAAAAATAAACTCGAAGTGAATGAAAGACCTCAATGTAAGACAGGAAGCCATCAAAATCCTTGAGGAGAAAGCAAGCAAAAACCTCTTTGATCTCGGCCGCTGCAACTCCTTACTCAACATGTCTCCGAAGGCAAGGGAAACAAAAGCAAAAGTGAACTACTGGGACCTCATCAAAATAAAAAGCTTCTGCCCAGTGAAGGAAACAATCAGCAAAACTAAAAGGCAACAGACAGAATGGGAGAAGATATTTGCAAATGACAAAGCAGATAAAGGGTTAGTATCCAAAATCTACAAAGAACTTATCAAACTCAACACCCAAAAAGCAAATAATCCAGTGAAGAAATGGGCAAAAGACATGAATAGACACTTCTCCAAAGAACACATCAGATGGTCAACCGACACATGAAAAAATGCTCAATATCACTCATCATCAGGGAAATACAAATCAAAACCACAATGAGATACCACCTTACACCTGTCAGAATTTCTAACGTTAACAACTCAGGCCACAACAGATGTTGGCAAGGATGCGGAGAAAGAGGATCTCTTTTGCATTGTTGGTGGCAATGCAAGCTGGTGCAGCCACTCTGGAAAACAGTATGGAAGTTTCTCAAAAAACTAAAAATAGAACTATCTTATAACCCAGCAATTGCACTACTAGGTATTTATCCAAGGGATACAGGTGTGCTGTTTTGAAGGGACACATGCACCCTCATGTTTATAGCAGTACTATCAACAATAGCCAAAGTATGGAAAGAGCCCAAATGTCCATTGATGGATGAATGGATAAAGAAGATGTGGTATATATATACAATGGAGTATTACTTGGCAATCAAAAAGAAGGAAATCTTGCCATTTGCAACCACGTGGATGGAACTGGAGGGTATTATGCTAAGTGAAATTAGTCAGAGAAAGACAAATATCATATGACTTCACTCATATGAGGACTTTAAGAGACAAAACAGAGGAACATAAGGGAAGGGAAACAAAAATAATATAAAAACAGGGAGGGGGACAAAACAAAAGAGACTCATAAATATGGAGAGCAAACTGAGGGTTGCTGGAGGGGTTGTGGGAGGGGGGATGGGCTAAATGGGTAAGGGGCATTAAGGAATCTACTCCTGAAATCATTGCTTCACTATATACTAATTTGGATGTAAATTTTAAAAAATAAAAAAGTTAAATTATAAAAAAAAAAAGATCTCCTCAACTTGGAGGAGTTTAAGAAGTCAGTGTGCTGCCCTTTCAGTTTTCCCAAGAGTCTCACAAAAGGTACCCATTTCCCCCCATCATTCATATTTACAAAGCCCAGAACCCACACACATGCTTTAATTTTATTCTTTTTTTTAAATTTTCTTTTAACATTTATTTATTTTTGAGACAGAGAGAGACAGAGCATGAACGGGGGAGGGGCAGAGAGAGAGGGAGACAGAATCGGAAGCAGGCTCCAGGCTCTGAGCCATCAGCCCAGAGCCTGACGCGGGGCTCAAACTCACCGACCGCGAGATCGTGACCTGAGCTGAAATCAGACGCTTAACCGACTGAGCCACCCAGGGGCCCCAATTTTATTCTTACCTATTAACATTTGCATTATTAAGATACAGCTTAAATGACATTTACTTTTAAGCAAATTTTATTAAGCTGTGCATTTTAGCAGTGTGAGATCAGAAGGAAAAAGCCAAATAGGTTAAAGCAAACACATTTTACTTTCTTTTTTTTTTTTTTAATTTTTTTTTCAACGTTTATTTATTTTTGGAACAGAGAGAGACAGAGCATGAACGGGGGAGGGGCAGAGAGAGAGGGAGACACAGAATCGGAAACAGGTTCCAGGCTCTGAGCCATCAGCCCAGAGCCTGACGTGGGGCTCGAACTCCCGGACCGCGAGATCGTGACCTGGCTGAAGTCGGACGCTCAACCGACTGCGCCACCCAGGCGCCCCTTTACTTTCTTTTTTTTTTTTTTTTTTTTTTTTTTTTTTTTTATTTTATTTTTTTATTTTGGGGACAGAGAGAGACAGAGCATGAACGGGGGAGGGGCAGAGAGAGAGGGAGACACAGAATCGGAAACAGGCTCCAGGCTCCGAGCCATCAGCCCAGAGCCCGACGCGGGGCTCGAACTCACGGACCGCGAGATCGCGACCTGGCTGAAGTCGGACGCTTAACCGACTGCGCCACCCAGGCGCCCCTTTACTTTCTTATGATAAAAGGGATACAGGTTCATTTTAGCAACTTCAGAAAAATGCCAGTGTATGCAAAAAAAGGACATATCACTGACATACCACTGTTTACATTCCCAGGTATACTGCTCCAGGGTTATTCTATGATTAAATATACATAGAATTTGGATTCAAAAAATGACATTATATGTATATCCATGTCCAAAAACTGCCATTTTCCACCTAAGAAAGACCAAACGTCTTTATTTTTTTTCCTGCATTATTTTTTGATATTTTATTTGTTTTTGAAAGAGAAAGAAAGAGAGTCCATAAATGGGGGAGGAGCAGAGAGAAAGAGGGAGACTGAGAATGGGAAGCAGGCTCCAGGCTCTGACCTCTGGCTGCAGAGCTCAATGTGGAGTTCGAACTCACCAAAGGGGAGATCATGACCTGAGCCAAAGTCAGATGCTGAACTGACTAAGCCACCCAGGAGTCCCTATTTTATTTTATTTTATTTTATTTTATTTTATTTTATTTTATTTATTTTTATTTATTTATTTTGAGAGAGAGAGAGCACACACGCGAGAGAGGAGGAGAGAGAAACAAACTCCAAGCAGGCTCTGCACTGTCAGCACTGAGCCCGATGCAGGGCTCAAACCCACAAAATGAGAACATGACATGAGCTGAAGTCGGACACTTAACCGATTGAGCCACCCAGGGGCCCCGCTGCATTATTTCAAGCAGTTGCATGTATTTCATTCTCTCAAAGCACGTATTTGACCAACAGTTATTGTACAACCCCGGCCCACCCCCCCACCCCCCCCGCCAACAAAGGTGAATTAAAGACATTTTCAGAAATATGAAAACTGGGGCAATCTGTTGCTAGCAGATCTACACTACAAAAAATGTTAAAGGAAGTTCTGTGGCTGAAGGAAATCATTTCAGATCTGCACAAAGGAGTGAACAGCATCATATGGTAAATATGTGGGTAACCAGCTTTTCTGTTGTTTTTTCTTTATAAGTCTGCAAAAATAACTCATTGAAAGCCAAAAGGACTAACAATGGACTGTAGGTTTTGTAACAAATGTAAATTTCAAAGGCATGACATTCATAGCACAAAAGATGGCAGGAGAAAATGGAAGCAAACTGTTGTCGGGCTCTAATGTTATTCATGAAGCAGTGTAATGTGATTTGCAGGAAAATGTGATGAGATGTGAACCATTACATTTTTTTTTTAGTGTTTATCTCTGAGAGAGAGAGAATGAGAGAGAGAGAGAGAATGAGAGAGAGAGAGAGAGAGAGAGAGAGAGAGAGAGAATGTGAGAAGGGGAGGGGCAGAGAGAGAGGGAGACACAGAATCTAAAGCAGACTCCAGGCTCTGAGCTGTCTGCACAGAGCCCAGGGCGGGGCTCGAACTCATGGACTGTGACATTATGACCCAAGCTGAAGTCGGATGCTTAACCAACTGAGCCACCCAGGTGCCCCTGACCCACTAAATATTTAAAACAAAAAATATGATGGGGTGACTGGGTGGCTCAGTTAGTTAAGTGTCTGACTCTTGATTTCAGCTCAGGTCATCATCTCACGGTTCACCAGTTTGAGCCCCACATTGGTCTCTGTGCTGACAGTACAGGGCCTGCTTGGGAATCTCTCTCTCTCCCTTTCTTTCTGCCCCTCCCCTGCTCTCTGTCTCTCTCTCCCTCAAAAAATAAACTAAAAAAATTTTTTTAAACAAAAAATATGAAATGGCAATAAATGCCCAATTCAAAGCCACAACTGGTATTTCAAGGAAGGAACGACCCATCCCTGAGAGGTTCAGGCAGACTCTTCCACTATTTCCAACTGCTGCTATTCCAGAAATAAAAATATCATTTAACAACTTGACTCTGGTCTAATTCCTTAGTCCCACCTTTCAACTCAAAATATAGAGGCATCCAAATCCACCTGCTCAAACTTCTAAAGAAACCAGACATCGACAAATAGTCCACAGAGGGAAGTGAACTAGAGGAAATCCAAGTTTCCTCCTCATAAACCCAAGGCCTAACCAGAGAAGCTGGGATCCTGAAGCTTTGACATTAATCACCCGAGTTTCCATTTTACCATTATCACTATTGAAGAAATATTTTCAGAGTCACTTTTTAATACAGTTTGATGTATAATAACCACAGTGGAACTGCACTGGCATTTTCAGTACCAAGGGATCAGTTTTTCTAAGCTCAGTTCCTTTTTGCATCCGTGTGTCCACAGAGACAAAAACACAGTGACTTGGGCTTGAATGAGCCCTTTAGGGAACATGCAGCTGTTGATGCCAAATGCATATCAGGGCTCCAGTGACGGAAATCAAACAGACTTTCTGATTCATCCCATCCTGCTGCCTGGACACAGGCATAGCTCTGAGTGTCTCTGGCACATCCTTCTGCTCAGTGAGGTGCAGCCAGTTGCCACAGGCCTCTGGCAACTCGGATTTTTAAAAGTCTTTGAATCTCTAAATATGTGGTTATTATGCTTAGACCCACCCCAGACTTCCTTTGTGACTGTGGGGAAGCCACCGGACCTAAAATCTTACATTAGTCACTGGGTAATTATTAATATCTAACAGTTAAGGCTTACAACATGCTCTCTATGGGCTCTAAGTGACTACATATAGCATATACTTACAAAATATAATAAACAGTATGTTACAAATAAATATATAATATATACTCACTTAACGGATTATGAAACTGGGACAGAGAGAATTTGAGTAACTTGCCCCCAAATTATGAAACTAACAACTGAGGGGGACACCTGGGTGGCTCAGTTGGTTATGCGTCTGACTGTTGATTTTGGTTCAGGTCATGATCTCACGGTTCATGAGATTGAGCCCTGCATTGGCTCTGCACTGACAGCAAATTCTCTCCCTCTTTCTATGCCCCCCCCACCTTCAAAATAAATAAATAAATTTTTAAAAGATAAAACTAACAAGTGACTATGCCCAAGACTCAGCTCCAGCTCATCTCCATACCATACAACCTCAGATAAAGGAATGGTGGGGGGTTGAGATCTCACGAAATTAACTTCCTTCTAGGAACAATATCAAGGTGACAATAGACAGACTCTGGGACAAAACACGGTAACCTCACTTCGTGCTCCTGTCTCTACCATCAACCTGCTGCCCCCACAAGCTCCCCTTGACTACCCCAAAGTTTCATCTTGCAAGATCTTCGAACCAAGGGTAGTTGGAGATAAGCAGCTAGCTCCCCTACAACCGCCCTGGAGAGGTTGATCTGTGGGCCCCTCCCCATGCTATGTGTGCCAGGTCCAGCCACGTTGACTCCCTTACCATTAAGGAACGCATTCACCTGTTCATTCAACAGATATTTATCAAGCACCTATTTTGTGCCAGGCCAGGCACGGTGCCAGAGCCTGGGAGTACAGTGATGAACAAGAGGTACGGTCCTTCCCCTGCAGAACGCACAACCAAATAAAGAGACAGACAGTGAATTCATAATTATCAACTACCTCAAGAGAGAGGGGAAATTAAAGGAGATAGAACAGGAGCTCCCATTTGAACAGAACTTTGAAGAAGAAATGAGAGTTCGTCAGTCAGACAAGAGGAATAAAACGCCAGGCAAAGGGAGAATGTGTGCGAAGGAGGGAAGGAGGGAAACAGACCTGAGGGTTCCTTGACTGTAGGGTTACAGGAGAATACAGCGGAACAGGAAATCTGGTTCCAGGCATCAGGCATCATTTATGCTGGCCAGAGAAGCCAGCATAAATGCCTCCTCCTAGTCAGATGAGGAAGGAGCCCCAAAGGAAGAAACCATCAACAGCAGAGGTTGTCAGTGGATGTGCAAAAGAGCTCATGGAGCATGAAAGCACTGGAAAGGACGCTGACCCATGAAGTGGAACAGAGGAAGCCACACCGTGCACAGAGTAACGGCCACTAAGGACAGAGCCCTTGACCTCCGGCTAAGGTTGGAGTTTCCCAAAGCAGACCCTGAGACAAAGACTTGTGTGCAGGTAGTTTATTGTTGGGGGGGGGGCATCCCCAAAAAAGCAGAATGATGGAGAGCGCAAAGTGAGAAGGGAAAGAAAGGGAGAAAAGGCTATCAAGTGCAGGTTAATATGAAGGTTCCTGCTATGGGCAGCTGGGGCTCAATCCCGTGCGGATGTAACACAGACCTCACAGCTAAAATATTTATAGAAAAAATTTCATCCCCCCCCCAGTGGAGGGTTGCCCCCGTGGCACTGAGTCACCAGCCCTCTCACACTGCCCGGCACACTGAGCTAACCTCTCCGGGTGTAGGAGGAAGAATACGAATGGGGCACAAATCAACTGGAAATGAACTGAAATTCAGTTCACCAAGCAGACAGTCTCCCATGCATGGTAGACTCTGCAATCAGATGATTACTGTTCTCGTGCTCTATTATCCATTCCAAACTGAAAGGTTATAAGGTAAAGGAGTAGAAACACCATGCTCAAATAGGTTCCCTCCAAAATCCCAAAGGCCTACCAGATATTGTGCCTCCTTTTATTGGTGGGCCATTAAAGATACAGCAACAAATTCTTCACATTTTAGGAGCTGCTTCAACTGGACCTCCTCCTCCCCCTGCAGAAACTTCACTAAGCAGACAGACCTTTAAATGTTCACAGGCTACATCTCCCACCCTGTGGTCCACACAGGTCTCATTAAGGCATCTTAAGTCCTTGCTCCTTCCTGCTCATCAGCTCTAACATAGTCATCAAAAATAGGGATCCACCGTCATGTTGTATGGAGTATCAAAACATCCAAGTCTTGTGCGGACTCGCATTGTGGCAGAGAGCAGGACAGGTGGCATAGTCCTGAAGCAAGACTGAAATATACCATTGGTTGTGCTCAGTAAAAGCAAACTGCTTCCCGGTGATACTTGCAAATTGGTAAAGAGAAAATAGCATTCTGTGAGCCAGTATCTGCATACCAGTTACCAGGGGCTGCATTAATCTATTCCAGTATGTATATCATACCTGACAAAACAGATCAAATTGAAGTGAAGTTTCCAATCGTCTATGGTCATCCTCCAAGATTCTTCCGCCTCCTGCAAAGGCCAAACAGGCAAGTTCCAGGAGGATGCAGTAAGTATCAGCACCTCACATCTTGCATCCATTCAACCGTAACCCAGCAATTCCTCTGCAGGGTTAGCGATTTCCTCCCATGGCACACTTTGTGCTGGTCTCCCCAGTTATGGGTCTACTGACAAGAAGAAGAGATTGGGGCGACTCAAGGACAACAGGCATCCTCTTGTAAGGCAGCTTCCCCAAGTAAGAGGATTAGTGTCCAAGCTAGAGAAGGTTAGTCTACCCAGATGCAGAAAAACAGCCATCTTCTACCAACAAAGCAAGTTCTGAGTAACTGGGGAAGTCACCACTGTCAGTTCCATCTCAGCCCATCAGATGGCCCCATTCTAAGACTTAAGGTCCTATTCCTTCTCAGTAAATGTCCTAAGTCTCCCAAGAGAGACATGGCAAGGCCACGAATTCAGTGAAAGTTTGTGTTTCATTTTCAGCAAGATTGGCTGTGTAGCTGTAAGAAATAATTCACAGCCACTGTAGAGGCTCTCTGGTTCTCTTTAACTAGAGCTGAGAATTTAAACATCCAATCTCATCACTTTCCTTCTCTAAGTGATCTGAAAGACCCAGAAGAATCCATCCCAGGCTACTGTCCTTTTTAGTCATCACTGCTGCCACAATGGTCAAGTACAGCAGCTACTTGTTCCCTGAAGGTATCTGCTTCAGTGGATGCTTCCTCACAACTAACCACACACGAGATAGTTTACAGAGAGACTGGATTTACCACTAAATGGGTTTTGACACCAAACTTTCAAGAAAAAAGATACAAAAAGACTTCAGATTTCATAGCACTTAAAAATTTTAAACTGTAGATAAAAGATGATGAACCTGTGGGGAGGAAGGGCAGACAAACTATTCTGAAGGGATAAGGGGCTGTGTAAATGCACTCAAATTCTGATTTCTTATAGCAAGAATTAAATAGACAACTTCTAAAGTTGAAAAGAAAAGAAATTGATAGGCGAGCATATCTTTTTGGGGGGATATCACCAAAAGAACAAAGCAGAATTGGCTAGAAGTGCCTGTCTCTGTGGAATGAGGATGGATGACACATGTGGACTATGATAAGCCCCTTTGTTCTATTTCTTTTTCAACCGTTTCTAAATATTATTTGATTTTTTTTAATTTTAAAGAATTTAAGCCAGGCCCAGAACATTCAGAGATGCCAAGGAAAGACATTTAAATTTCAACCCTAAGTGACAGGGAGCCAACACAAGTACTTACGAGAGTGGTACAATCAAAAAGTGTTTTTCGGGCAGAACAGCAAAGGCAGCCTAAGCCCAGCAGAAGAAGAGAAATAATAAAGATCAGGGCAGAAATAAACAATATAGAAACTAAAAAAACTGTAGAGCAGATCAACGAAACCAAGAGTTGGTTTTTTGAAAAAATAAACAAAATTGACAAACCTCTAGGCAGGCTTCTCAAAAAGAAAAGGGAGATGACCCAAATAGATAAAATCATGAATGAAAATGGAATTATTACAACCAATCCCTCAGAGATACAAACAATTATCAGGGAAAACTATGAAAAATTATATGCCAACAAACTGGACAACCTGGAAGAAATGGACAAATTCCTGAACAACCACACTCTTCCAAAACTCAATCAGGAGGAAATAGAAAGCTTGAACAGACCCATAACCAGCGAAGAAATTGAATCGGTTATCAAAAATCTCCCAACAAATAAGAGTCCAGGACCAGATGGCTTCCCAGGGGAGTTCTACCAGACGTTTAAAGCAGAGATAATACCTATCCTTCTCAAGCTATTCCAAGAAATAGAAAGGGAAGGAAAACTTCCAGACTCATTCTATGAAGCCAGTATTACTTTGATTCCTAAACCAGACAGAGACCCAGTAAAAAAAGAGAACTACAGGCCAATATCCCTGATGAATATGGATGCAAAAATTCTCAATAAGGTACTAGCAAATCGAATTCAACGGCATATAAAAAGAATTATTCACCATGATCAAGTGGGATTCATTCCTGGGATGCAGGGCTGGTTCAACATTCGCAAATCAATCAACGTGATACATCACATTAACAAAAAAAAAGAGAAGAACCATATGATCCTGTCAATCGATGCAGAAAAGGCCTTCGACAAAATCCAGCACCCTTTCTTAATAAAAACCCTTGAGAAAGTCGGGATAGAAGGAACATACTTAAAGATCATAAAAGCCATTTATGAAAAGCCCACAGCTAACATCATCCTCAACGGGGAAAAACTGAGAGCTTTTTCCCTGAGATCAGGAACACGACAAGGATGCCCACTCTCACCGCTGCTGTTTAACATAGTGCTGGAAGTTCTAGCATCAGCAATCAGACAACAAAAGGAAATCAAAGGCATCAAAATTGGCAAAGATGAAGTCAAGCTTTCGCTTTTTGCAGATGACATGATATTATACATGGAAAATCCGATAGACTCCACCAAAAGTCTGCTAGAACTGATACAGGAATTCAGCAAAGTTGCAGGATACAAAATCAATGTACAGAAATCAGTTGCATTCTTATACACTAACAATGAAGCAACAGAAAGACAAATAAAGAAACTGATCCCATTCACAATTGCACCAAGAAGCATAAAATACCTAGGAATAAATCTAACCAAAGATGTAAAGGATCTGTATGCTGAAAATTATAGAAAGCTTATGAAGGAAATTGAAGAAGATTTAAAGAAATGGAAAGACATTCCCTGCTCATGGATTGGAAAAATAAATATTGTCAAAATGTCAATACTACCCAAAGCTATCTACACATTCAATGCAATCCCAATCAAAATTGCACCAGCATTCTTCTCGAAACTAGAACAAGCAATCCTAAAATTCATATGGAACCACAAAAGGCCCCGAATAGCCAAAGGAATTTTGAAGAAGAAGACCAAAGCAGGAGGCATCACAATCCCAGACTTTAGCCTCTACTACAAAGCTGTCATCATCAAGACAGCATGGTATTGGCACCAAAACAGACACATAGACCAATGGAATAGAATAGAAACCCCAGAACTAGACCCACAAACGTATGGCCAACTCATCTTTGACAAAGCAGGAAAGAACATCCAATGGAAAAAAGACAGCCTCTTTAACAAATGGTGCTGGGAGAACTGGACAGCAACATGCAGAAGGTTGAAACTAGACCACTTTCTCACACCATTCACAAAAATAAACTCAAAATGGATAAAGGACCTAAATGTGAGACAGGAAACTATCAAAACCTTAGAGGAGAAAGCAGGAAAAGACCTCTCTGACCTCAGCCGTAGCAATCTCTTACTGGACACATCCCCAAAGGCAAGGGAATTAAAAGCAAAAGTGAATTACTGGGACCTTATGAAGATAAAAAGCTTCTGCACAGCCAAGGAAACAACCAACAAAACTAAAAGGCAACCAACGGAATGGGAAAAGATATTCGCAAATGACATATCGGACAAAGGGCTAGTATCCAAAATCTATAAAGAGCTCACCAAACTCCACACCCGAAAAACAAATAACCCAGTGAAGAAATGGGCAGAAAACATGAATAGACACTTCTCTAAAGAAGACATCCGGATGGCCAACAGGCACATGAAAAGATGTTCAGCGTCGCTCCTTATCAGGGAAATACAAATCAAAACCACACTCAGGTATCACCTCACGCCAGTCAGAGTGGCCAAAATGAACAAATCCGGAGACTATAGATGCTGGAGAGGATGTGGAGAAACGGGAACCCTCTTGCACTGTTGGTGGGAATGCAAATTGGTGCAGCCGCTCTGGAAAGCAGTGTGGAGGTTCCTCAGAAAATTAAAAATAGACCTACCCTATGACCCAGCAATAGCACTGCTAGGAATTTATCCAAGGGATACAGGAGCGCTGATGCATAGGGCCACGTGTACCCCAATGTTCATAGCAGCACTCTCAACAATAGCCAAATTATGGAAAGAGCCTAAATGTCCATCAACTGATGAATGGATAAAGAAATTGTGGTTTATATACACAATGGAATATTACGTGGCAATGAGAAAAAAAAAAAAAATGAAATATGGCCTTTCGTAGCAACGTGGATGGAACTGGAGAGTGTGATGCTAAGTGAAATAAGCCATACAGAGAAAGACAGATACCATATGGTTTCACTCTTATGTGGATCCTGAGAAACTTCACAGGAACCCATGGGGGAGGGGAAGGAAAAAAAAAAAAAAAAAGAGGTTAGAATGGGAGAGAGCCAAAGCATAAGAGACTTAAAAACTGAGAACAAACTGAGGGTTGATGGGGGGTGGGAGGGAGGAGAGGGTGGGTGATGGGTATTGAGGAGGGCACCTTTTGGGATGAGCACTGGGTGTTGTATGGAAACCAATTTGTCAATAAATTTCATAAAAAAAAAAAAAAAAGTGTTTTTCGGGGCACCTGGGTGGCTCAGTTGCTTAAGCATCCGACTTTGGCTCAGGTCATGATCTCACCGAGCTCTGGCTTAAGCATCCAACTTTGGCTCAGGTCATGATCTCACTGAGCTCTGGCTTAAGCATCCAACTTTGGCTCAGGTCATGATCTCACCGGGCTCTGTGCTGACAGTCCGGAGCCTGGAGCCTGCGTCAGATCCTGTGTCTCCCTCTCTCTCTGCCTCTCCTTGGCTCACGCTCTCTCTCTGTCTCTCTCTCTCTCAAAAATAAATAAATTTTTTTAAAAAAGGTTTTTTAGAAAATGTCAGGGGGATTGGCTATCTCAGGAGTGCACAGCATGATCTCATATGTGGAATCTAACCAAGTTGAACGCATAGAAACAGTTGAATAGTGGTTCCCAGGGGCTGAGGGGTAGGGGGGGAAATGGGGAGATGTTGGTCAAAGGGCACAGACTTAAGTTAGAAATGAATATATTCTAGAGACCTAATGTATAGCATTGTGACTATGGTTAATAATGATGTATTGTATTCTGGAAATTTGCTACAGAGTAAATCTTAAGTGCTCTCACTACATGCAAAAGAAAAGAAAAAGGAACGTGAGGTAATGAATGTTAATTAGCTCCATTGTGGTAATCATCTCCACAGTGTACACATTTATCAAAACATGTTGTGCACCTTAAATATATAATTTCTTGTCAACCATACTGGAAAAAAATAAAGATATTTGCTTAAAGAGCGTATCAGAAGCCTACAGGAGGGGCAGGGCACAGGGCTGTATGGAGACTGGTCAGAGGAAAACTTTCCACACTCATGGTTCCCAGAGCTGAACAGCTGCAATTTCAAGGTCCAGCAGTGAGGATACATATGCTAAACCCTCACACAGGCAGCACACTAATACAGGCCTTTTCTTTTATTCATTATTCCATCAGTTATCTCCATCACCTTGGGATATAAAGACCTACATGTGGCCTCATACTACACTAAGACCCAATCTAGATGATTAGAGGAGAGGAACTTCCACTAACAACCAAAGAGTCAGGGCAGACACCTGGGATTTAAGAGCCAGGTAATAATGGTGTGGACAGAATGGGGATCTGAATGGCAAATTCGCGTCTCCTCTGGCACCCTGCAGACACCTCCATGCCCCCACTTCCCTGCTGGCATGTGCACTTGACACTTGGAGGGGGTCATCAAAGTTGAACACACTCAGTCTTTGAAATGATCCTGAATTTACAAATTGTGTTTTAAAATATTCCCCGTTAAATTTTATCCCACGCGTTTATGTAGACTGTATGGATAAGAAGAAGGAACAGCTTCAGAATGGTGGTTCTGTGGCTCAATGATGCGACCGAAGACCCGGACCCTTGCGTCATGCTCTGGCACCCTCAATAACAGCTTCAGCCTCTCAGGGAATGCAGCAAAGCTCCACAGATCCAGAGTCACATCCCCATATGCCAAGGTCCAGAAGAAGAAAGAGATCAAATGTTCTGGCTTTTCTCTGGGACAAAGAAATATCTCCCAGAACCACCCACCCCTCCACAGATTTTCTCCCATACCAACCTCTGGGCTTGTCCCTGGAAAAGAGAACGAGAAACCCATTAAACCAGTCAAGCCCACCAGGAGCTGAATAGGAAGCCGATAGGCTTCCCTGAAGCACATGGATGCACTTGTAAGTATGAATAACTAAACAACAACAACAACAACAACAACAACAGAGTTCTGTATGAGAGAAAAGAGGGGGACAGATGCTGGACAAACACCCAGTAGCATCCATTTCAACGTCTAAACTGAAAATTTTCCTGACTTATAGGATCAGGAAATCAAATTATATTCAATTAAAATTTTGGTCAAAAGATGTAGAGAAACTATTTAGCTCCCGACCTGGGGAGGTGAGGATAAGAAAAAAAAAAAAAAAAAGCCAACAGAAAAGACATGAGACACACATAAGAAGTATTTCCAGTAATCTCACTGATATCTGGGGAGAATGCCTGTGCTCTGAGCTCATTGGATGCTCTACATTTGCAGAGCTCTCAGGAGGCCTCCAAAGATATAGGAGTTGTGGGAAGGATGACAACGAATGGTTAGATGGATATGTTAATAAAAATAATCATGGAGAGCACCTATCAAGCACGTGATCTACATTAAGCTCTTTATATACATTAATACATGAAGTGCTCATAAAAACCTGTGAGAGGTTATTAGAAAGGAAGAAAATGAGGTTCAGGTTGTTGCTTGCCCAGATTTATAATCCTATTAACGGGGAAAGCAAGACAGAAACCCAAGTTTATGTGATTCTGAAGCTGATGCTCTTGATCGCTCATCTTTAATAACTAGTTTCTAGAGAAATGTAAGGGATAAATTAAAATATGTTCCACACCGTAAGTTCCGAAGGATTCCAGGGTCAGGCTGATAACTTGCTTTCTCCATCTTCAACTGATTAACCTTTACTGAATACCCACTCGGACCTGAGAGATCATCTAGGTCATCTGGTCAACCAGTGCCAGCATCCCCTACAGCCTTCTGCTAAAGTGTAGTCCACAGACCAGAAGCACTGGCATCAGTGGAAGCCATTTGAAATGCAGAATCTCAGGCCCTACCCCAAACCTACTAGATTAGAATCTGCATTTTAATAATGCAGGTGATTCACATGCACATTAAAGTTTGAAGTGCTGCTATACAGAATCCCTGACACGGGGTTCCTCTTTAATCTTTCCTGGGATGGCAGATCCATAAGCACATTGCTCTCAATATGAGCAAATTATTACTAAAACTTTTCGCATCATTCTACACCTTCCCCTCAGTTTGCCATTTCAATTTACAAATGACAACCCTTCAAAGCTTGCAAACACCTATTTCGTCTTCCCATAGTCCTCTCGAAGTTAAATACCCACTTCCTTCACTATTTCCTAAATCATGCTGCTCAAGTCATCCACCTCAGTGGTGCCCAATCTACGATGTCCATGAGAATGACTTGGAGATATCCAAGAGTGGATCCCAGGAACCTGTACTTTTTACGTTGTCCTCAAGTACAGCCAAGGCCCAGATCTCAGGGCTCAGAACCAATGCCCTGCATGCCTTCTGATTTGTTAATATTCTTCACAGAGTACAGCTTATAGAGCTGCAGACAAAGATCGGGCCAAATTATAAGCATTATTGTGACCAATGGTCAGAACATACTATTTTAATTTGTGTAGCCTAAAATGCGGCTAGTTCTTATACAAAAGTCTCATCACAGTTAACCTCTGTCAAGTTTGCTGATAAACAAAATTCCAGGGTCTTTTTTTTTTTATTCCCATAGGAGCTGCTTCAAAGCCAGGTTTCCTTAGTTCTATACATAAGCTATTTTCCTGAATTTAGATGTAAGAATGTATTTTGTCCCCTTAAATTTCCACTTGTTGTTTTGAACCCTTGATTTCACCCGCAAAAAGCTTTGAATCTTTATTCAATCCTTTATTTTAAGGCACTGAGTGGACTGGGAAAAGTTGGACTCTAGAAACAGACATGCTTGGGTAAAATCAGATTTACTGGAGATAAACGGCCCAAATGGCTATGCCCAAGACTGTAACTTAAGAGGTCAGCTCAATGCCTGACAAGAAGTGTTCATGTAATTTAATACTTGTTGAATGAATGAATAAAATTATGACTGATGGCAGTGATAACCAGGGATACCAGCTAAGAGGCTCTAACACTTATCCCCAAGAACAGATGGAGGTCTGAGTTTAAGCCAGTTGCATGATAAAAAAGGAGGATTTAGGGAGGTCTTTGAGAGGTATAAACAATAAAATTTAGGGGTACCTGGGTGGCTCAGTCGGTTGAGCAACTCACTTCGGTTCAGTTCATGATCTCATGGTTCGTGGGTTTGAGCCAGGCATTGGGCTCGCTGCTATCAGCAAGGAGCCCACTTCGGATCCTCAGTCCCCCTCTCTCTGCCCCTCCCCCACTCAAGCTCACACTCTCTCTCAAAAAACAAACAATAAAATGTACTGGGCAATGGATTGTTGAGGTAAGGAAGAGGTAAGAGTCACAATGACACCTGAGTTTCCAGACTGAGCAACTAGGAGGTTGCCATTGTTGAGAAAAGGACCAAATGCAAACCACTTCAGCTGAACCACATGAAAGTCTGAGGGCCCCAGGGAGATAAGAACGTCCTCCAACACCTGCACGTCCAAGTAAAACAGGACTGACGCCTTTATGGACCTAACCCAATTGTGATATGGATATAGTCCATCGAAAATAATCTCTGGATGAACCTTGAAGACGCTAAGTGAAATAAGCCAGACACAAATGGCTAAATATTTTCTGATTCCACTTTATAGAAGATACCTAGAATAGACAAAATTCATAGAGACAGAAAGGAGAATAGGGTTGCCAGGGACTGGGGAAAGAGAAGAATGGGGAGTTAGTGTTTAATGGGCACAAAGTTTCAGTTTGGGAGGATGAAAAAGTTCTAGAGCTGGGTGGTGGTGGTAACTGCACAGCAGTGTACTTAATGCCACTGAACTGTACATCAAGAATGGTTAAAATGGAAGGGCACCTGGGTGGTTCAGTCGGTTAAGTGTCCGACTTCAGCTCAGGTCATGATCTCGCAGTTCGTGAGTTCGAGCCCCACATCTGTCTCTGCTGTCAGCACAGAGCCCGTGTCAGATCCTCTGTCCCCCACTCTCTCTGCCCCTCCGTTGCTCAGGCTCTCTCTCAAAAAAATAAATAAAATGTTTAAAAAAAAAAAGAATGGTTAAAATGGAAATTTCTAGGTTATATATATTTTGCCATAATAACAAAAATGTCTTAAATGTAATCTCAAGTTATCAACCATCCATGTTGATAATTATTCTTTTTATCTGGTTAAGCTTGGTTGAGAGTGAGGAACTGCCAGAGGTCCTCAGAGACTTCAACGCTCTGTTTAATCTGCTGAGAAGTTACAACAGAGGCACCAAGGCATAAAGAGATGATTCAGAAAACAATTCTGTGGAAGCAAAATGTCAGCTGCTGTTAGCTCCATTATGTAAAAATACTTCTGCTTCTGCTTGTTTTGTTTTGGCTCTGATTTTCTTTCTTTCCATCACTTTGGATAAATCTCAGAAACTTCTATTTAAGCACTATCAGCACTTAGCCTAAAATGAGGTACAAGCAGAAGTCGAAATAAGGCACACCTTTATCTTGGCTGTGAACTGTACCTTCAAAAAATGTTTATGCAGGGGTGCCTGGGTGGCTCAGTCGGTTAAGTGGCCGACCTCGGCTCAGGTCATGATCTCACGGTCTGTGAGTTCGAGCCCCGTGTCGGGCTCTGTGCTGACAGCTCAGAGCCTGGAGCCTGCTTCAGATTCTGTGTCTCCCTCTCTCTGACCCTCCCCCGTTCATGCTCTGTCTCTCTCTGTCTCAAAAATAAATAAACGTTAAAAAAAATTAAAAAAAAATGTTTATGCAAGCTAAAACTTAAGATTTTAAATGCATGCAAAGGTCTTGAAATGAATAGCTAGTTGCTCCATTTTAAAATCCTCTGAGGTAGCCTCACCCTATGAAGTGACTCTCAGCTTTAAATGCACGCTGGAATCATTTAAGGGAGCTTTAAAAATTATTGATGCCTGCATCCTAACCTGAAAGAGTCTTGGGGCACCTGGGTGGCTCAGTCAGTTGGGTGTCCGACTCTTGATTTTGGCTCAGGTCATGATCCGTGCTCAAAGCCTGGAGCCTGCTTGGGATCCTCTCTCTCTGCCCCTCCCCTACTTGTGCACTCTCTCTCACTCTCAAAAAATAATAAATATACTTTAAAAAGATAACCTCAAAGAGTGTGATTTACTTATCTGGAGTCTGGTGAGGGTGTCAGGATTTTTTGTAAGCAAAGTTCCTCGGGTGATTCTAATGTTCAGCCTGGACCATGAATCAGGATTCAAGAAGTTAGAACAATTCATCCCATGCTGAAAATGAGGGAGAAAGAGAAATATACAATGACCTAACCAAAAATATACAAGGGTGATAGTATCATCAAAGCAGATGGATCTTAGAATCCTACCCAAGAACCCCTGATTTAAGCATTTTTAAAAATCTCTCCAGTTGATTCTAATGTGAAACTAATCAAGTCAATCCTGTATTAAGAGACAAGGAAAGAGGCACCTGGTTGGTTTGGTCGGTTAAGTACCTGACCTCGACTCAGGTCATGATCTCACAGTTTGTGCTTTCGAGCCCCGTGTCAGGCTCTGTGCTGACAGCTCAGATTTAAGAGACAAGGAAATTTAAGAGACAAGGAAAGACCAGTCCAAGATTAGACAAGTAGTTAGTACTACCCTCTGAAGAAGACCCCAAATCCCTTGATTCCAAGTTGAGCTCTATGTCCAGTAAGCAATTCTAGTTCTCTTACTGGGAATGCTGAATACATTCTACTATGGATTTAAATTATGACCCATTTCGAACACTTTACAGTGCTCTGGTCTAGGAACTTGATCCTCTGGTTGTCTTTCTTAGGTCCCTCATGGTGGATACAGAAGGTTGGAAGAAAGGCCACATCAAAATTAAGACAAAATGAAAATACCAATAGCTCCAAAATAAAAACAAGAACCTCATAAGTACTTGCCACCACCCACATAATAATAGCAACCTGTTAACACTTCAAAAGAGATTATAGACAATGTGTTTAGCATTCCTATGAGAAAAAGGCTACCCAACAGGTACCTAAAAAGCCTAAAAAGTTCTTCCTTCTGGCTCTTGGAATGGCTGTTTTTAAATGATCTCCAATGGAAGATGGTCAGATTTTTTAGATTTCGATTAAAAGTAACCTAAAATCTTGCTCAGTGACACATTTTAGTGATCACAAGGTTGCAATAAATTGAGTTTCCCTTGTAGCAATTTTAATGCTTGATCCATCCTCATTGCAGTGAGAAGGCACATCCTTCCTGTGGATGCACTGCTTACTTTCAACATCCCACTGGGTTCATTTCTGAAAAGTCTTCTTTATTTTTAAAAAAATTTTTTTTCAATGCTTACAATTTTTTTAAATGTTTATTTTTGAGAGAGAGAGTGTGTGTGTGGCGGGGGCGGGGTGGAGGGGGGCGGTGCACACGCACCAGTGAGGGAAGGGCAGAGACTGAGAGGGAGACGCAGAATCCGAAGCAGGCTCCAGTCTCTGAGCTGTCAGCCCAGAGCCCAATGCAGGGCTCAAACTCATGAACCATGTGATCAATCATGACCTGAGCTGAAGTTAGTCGCACAACTGACTGAGCCATCCAAAAAGCACCCCTGAAAAGTCTTCTTTAAAATGTAGGCGGTAAAGCTTTCATCAAAGTTGAAAACAGGAACTTATCTTAACCTTTGTCTTGCAGGACATGCTACCAGTTAGTATTTGCTGCTACAGCACTGGAGCTGACTCTGACAAGTTTTTTTAAAAAGATTGCTGGGGGTGGGGGGGTAGCCGGTGGGGGGGGGGGGCTTAGTCGGTTGAGCATGGTGTCCAACTTTGGCTTAGGTTATGTTCTTGCACTTCATGGATTTGAGCCCCATGTTGGGCTCTGCACTGACAGCTCAGAGCCTTGAGCCTGCTTGGGATTCTGCATCTCTCTCTCTCTCTCTCTCTCTCTCTCTCTCTCTCTCTCTCTCTCTCTCTCAAAAATTAACATTACAAAAAAAAAAAAAATAAAGGAAATTGCTGCAAGAAAACAGGATGCCAGGATACTTCACACCCAGAGTATTAGTAACCAGAGTGGTGCCAGTGATACAGAGCAAGAACCAACGAACAGCCTCTGTCTGACAGGCCACTGGAACAACTCAGGGCTGGTTGTCTTCCACGTTCCTCCCTCTGCTCAAGAATCCAATGGCTTAAGTCAGCTTGGCCAGGCCTCGGTGAAGTGTCCGGCTCTCGGCTAGAAACCAGGGCTCTTTGCTTGACACTTGCCACGATAGCACAGGAGAGGTGTAGTTCCCAAAGGGATTTAACAGTGCAGTTACTAAAAGACAACGGAGAGGGACTGAGCAGGTGAAAATACCCTCCCAAGTCACTGACCTATGACTATACAAGGATGGGGCCATGCTGTACTTACTTGTGTACGTGTATGCACTTAGACACTTATTTCTGTTAACCGCTGTGTTTACTTTGTATTCTATCCCAAAGCCAGACACACAGCAAGCCTTCAGGGAATGTTTGTTCATTTGAATAAAATAAACTCTGACAAAGCTGAAGAATGCATCCTCTTGGCAGGTGATCTCCACCTCACTCTCACCAAGTCAGCTGGCACACACTCAGTGCAGGATAATAGTAATTAAAAAAAAGTTCTTAGCACACCCCCTTTTTCTTTTCCTCCAGCTTACTTCTAACAAGTAGATCTGCTCACGTTTTCTCTTTAAATTCTCTCTTAAATCCCCTCCTTCTAAGATCTTCCCCTGCCTCCAGTCCTCACCCCTCCCAGCCCACTTATCCCAATACTAGTAGAAGTAAAGGGGATCTAGGGAAGCAGAGAGAAAGCTTGAGCAACTGGAGAGAGAAGGAAAACAACTGCAGGATCAGAGAGACTGACTTTGGTCCCTTCCCATCGTCCTCAAGTTCACATAATTCTTCTGTAGTGCAACTAGGATTCAAGTGGCCTTCTCCCATCTTTTCCCAGTCCTTCCACAACGACACCACCCGTGCATTTATGCTAAGTCTTCACAACTTGTTACTAATGTCACATCGTTACCTAGACACAACTTTTAAAAATTAATGAAAACACTAGTTTCCTAAACAATTAAATTCTACTGGAGGTTACTTCAGCATCTGAAAGCACCAGAGTCATTACTGTGCTCAGCAACCCTTGCACCATAAGTACACGTTTATAGAACAGAATTCAGCAATAGGTCCACAGACACCTGGATCCAACAACTTCACTTCTAAGAATTTATACTAATAATCACAGTTATGTAAAGAAACTGTAGGATATTTACTGCAGCATTAGCTATAATAGTGAGAAACCAGAAACAACCTAAGTATCCAACCATAGGGGAGTGGTTAAATCAAACAGGTGTCCATACAATGTCTTATCAGGCAACATCACAATTACTGTAGGTGAAATATTACACGACATGGAAACATGTCAATACATGTATATTGCATTCAGAGAAAATGGAGATTACAGAATAACTTCTTTGTGAAAAGAAATTCCCACAGATAGAAAAAAAGAGAATAGTACAGTCTACAAGAAATCAGTAATAACAGCAGCTATCTCTGGGTGGTGAAATTAGAGAATTTTCACTTTCCTTACTGTCCCTAAATTTTCTACAAAAAACGGTACTGGATTTTAAATTACAAGTAATTTTAAAACAAATGTTATTTTCAATTATCTTACAACATAAGAGTACGATAGAGCTATCAAAAAATGTAAAATACGTTTCCTACAGAAACTTCTTGACATTAGCCCAACTATTCCAAAACTGTTACCTGTTCACTTAGTACAATCAACACTTGCTGAATTACACATTAAATTTCTACAGCTTACTTCTGACAAGTAGTTCTGATCGTTTTCTCTTCAGTCAGTTCTCTGTTAAATCACCAACTTCTAAGACTCTGTTCTCCCTCAGACACTTCTCTTCCTTAACATAAGGAGTACCACAAACCTGTGATTTGGGTCACTTTTGTGAAAGAAAAAGCCACCAGACACATTGAAATGCTGGGTGCTACAGAAAGCAAAACTGCCCCTGCCTTGTGGTCAACTCTCCTCTTGAGTCAATTAAATGCCTCTCTAGAATGCTAACACAGAGGTGTTTGATATCATACTGAAGTCTGTATTGAGGTTACAAAGCAGGGCACCTGGGTGGCTCAGTTGGTTAAACATCTGACTTCAGCTCAGGTCATGACCTCATGGTTTCTGAGTTCAAGTCCCACGTCGGGCTCTGTGCTGACAGCTTGGAGACTGGAGCCTGCTTCAGATTCTGTGTCTCCCTCTCTCTCTCTCCCAAAGATAAGTGAACATTAAAAAAATAAAAATAAAAACGTTACAAAGCAGGAGTGCCTGGGTGGCTCAGTCAGTTAAGGGTCCAACTTTGGCTCAGGTCATGATCTCACAGTTCATGAGTTTGAGCCCCATGTTGGACTCTGTGCTGGCAGCTCAGAGCGAGCCTGGAGACTGATTCGGATTCTGGGTCTCCCTCTCTATCTGCCCCTCCTCCACTCGCTGTCTCTCAAATATATAAACATTAGAAAAATTAAAGTTATTTTAAATAAATAAATAAAAGTTTACAAAGCAGGCAGGCAGCCTTTAGAAGCTGAAAAAGGCAAGGAAACGGATTTTCCCCTCAAAGCCTGCAGAGTGAAATGCAGCCCTATGTCCATCTGGATTTTAAACTTTTTTTTTAACGTTTAATTATTTTTGAGAGACAGAGAGAGAGAGCGGGGGAGGGGCAGAGGGAGAGGAAGACAGAATCTGAGTCAGGCTCCAGGCTCCAGGTTCTGAGCTGTCAACACAGAGGTCGACGCCGGGCTCAAACCCACAGCTCTGAGATCATGACCTGAGCCGAAGTCAGACACTAAACCGACTGAGTCACTCAGGCGCCCCCTAGATTTTAAACTTCTGACCCCTGCAACTCTAACAGAATGAACTTGTATTGTTTTCAGCCACCAAAAAGTTACACAGTGGGTATCTGGAACAGTGGCTTGTAAGAAGTACCAAACCTGACAGGTAGCATCAGTACTCATTCCATGATAATGAACTACAGAGAGAGCAACCACAGGTCCCCCATCTGCTCACACCTGTATGTCAGTGTGATGATTAGTATCTGGGCCTGTTTCCTCTCAAGCGTCCCAGAGTGGATCATCAATTAGCTTGATTGCAAACATCACTTGGAATGTACATTTGCCTAAACAGGTCAAAAGTGGAGAGAATTTTCATTTAGCTCCAAAAGCAACTTGATCCTTAACATTCTGATTTCAGATGCAAGAGAATTTGAGGCACATTAAATATAAGAAAATTATTTTCAGTGTTTTGTGGTCGACTTTTTGTCAAAACAATAAAAACCATCATTAGTGATTGTATTTAATTTCTAACATTTATAGAGAACTGTTAGAAATACCCAGAGGCCATGATTATCATGTTCCTGCTGTTTTTCTAAATACTGAATTTCAGAACCAATAATTAAAGGATTTGTAAGAACTGGCTTTGGCCAGAACAGTAAACAATCATCCTTCCAGAACACCAACGAACACATTTCAAATTAACAAGGACTATGTGACCTCTCCCCAAAAAGATACATTTTTTTCACTAGCACATTCAACAATGCCTTCTGGCAGTGTAAAAAAAAGTTTGACAAATTCTAATTTCAATTTTTCCTTGGGAACTGAAAAATACTTTTGTCTCTTTTATTCTTTACACAGAGGGCTAATTTAGAGATTAATTAGCTGTATATTTCTTAAAATTCTAAATTATTCATGTTATCCTAGCTGCTCTTATTTATAACTGAAATGTAGAAAACATTCCCCCTACAAAAAAAGTTATGTGAGGCAAACGTGTTAAGAAGTAATCACACTGTGGTAATCATTTCACAATTCACATGTATTAAATCATCATGTTGTACACCTTAAACTTACATGTTATATGTCAACTGCGTCTCCGTAAAGCTGGGAAGGGGCAGACAAAAACTGCTGCTTGTTTTGGTAAAACTGTTATTTTTACTGGATAAACTATGCAATATATTTTAATTATCTTAAGCGCGGTCTGAGTGATGACTGTGATTTTTTTGAGAGGCCAAAACACTCCTAAAAAGACCATCAATCTTTGACTTGTTGATAGTTCCTAGCAAAGAAACATTACCTATTCTCGATTAAGAAAAAATTTGTTGTCTTCTGACACGAACATAACTTTTAACTGAAAATATAATTCACTATTTTAAAATACTTACCGTGTTTCTTTCTTGGTTCGAAAACCAGCCCCAGAAGAGGGAGGCCGAGGGATGAGAGAAGTGGGCCAAGCCACGTTGGTAGGTGAGGGGATGTGCTCTGGGGGTGGTCAGCACCAGTCACAATACCAGGGCGTCTCCACACCAACGTGCGGAGACGTTGTAAAGAAGCCTTGTTTATAAAGAGGCCTTAATTGGGTTCAGATGCTCTCAACAACACCTGTCTCTCAAGGCTGTGTTCTTGAAAGGACGGCCACTACAGGAACAGTACGCAGGGACGAATGTTCCAAGGAAAGGGGAGGGGTTGTGGAGCCTCCCGCTGCCGGGTCTGGTTAGCAGGTGAACCAGCAGTCAGTCACATCCTCTCAGGGACCTCCTCCAACATCCTTCTGAAAATGCAACCTACTTCCTTTTTTCTTTTAATGTTTATTTGTTTTTGAGAGTGAGAAAGAGACAAAGCATGAGTGGGGGAAGAGCAGAGAGAGAGAGGGAGACACAGAATTGGAGGCAGGCTCTAGGCTCTGAGCTGTCAGCACAGAGCCCGATGTGGGGCTCGAACTCATGAATTAAGAGATCATGACCTGAGCGAAGTCGGACACTCAACTGACTGAGCCACCCGGTGCCCCAAAAATGCAACCCACTTATCTTTACTTATTTAAAGTGCAAATTTATTTAAGTAAGTCCAACACTTATCTTTACACATTTATCTGTACACATCTCAAAAAATTAAATTGACTTCTGATACACAAATGCTGCCTAAAATGAACATCACGCACAATGTTTGAAATATTAATTTTATTAGGAAACCATTTGATAGTTGTATTATATCATTTAATCATTAATTTTAATGTGGCCTGAGGACACCAATTAAAATTTGGATTTTTCAACCATTCAATAAATATGTGAGCATCTCCAAGTGCTAGGGAATGGAGATGCAGGCTAAACAGGAGATCCTTGCTCTCAGGGAGCTTACAGTCTAGCAGGAAGGCAATATTAAAGAAATATTTACGTTTCTCATAAATACCTAAGACAGAGAAAATGGTTGGTGCTTTTCAAGAGCAGATAGTGTCTAACCCAGCCCAGAGAAGTCACGGAGACAAAAGGTAAGTGCTTCAGAGAAAGTACAGGCAGAGGGAACATTAGGTGGTGGACCCTAAAGTGGGAAGGACTGTGTAGGTTCGAGGAGCTAGAAGTCTAGAACAGATGGAACACCATGTGTGGGAAAGAGTCAAGGAGATGAGACAGAAGAGTGGATGTGATGGTCACGATCATGGAGGTCATGAGGGGTCTAGTACTTCTACAGGGAACCTGTGAGACACTGAAGCAAGGGAGCAGCATGACCAGGTGTGCACTTAGAATGGTCATCCTACCTCACAGGGATGCAGACGCAAGACTAGCTAAGACTAGAAGCAGGTAGACCACTTCTAAGGCCTTTGGAAGTGAAAGACAAAGATAATGGGGAATTTAAGAGATAGTGAGGAGGCAAAATCAATTGACCCTGATGCCTGAATCTGAGGTTCCTAAAAGACCACCAGTGCAGACATTCAGTAGATCCCTAAGATACACAGGTCTAGAGCTCAGGGAGAACAATGTCAACACAGGAATCATCTGCATTTAGATGGCTTCTGAAGCCATAAGAAGGGCTGATATGACCAAGAGAGAATAAACCTAACCATGAGTAACACACACATTCAAGAATGAGCAGGGGGGCCTGGGTGGCTCAGTTGGTTGAGCGTCCGACTTCGGCTCAGGTCATGATCTCACAGCTCGTGAGTTCGAGCCCCACTTCAGGCTCTGTGCTGACAGCTCAGAGTCTGGAGCCTGCTTCGGATTCTGTCTCCCTCTCTCTCTGCCCCTCCCCTACTCGAGCGCTGTCTCTCAAAAATAAATAAAAACATTAAAAAACTAAAAAAAACCAAAAAACAAAAAACAAAAAAGAACGAGCAGAGTGCCAGAGGAGGGGAGCGAGGGCATGGGGAGTTACTATTTAATAACAGAGTTCTGTTTGGAATGATGAAGAGTTCTGGAGATGGATGGATGGTGGTGATGGTAGCACAACCATGTGAATGGACTTAAGGCCACAGAACTGTACACCTAAAAGTGGTTAAAACGATACATTTTATGTTCTGTGTATTTCACCATAATTTTTTTAAAAAGAACAAGGGGATACTTTCATGTTTTGCTAATGAAAAATCAGGACAAATAGTAAAGGGAGTAGGAGAGAAATCACTAGAGGAACAGGGGCAGGGCAAGGGAGACAGAACAAGAAGGGCCAAAGAGGTTGGCAGAAAACCTAAAGTTTCGATCTAGAAGCTAAGGCCAGCACTGCGGGGAGGAAGTGTTCGAGTGCACTGAATGCTTCAGAGAATTCAGTCAGATAAAGTCAGAAAAGAACCCACTGGTTTCAGCAACATGGAGGTAAACCTTGGAGAGGGTATTGGCAGGGGAAGGCAATGAGGAGAAGGATTGAGAGAGAATGGGTAGAAAAGAGAGCCCCAAATGCAGACAACAAGTGTGACTATTAAGGGAAGGAGTAGTGGCTAAAAAGACGAGTAATTGATGCTTTTAAAAATTCTGTGTGTTAAAATATCATCATGTGTAATCAGCAAAACAATCATTTCAGAGGAAAAATGACTTTCTGTTAATAATCTCAAACATACCTGCAGTGTATAGGTTATGGGACTTTCATGCTACTTGTGGGTTAGAAAGGATAACTTAAGTTATTCTCTTCAGTTTATGGGTGGTAAAGCTGAGCCACAGAAAAGTTTCTCAAAGAAAATAGACAAGGAATTGAAGTTTATCAAATAAATATCTTCACTGATTTCTGTTTAATGTAGAAAAGTACGATGCACTGTGTTAAGAAAACAATTTTACCATAATAGCCACATGTGGGAAACGTCTAAAATTTTAAGGCTACTGGTATGTCAATTTTGGTACATATCCAATGGAAGATGCTTCACACTCCAGTTACATCCTCAAGATGCTGAAGTTAGTCTTCTGGATTGGTGCATTGAGGGCTGCACTAATACTGAGACCCAGGACCAGTCTGGTGTCCACGGGATCAATAATCCCATCATCCCACAGCCTGATAAAAGAACAAAGCAAAAGTTATTAGGAATCTACCACCAAACTACCATTTATATAATTTATGCCCAGAAATGCTGAGGTTTTTCTTCAGGTACCATGGGATCTACCAATGAGTTTCTGGGTACTACATTCTCACAACTGAAACTATATTCTTCCCAAAGAAAAATGACAGGACTTTGATCCCAGACCCTCAAAGAATGTCAGAGTGAGCTATGGTTTTGGGAACTGCTTCCAGAAACCACAAAATAATCCTTGATTTTCAAATACTTTTATTTATTTCAGGAAAATGTTTCCTGTTCTTCTGCCCACATAAATATACAAGTTGATGTGTTCCTTTTAATAATATGGAGAGAAACATGAACCCAGGTAATGATCTCAAACCAAAGTCTCTACTGGAAAAGGTGTACTCCCCCAAATTCCCAAACTTTTAAGAAACTACAAAAACGACTGAATAGACTTCACTATTTTATTAAAGTATCTTCAATGTAAGTTCTTTGTCTTTTGCTACAATAGGAAAGTAATAGCTTTAAGCTGCTTTCAAAAGAAACTCTGAAGTACAAATCTGCTTTTTCACTGACAACCTCAGTTTTACAAAAAAGATGAATGAGAAATACTGTTTTTTAAAGGTCATTAGTGGTGGCTGTTTGGCTTTCTTTAAACAAACTGCTTTCAGTATCTAGACAATAGCATCAATTATTAAACCATACTTAGATCGACAGACCATGAATCAAATCTTTGCTCATAAAACATTCATAATGGGGACCCTGAAGTAGCAACAGCCAGTAAGAAGAGGCCACTCCTGTCATGTGTAACCAGGTCAGTTGATTACACCCCCTTCTGACGCCAACAGCAGAATAACGCAGCAAGCACAGCGAAGCCAGGCCTGCTTCGTGATGGTCATTAACAAGAGTGCTCCAGGTAAAAGGCCCTAATCAAATGCCTGAAAAAGTTTTGATTATAAAAAGAACTGAGCAGAAGAAACTGGCATGCTGCACACGTAACAATGAAGGACTGAGAGAAACACAGAACATCATTATCCGCGGTAGCAGATAATGAAAGAGGTCTCTGAAAAGACAGAGCCAACCATGGTAGAGCCAAAATAGACCGCACAAGTTTACTGGTAGGATGAGATTCATGAAATCCAAGGAAGGTGCCATGAACTGGCTTGAAAATCCTTTCATCTTGTAAAGAAAACTGCTGACTCCATGCCACCAAGTGTTTTAACAGAAAGGCCTAAGCATCTATGAATTAACAACAACAACAAAAAAACACCTTAGTGTTTTTTGATATTTGTTTCCAGAGATAAATACATCTGGGCCATTTGCTCCCCTGCCCTGAATACAGCCTATTAAAATAATAATACTAATGTAAGTATGAAAACAATAAACAATTCAGTCTTTCTCAAGAGATGACTTAGCCAGGGCTGAAAAACAAATGAATGGCTCACACGAGATACGTTATTTTTCAAAGTTTAATATTTCAACTGTCCTTGTGCATTTCACTCAAAATCTGATGTAGAAACAAAAACAAACAAGAAACTGTATGTGAGCCAACTGCACCAAGAAGCATAAAATACCTAGGAATAAACCTAACCAAAGATGTAAAAGATCTGTATGCTGAAAACTATAGAAAGCTTATGCAGGAAATTGAAGAAGATATAAAGAAATTGAAAAACATTCTGTGCTCATGGGTTGGAAGAATAAATATTGTCAAAATGTCAATACTACCCAAAGCTATCTAACACATTCAATGCAATCCCAATCAAAATTGCACCAGCATTCTTCTCGAGGCTAGAACAAACAATCCTAAAGTTCATATGGAACCACAAAAGGCCCCGAATAGCCAAAGTAATTTTGAAGAAGACCAAAGAAGGAGGCATCACAATCCCAAACTTTAGCCTCTACTACAAAGCTGTCATCATCAAGACAGCATGGTATTGGCACAAAAACAGACACATAGACCAATGGAATAGAATAGAAATCCCAGAACTGGACCCACAAACGTATGGCCAACTCATCTTTGACAAAGCAGGAAAGAACATCCAATGGAAAAAAGACAGTCTCTTTAACAAATGGTGCTGGGAGAACTGGACAGCAACATGCAGAAGGTTGAAACTAGACCACTTTCTCACATCATTCACAAAAATAAACTCAAAATGGATAAAGGACCTGAATGTGAGACAGGAAACCATCAAAACCCTAGAGGAGAAAGCAGGAAAAGACCTCTCTGACCTCAGCTGTAGCAATTTCTTACTCGACACATCCCCAAAGGCAAGGGAATTAAAAGCAAAAATGAGCTATTGGGACCTCATGAAGATAAAAAGCTTCTGCACAGCAAAGGAAACAATCAACAAAACTAAAAGGCAACCAACGGAATGGGAAAAGATATTTGCAAATGACATATCGGACAAAGGGCTAGTATCCAAAATCTATAAAGAGCTCAGCAAACTCCACACCCGAAAAACAAATAACCCAGTGAAGAAATGGGCAGAAAACATGAATAGACACTTCTCTAAAGAAGACATCCAGATGGCCAGCAGGCACATGAAAAGATGCTCAACGTCGCTCCTCATCAGGGAAATACAAATCAAAACCACACTCAGATATCACCTCATGCCAGTCAGAGTGGCCAAAATGAACAAATCAGGAAACTACAGATGCTGGAGAGGATGTGGAGAAACGGGAACCCTCTTGCACTGTTGGTGGGAATGCAAATTGGTGCAGCCACTCTGGAAAGCAGTGTGGAGGTTCCTCCAAAAATTAAAAATAGACCTACCCTATGACCCAGCAGTAGCACTGCTAGGAATTTGCCCAAGGGATACAAGAGTGCTGATGCAGAGGGGCACTTGTACCCCAATGTTTATAGTAGCACTCTCAACAACAGCCCAATTATGGAAAGAGCCTAAATGTCCATCCACTGATGAATGGATAAAGAAATTGTGGTTTATATACACAATGGAATACTACGTGGCAATGAGAAAGAATGAAATATGGCCTTTTGTAGCAACATGGGTGGAACTGGAGAGGGTTACGCTAAGTGAAATAAGCCATACAGAGAAAGACAGATACCATATGTGTTTACTCTTATGTGGATCCTGAGAAACTTAACAGGAACCGATGGGGGAGGAGAAGGGAAAAAAAAAAAAAGAGGTTAGAGTGGGAGAGAGCCAAAGCATAAGAGACTCTTAAAAACTGAGAACAAACTGAGGGCTGATGGGGGTGGGAGGGAGGAGAGGGTGGGTGATGGGTATTGAGGAGGGCACCTGTTGGGATGAGCACTGGGTGTTGTATGGAAACCAATTTGAAAATAATTTCATATATTAAAAAAAAAAAAACTGTATGTGAGCTTACCATTTACTCTTTTCTCTTAAACCTTTTTTTAGGGTTTTCTATTTCCTCTTTGCTTCTACTGGCTACTATCTAAGTCTGTTTAAGTGATGGTAACAAGAACATGTTTATGTCTCAAAGACTATAAAATATTTTCATCTTAATTTAATGAATCAATGACCCACAACAAAATAGCCCTGCAAATCGACTTACAAAAATACATATTACCAAGAAGAGAAATAGGCTTTTTAAAAATGCCAAATGGTACCATTTTCATTTCAAAAGTAATTATACGCTCTTGAAAATAAGTATGTTCAGCCTCTGTACCCAAAGTGCCAGGAGCAGTACCCGCCATGAAAGATGTGCTGATGACTGAAACGGATTCTAATTTTTTTCTTTTCTCCTTCCTCTCCAGTTTGCCTTCCCCAGTAAATGACACAAATCACACCGTAACCTAATTTTAAAAGACACAAATAGTTATTTTCTTTATTCCATATGCCCAAGGGATAAAAGGAAGATATGAAGCTTAGATTATTCTTCAGAATGAAGAACATTAAAGTTGCTGAAAACAGAGGTCTGAATGCACACACGGCAGTAAGTCTGCAGCCCGGGCAGGCCACGATGATTTATGACCTCATTAAAGGCTGTAAGAAACAAACAGAACCAAGAGTTGCAATGGTGTGTGAGGTGATTACTTGGTGCTGACACGCAGACCCTGGCTGTGAGTAATCACCTCCTCAGTGCACAAGCACACTCGTTATCAAGTGCCAAAACGTGTTCAACAGTTCAACCAAAGTCATCTTTAAAATGGGAGTAAAAACAAAATAAAGACAGGGGCATGGCAGGAATCCACGTATTTAAGCAAAAACTATAAAAGAACGAATTCCTGAAAATGATACAGCCAGGATTATAACTCTTAACTTTTTAGCCCCTGCAGGCCCAGACACCTCATTTAGAAGTGGAAGAAGGAAGGGGGCGCCTGGGTGGCTCAGTCGGTTAAGTGCCGACTTCGGCTCAGGTCATGATCTTGCAGTTCACAGTAAGTTGAAGTCCTGTGTCAGGTCTGTGCTGACAGCTTAGAGCCTGGAGACTGCCTCTGATCCTGTGTCTCTCCTCTCTCTCTGCCCCTTCCCTTTTCATGTGTTCTCTATCTCTCTCTCAAAAATAAAATAAACACTAAAAAAAAGGTGTGGGGGGAGGTGGTGGTGGTGGAAAGAATGGTGGAGAGTTGTGGAATCAGACCAATGGTAATGGTCCATAGCCCAGCCTGGGAGAAGGGGTGGGATTTCCGCAGCAGGTACTCCCATTATAGAGACAATAATACAAAATTATGTGCGGCCAAAAGTTGTTTTCTGGTTCCTACAAAGGCCAGACCAACCCAACTGCCTGTATCTCTGTAAAGCTGCTGCCCTTACAGCCCAGATGCACCCACCAGGAGGTATCAGAAGGTAGTTTTTCCCTGGCTCCCACCTTGCACTGGAATAGTAAGGGTTTCCTTCCTCTTCAAACTTCTTAATGATTGGCTCTTTTAAAGCTGCTTCATCTGCACTGGAGAACTGAAAGAAAAGGGACCATGAATGAATCCACTGTACTAAAGCAACAGATCCACTCAAGAGAACCTCAAGGAAAAAGGGGTGACCGTTTCTTGAGTAATAATGTCACAACCACCATCTGCACAGTGACATATATAGATGACAAGTGATACTTTAGCACACATGATCTCACCTGAGACATGAGTGCCAAACTGGTCCACCATTACATCTCCCTTGTCAGAGACAACTTCTTGAGGCGGTTTAGTGTAAGGTTCAAAACCAAGGGGATCGCAGGGCACCTGAGTGGCTCAGTTGGTTGAGCATCTAACTCTTGATTTTGGCTCAGGTTGTGATTTCATGGTTTGTGAGATCGAGCCCTGCAATGTGCTCCACGCTGACAGTACAGATCCTGCTTGGGATTCTCTCTCTCTCTTTGTCCCTCCCCTGCCCTCCCCGCCCCTCAAAATAAGTAAATAAACTTGAAAAACAAAAACAAACCCAAGGGGATAGAGTATTCTAGCAGGGCCTAACAACGGATGTGAATTATACAAAATGTAACAAAAGGGCAATTTTACATTTAGCAGCTTCTGTTGGACATGGACCAGTAGGAGATTGTTGTGGGTTTTTTTGGGTTTTTTTTCTTTTTGAAACAGAGAGTGGTGGGTATGGGCAGAGAGAAGGGGAGAGAATCCCAAGGAAGCTCCACACTGTCGGCACAGAGCCCAGAGTGGGACTCCATCTCACGACCATGAGATCAGGACCTCAGCCGAAATCAAGACTCGTATGCTTAATCAACCGAGCCACCCAGGTGTCCCGTAGGGAATTTTCATTCAAAATAGCCAAATTTAAAACAATTTTAAAGTTTAAATGGGTGAAATATCAACCACCACTTGAATAAACCCAAATAGCTGAGAGATATTTTCCTCTAATTAAAAATTTAATGGCTTGCCCACCAGTATTGCCAGAAACAAGCGATAATTAATTCAGTTGCAAAAATCTTTATGCAAACCAATTTTGAAACCCTGGAAAGTGTTTTCAGCTTAAAAAGTATTTCACACCAAAACAAATGACTTATTTCAAATAAATCCAACCTTCTTTTATGTACTTTCATAGTTTAGTATCACTTATATGTCAAGAATTTGGGGAGAGAACCACTAAAATCCTATACTTTCATACATAAGAATAAATGAATTCATATATTTGTATATCAATCAAAGAACAACTGTTTAATAAAAGACTACCATACTGGGCTAGGGTTAAAGATAGGTCTTTAAAATATCAGGTAGAATTTCACACCTCTGATGCCTAACACACAAATACACAACAAACACAAGAGTAAACCTCTCATTTCACTTGGATACTCATCAGTACGGAAATGAATAGGAAACTTCAGTTTAAGTCTGCAGAATTCCTGCTGCTTGCAAAAGACAACTGAGGATGTGAAGCATGAGTAGGATGCATTCAGAGAGGCAGGAGCCACCCCTCATGCTTATCTTATCCCCATTCCACAAGCTAGGCAGTTGACCAGATGATCCTAACTGGCAGGAATGAGAACCTTAGAAGGCAGGGCCTCCTCCATGTTATGCCCTGTTATGATAAAACAGGTCACGTAAACAGTTCCAAGAACATGCATCAATCATTTTAAGGTTCGGGGCTTATGCAAAGTAGTAGTATAACTAATAAAAATTAATGCACAACTTCAGAAGAATCTCTGAGACACAAACAAAAGAATCCATTTTCACAACAACTGCTTGCAAAGAAGAATTTGCCTTAATAAATTATTCTGTTGTTCACTCAACCCTCAGATTATAAGCTGTCCGCCCCCAGACTGTCAGCTACTCAAGGGGCAAGAACCTCACATTTTCTCCAAGTCATGTAAACCTTCTAAGGTGCTTGAGCACTCTATACCCTGTGGAGTACTCAGTCAGTACCTTTTGTGTGATGTTGCTGTCAAGGCCTAAAAAACAATCACTTAAAAGTACCTACTATTAACATTTAGAAAACTAAAAGTAGCCACTTGCTGATTTGCCTTTCATCAAGCTTCCAGTGACCTTTCCATTTTTCATTTATATGTGCACAGTATAATAATGTTACTCAATTCTCAATTAAAGCACCGGGCCCTCCCACTCAAGGACAATCTAAGAGAGAAACTGGAAAAAACAAAATTCTGCTGCTTTAGGTCATAAAATCAAAGAAGTAAATCGCATTTATTTAAATCTCACTAACTGCAAATGACTAAGAACCTAAGGTCCTTATGCCTCAGACCAGTGTCTGAGTTTCTCGAGTATTTTCTTGGAAATTCTGAAAAATTACAACAAGCAACCTCCAATAAAGTAGCTCTAACAAGAGAGATAGAGCATATGGAAGTCCAAATTGCTGACAGTCAGCATCTTCTAAGTGAAGCCAGGCCCTAACCCTCGAACACTGAGGAGTTCTGGGTGCGATGCTCCCTGGCTCAGCCAAACCCAGAGACACAGAAAAAACAGCATTTACTTGTTTCCCTTCACGTGCTCTTTGGTCCTTTGCTACTGTGGCCAACACATTGGCTGCCTGTTCTCCTCCCATCACTGAGACACGAGCGTTTGGCCACAGGTAGAGGAATCTTGGGCTGTAGGGGGGGAAGAAAAATGATCAAATTAATTCACTGTACAACACAGAGGTTTTCACAGGCCTGTGATTACCTCCTAAATTAGTGGTTCTTCATTCCAGCTATGTATTCCAAGGGCATTTTTTTAAAAAATCACGTTTGGAACCTACCCCAGACTAATCTCCAGAGGTGTGTACTGAGTGTAGTTGGGTTTTTAAGTTCTCCACATGATTCTGATGTCTGTTTTGATAAATTTTATTTGTCCATTTCATGTCAACTTACTGGGCATAAAAATATTCAAAATATCCCCTTATTACCTGTGCTTATGTCCTGTTTTCCATTCCTGATCTAAAGTCTTTTTGCTTTATTTTTTAGTTTTATTAGGAGACGATCAAATTTGTTAACCTTTTTAAACAAATAAGTCTGGGCTTTCCTGATTCTTTTATTTTTACGATGTTCGCTCTTTAATGTGTCCTGTTTTCTATTTTCTTGTGTTTAATAAGCTGTTCTTCTTCACACTTCTTGAGCTGGCAGCCTGGCTCAGTGATTTTCAGCCTTTCTTTTCCAGTCTATGTATATTTATGTCCAGTACACACCTTCCTCAAAGCAAGACCTTAGCTGCATCACATAAATTATGACATTATGAGCCATCGCAAAATATTTCCTGATTCCCATTGTGGATTTCTTCCAAGTAGCACGTTTAGTCTTAAATTTCATTTCACTCCTCCTGATGATACAAATTACGGTATAACTGATCAAAATTTGTGAATGCCATTCTATGTTTCAAATAAACCTGTAACAAACTGACCATTTATAAATATACTTGAAGTGTGATTCTTTCTCAGAGAAAACCCTGACAATCACCTACCTATATGCTCTGCCACACATCCCATAGTTTCCGGCCCCATAAGATCCCCCAATGATGACAGTTATCTTAGGCACATTGGCACAGGCTACAGCAGCCACCATCTTGGCACCATCCTTGGCAATTCCTTCCGCCTCATAGTCTCTACCAACCATAAATCCTAAGGAAAAGAACAGAAAAAGAGCCTCTGGATGTAATGGAATTTATGTGCAGAAGTCAAATCCAACATCTTGTCAAACTGTATTTTACTACAAAGCCTCTCACTGTAACAAAATATTTACATGTGAAATATACACCCCCAAAAAGTTTGCTTGAAAAGATAAAATAAGGGGAGCCTGGGTGGCTCAGTCGGGTAAGTGTCCAACTTTGGCTCAGGTCATGATCTCGTGGTTCGGGGGTTTGGGCCTCGCGTCAGGCTCCGTGCTGACAGCTCAGAGCCTGGAGCCTGCTTCGGATTCTGTGTCTCCCCCTCTCTCTGCCCCTACCTCACTCACACTCTCTCTCTCTCAAAAATAAATAAACATTAAAAAAATTTTTTTTAAAAGATAAAATAAAACTGCTCTAATCACTTCTAAAATTTTCATTTTATTGAAACCATTAAAATGGTTCATCTGGATGCACACACAGCTCTCAAACAAGATCAGGATGCCAGGAGTTTACCGTCAAAAATTCTCCCCAAACAGCAGTCGGTGATGAAGGACTATGACACAGCAAGCTCAGGACGAAATGCTGTAGCAAGCCGAGCTACAAGGGCTTCCATATGTCCTGACCTGGTTTAATACATAAACTGTTCCTTCTGAAGCACTGCTTTAAAATTTGGATGAAATAAAAAGATAGATGTTTCAAAGATGGTAAGAGCCCCCCGCCAGTGACTCAATAGCATGGTGGAAGAATTTTTCACGGCAACTACAGCATTCCTGTGCTTCCTCAAGCTCCTGGCCATGGGAGACTGCTCTGCAGCTGCACTGGGCCCTCCAGGCCTCGGGCTCCTTCCTGCTCACCTCACAAAACCCAAGCCAGGCTTCATGCGTCTCCCTCCCCAACCGTCCACTCACTTGCCTAACTGGCTGTCACTGTTTTTGTTTTGCAAGTCCCCGGCAATCAAGTCATCAGATTCCATTCAGTTTTTATGGGACAGCTGTCCAAGCTGCAGACACAGCGGTACTGACAGGACAGCCCTCATCCTTGCCAGGCACACTGTGCTTCCCTGGGACCCCTGTGAACAGGGCCCTCTCAATAGCTCAGAGCACCTCTTCCTGCCTTGTCTTGATTTCCTGAAATATTCCACAGTAGCTAGCTCAAATATCAGCTACCTTCAAGCTCTCATCCCTCACCCAGCACCCTACCGCTTCTCTATTCCCTGGAGATGATTTTGCCTTCAAAAATAGGATTCCACGGGGTGCATGGGTGGCTCAGTCAGTTAAGTGTTTGACTCTTGGTTTTGGCTCAGGTAACGATCTCACAGTTCATGAGTTTGAGCCCCACATCAGGCTCTTAGGTGACAGCACAGAGCCTGCCTGGGATTCTCTGTCTCCCTTTCTCTCTGCCCCTCCCCTGTTCACTATCTTTCTCTCTCTCAAAATAAATACCATAAACATTTAAAAAAAAAAAAAAAAAAAAGATTGTGCCACCTCAATTGTCTTTCTCCTAATCCTTCCCAGCATAAAAAACAACATAATCATGCTCCCTTCCTTCCTCTCCTCTCATCTCTTTGGAAAAAATCAGAGTTCTGTCCTCAAAGACTGTCCCTGAGCCCTCTTGTCTTCTTTCGGGGGTGTTCTCATCTCTTGCCACAGTCTTAAATAACATCTACATATTCTGAGGATGCCTATATTTTTACATGCAGCTAACACACGTCCTCTGTGTTCAAGATTTTTTGAACTGCTAAGACACCTGAGTGGCTCAGTCGGTTAAGCATCAGACTTCAGCTCAGGTCATGATCTCGTGGTCCACGGGTTTGGACCCCATACCGGGCTCTGTGCTGACAGCTCAGAGCCTGGAGCTTGCTTCAGATTCTGTGTCTCCCTCTTTCTCTGCCCCTCCCCACTTACACTCTGTCTCTCAAAAATAAATAAATGTTAGGGGCGCCTGGGTGGCGCAGTCGGTTAAGCGTCCGACTTCAGCCAGGTCACGATCTCGTGGTCCGTGAGTTTGAGCCCCGCGTCAGGCTCTGGGCTGATGGCTCGGAGCCTGGAGCCTGTTTCCGATTCTGTGTCTCCCTCTCTCTCTGACCCTCCCCCGTTCATGCTCTGTCTCTCTCTGTCCCAAAAATAAATAAACGTTGAAAAAAAAAAATTAAATTAAAATAAAAAATAAAAATAAAAAAATAAATAAATGTTAAAAAAAATATTTAATAATAATAAAAATAGATTTATTCAACTGCCTTTTGTATGTGTATCTCCATGGATGTCACACAGGACTGTCAAATGCAAGATTGCAAAATCAAACACAACCTCTGCACTCTGCGCCCAACCCAACCAAAAAACCAAAGAACAGAAATGTAGGTGTAACTTCCAAGAACAAGGTTTAACTTACTGGTGGTTAATAAACCATCAAATTATTAGAAACAAGGTCCTCTGAAGCTTCAGAATTCTTTTTATCTGCCCTTCCACAAGGTTTGCCACAAAGTGCTCTCTCAGGCTGCTGTTGGGACATAACGCCTCTCAAAATCCATCTAATCAACTATCATAAACTTAAGGGAAGCACCAGATCAAGATGTTTTTGCACCAGGACTGTTTAATGCCCTGCTGACTAGCAGGAGCCAAACTCCTTTTTCTTGTGAAGGCTCGCCTGATTCTAATGACTAACTAAGAGGCCTCCTTCCTTTGAGCTTGAGATAACCAGGGATCATTTTGAAGACAGGAGGAGGGGGGGCTTTCAGCTAACCACCGTATCTAAGTGCCCCCTATAGGTTAGGCACTGTTCCACAAACAAGATAAATAACACAGAATTGTAGCAAAAAGAACTCTACAACCACAGAAGACCTTAAAAATCATTTCATCCACCCTATTAAGATCATCTATGAAACATGAAATCCAGAGAGGGGATACTGATCTTACTATTCTTCGGAGTCCAAACTCAAATCCTCAGACTATTGTTCAGGATGTACATACACCTTTTCTAGTATGTCACTTCAAGTAGAATTAACCACACAATAAAAGATGAGGAAAAGGAAGGAGCATAGCATGTGCT
Organism: Prionailurus viverrinus; assembly: GCF_022837055.1. Classification (NCBI taxonomy): domain Eukaryota; kingdom Metazoa; phylum Chordata; class Mammalia; order Carnivora; family Felidae; genus Prionailurus; species Prionailurus viverrinus. Next base: position 137,116,885 of record NC_062561.1, on the reverse strand, counting down.
TGAAAGCCTTTATGGAAAACAAAGTGCTAGGAAAGAGATGATGGGTCAGACAACACTCTCTGGTAGTGAGATCAGTATTTCTGGGAGAGAATAGAGCCCTGCCGGGGAGGGGGAGGAAGGGGCATAGGTATGCACATATAGGAGTAAAGGGAGGCCCTCTGACTGTGATACATGTAACTGAGAAACTGCTTTATCCAAATAGGGATAAACATCTCATTTTAGATTCATGAAGTGTTAATCCTTGAAGAGACTCTACAAAAGAGTATCCAGTTGAACTTTTTGCTATAATGGAAGTGCTCTATGTCTACACTGCCCAATATCTGAGTCCTACTGGACAGTTAATCTCTGGAATAATGCAACAAAACTGATTAAGCTATTTTCTTACCGGTAATGTTTTGAAGGAACAGCAGAGGAATATTCCTTTGGCAGCATAACTGGATGAAGTGAGCCCCCTATAAGCAAATGAAGTAATCTTTTTAAAGGGGGGTGAACAAATCTGTAGCCATCATGCATCCTACAAACACCATACCTGGGTCAGCGATAGGAAAGTGTACCCTGTGCTTGGCTAGTTTGACCTTACGGTAACAGTAACAATAATACTCCCGTGTGGACCCACAGCCAATGGGACGTCGACTATGGTTTGTACTACATTTGTTTGCAGTCATGTGTGTGATCACTGGCTCACAGCTGTAGGGATGAAGTCAATCACTAACATTCTGAACAGCAAGTGAAACACAAAAACTAGAAGTGCTTGTCAGTGGGAATTCCTGAGCCTCACTATAATTCCTTAGTTTTCCACTTTAAAAGAAAACAGAGGGGCACCTGGGTGGCTCAGTCAGTTAACTGCCCAACTCTTGATTTCAGCTCAGGTCATGATCTCATGGTTTGTGAGATGGGGCCCCAGGATGGGCTCTGTGCTGGGAGTGAAGGGCCTGCTTGGGAATCTGTCTCTCTCTCTCTCTCTCTCTTTCTCTCTCTGCCACTCCCCCGCTTGAGCTCTTTCTCTCTCTCTCAAAATGAATAAACATTAAGAAAAAAACTTTTAGTAAAAATTAAAACAATATAAGCACTTTTAAAACAAGTATTCCTACAGCCTGAGGATACATACATGTCATCCACAGCACTTACAGTTCAAGCGTCGTATCAAAACTTCCCTGAAACATTTCATTGTTTAAATAATGCTCTAGATAAAACATGTTAATGTAAACCCCCATATAAATGGTTTCAAACACTAACATACACACACACACGCTCACATGCACATACAGTGTTCTGCCTACTAAGGCATCTGGTTAAATATTTTAAAGTTTTCATGCAATAAACTTTCATTCATTACTTGACCTTCAAAGTTTAAAACAGAAAATCCTGAAACATGTTTAACAGTACTTGCCTTTTTTGCAGATTCAGAAAAGAGAACTCCGTTATTTCCAATGATACCTATAGGGTATCCAAATATTCTAGCAAATCCTCAAAAGAAAATTGAAAAAAGATTTATGTATTCCACAGGATTTTTAATTCACAGCTAACAGACATAGTTACACATTCTTTAATTTCAAATCAAAGTTTAAAACGTGGGGATTCTGTCTAGGGTACAGAACAGCTCGTGTCACAATTTCTTAAGTACTGGAGAATCTGGGTTCTTTGCTTCCTTGAAAGGAGTGTGTTACCTGTAAAGTTATCACTTTGTCTGACTGGTTGGTTTGGTTCGATGATGGGGTAGGGTGTTGCCCATTCATTTGTGTAACGCATGTCCGAGTGCCTACTAAGTACCAGACAGAGGACATTCTGAAATGGAACAAATCACAGGCGGAGAGCCCTTTAAAGGCCCATGTTCAGAGCTATCTGTCATTCTCAGGTGACTGGCTTGCCTGAAAGTGCCTGTGGCAATGACAGGCCCTTGAGGTAAAGGGTATAAACTCAGCAAAGGCCAACTTTCTTTCTTTCTTTCTTTTTTAATATAATTTATTGTTAAATTGGCTTACATGTAACACCCAGGCCAACTTGCTTTCAAAAGCGGGAGCACAGTCGAGGCCGGTGGTCACACAATGAACCACTGCACTTTCATTTTCTCTAAAAGCTTCCTTTATTCCTCACCACCAGTCCCACTACCGCTGCAAACACCCACTCTCCATACACACAGACACAAAGGGAGAAGAAAAAGGGGGAAAACGATTAGTATGTGAGGGAGACACCTGAGGGGATTTCAGGAGGCTTTGTAAACCTGAAAAACTACAGAGATCTTCCCAAGAGTGAATTGCAACAAGCCTAACGAGGACTCTAAATAGGTATCAAACACTTGGAACCCAAGAGTCAACAAACAGTGCTTGTTGACAAAGCACTCTCCCAAAGGGCCTGGGGACCCCGCTCTGTCTTCAAGCTCAAGATACACCGGCTGCCAACTGAGACGCTCGGCATGTGGTGTGCGACACAAAGTGGTGTGTGACACAAAGCAGGTGCTCGAAAAATTGTTGAAGGAAAATTAATGGATAAGAGAGAGTGTCAACCTGCTGATATGCCAGAACACTGAATTTTTAAAAACTTGTTTTTGTTCTTTACTCTGGCGTTGTCTTGGTTTTCTTAATCTTTCAGTCCTAAAATCCCAGCCAAAAGCCTATGCTGCATTTCTTAAATGGCAATGCCACTTACAGAGACAGTGCAAAGGGGTGACCTTCTCCAAAGGTCTAGCAATCTGCTTCCACTTTTGTGCCCCACCCCCACAAAACCAGCTGGGAACCTGCACATCTCTTGGCAGTGTGGTGCTGCTCCTAAGATATACTGCCCTGTGTGAGCTATTTAGACTTTCAACCCATCCTGAGCCTGGCTTGGGATCTCCAAGCCCATGGGCACATGCCCCACTATATCAGGGACATGGAGGAAGTGCCTTCACCAGCTTCCTTCGAGCCAAACAGGAAAGCAAAATGTCCAAGAAACTACTAGGGCATACCTAGGCAGGTGCAGAGGCAGGAAGAAACTCTTAAGAGCTGCCAGGGATACCTGATCCTCAGAAAAATCTGTTCTTCCTCCCCCCAATACTTCTTCCTGTCACCAACCTCCATTCATTCCCCTCTTCTCCTTCTCACTTCTCACTTCCCCTTCCCTTTCTCCAATCTTATCTGAATTCAAGACAGAGGAATTACATATATCCTCAGTATTCTAGGGGACAAAGGTACCACAGGTCTTTGAGCAAGTAAGGGGCAAACTGGTAAAAACAGATGACAAGGACAGCCCATCCATCTTTGGAAAAGAAGCAGAAACAGCTCTGACTTGTTTCAAACCGCTGCACAGTGAGCGTTACATCCGGAACTATTTGGCCACAAATCCTGTCTATATATCAAACAAAAGTCTCTTAATCACTTAAACACCTCAATACAAAACATAAATTCCACTCCCAGTGTGAACGCTTTTATTGCTCATAAATCACACCAGGAGAAAGTGTTGTGATTTATCCTTAAGCCTCCACGTAGATTTGCAATTTGGATTTTTTAGAGTTATTTTTTTTTTTTCGCTCTGATATGTTGCCTTCAGATTACTTACTACATTTTCTAGCTTTCATAAGACCAAATAAAATTCAGAGAATTCGTTTTGCCATTCGTCCAAGATAGATTATTATGGGTCTAGCATCTATGTTTCAAACACTTTTCTTCCAGAGCCTGCAAACTTAACACTTTAGATGAATGAATGAACTTTTATAAATAGACTTATTTGTTTTTTCAGACGTGGTTTTCTGTCCTGTATTCTCGGTCTAGTGTTTACATGATTCGACATTAGACCCACACAGAGGCTATGAGAAGGTCCTTCTAGGAAGGACATTATATAAAACCTCCCAGTGAATTAGAGACTAAAGAACCAAGGAAACAGTGCTGAAATTTTCAAAATAATTACAAATTATCCAAACAAGGGAAACCTGGGTGGCTCAGTTGGTTAAGTGTCCGATTTCAGCTCAGGTCATGATCTTGTGGTCTGTGAGTTCGAGCCCCACATCAGGCTCTGTGCAGACAGTTCAGAGCCTGGAGCCTGCTTCGGATTCTGTGTCTCCCACTCTCTCTGCCTCTCCCCGACTCACACTCTCTCTCACTCTCAAAAATGAATAAATGTTAAAAAAAATTTTAATTAAAAAAAAAACCCCAAATTATCCAAATAAAAAGAACTACAAATGCTCCCACTAATTTTACTGCGGTAACGGGTCTTTACACGGTGAATTCCACCAAGTCACAGACAAGGTCCTGCACCACAGCATCCAGCCATCATCATACTAAACCCTCTGGATCTAGGAAGCTGTTCAGCTCCAAGTCATCTTCACAAAATAACTCCTTTTGAATACAGACCCACATACTTGTCCTGCTCTAAATAACAAAGCTCACACCAAGTGCATCAACACCTGGAGATAAAACATCACTTATTTTCAAAGTAATAGAAAAAGTTCAGGGGCACCTGGCTGACTCAGTACAGCATATGACTCTTGATCTCGGGATAGTGAGTTCAAGCCCCATGATGGGTGTAGAGAGTGCTTAAAAATAAAATCTTTAAGGGGACGCCTGGGTGGCTCAGTCAGTTTAGCATCTGACTTTGGCTCAGGTCATGATCTCATAGTTCAGTTCGGGAGTTCGAGCCCAATACTGGGCTATGAGCTGACAGCTCAGAGCCTGGAGCTGCTTCAGATTCTATGTCTCCCTCTCTCTCTGCACCTCCCCCACTCAGTACTCTGTCTATTTCTCTCAAAAAAAAAAAAAAATAAACATTAAAAAAATTTTAATAAAATCTTTAAAAAAAGAAAATGTTCATATTTTCAATTCTTTGCCTTTATACCTGTAACTAATGTGTCTCCATATAAGGCTTTGAACTCATTGAATCTGCTTCCATCCACGATTCTAGCAATGACCTAAGAAGAAAAATAACAGTGTCCCTGAGATATTATACTACAAAAGAATTTTTTGCATTAACGTTAGTCATAAGGAAAACAAATTCATGCTTAAGTTGTTACTTTCACAGAATTTCACTCTACACAGCAAGTCTTCTCACTAGAATTTCACTTTAGATGCATGGTTGATACCCTGAAGTCATTCTGGGCCCTGGTTTTACACTGCGTGGTCAGAGCAACAGCACCATGTTACAAAGCAGAGAAGCAGAGAGACTGTAAGGGCTGCACGCTGGACTGAGAGCTCCAGGAGCTGCTCAAAAGTATCAGCTGAGGGTCAGGGATTCAACCACAAAGCATGGGATAGGCTCAGAGTCAGGAGACTTAGCCTCCAACCTAAGGGATCAATAGGACTTGCATGTCCTGGAGGGAGTCTCAGTTCTCGCCTCTGCAAAGGTGGGACAAGGTTGTGAGGATGTGATGAACCTAAGAAAATAGTGCTGAGAGGAAGACCCAGCCCTGATTCCTGGCTCTACAGCTGAGAAACCAGAGTCACAGCCTGGCTACCTCAAGTCCTCTGAGCCTCACTTTTCTCATCCAGTTTAAAGAAAAACAAAAAGATAAGGGGAGCCCTCTTACACCACTGGTGGGAATGCAAACTGGTGCAGGCACTCTGGAGAACAGCATGGAGGTTCCTCAAAAAAATTAAAAGTAAAACCACCCTATGACCAAGCAATTGTACTACCAGGTATTTATCCAAAGGATACAAAAATACTGATTTGAGGGGCACAGGCACCCCGATGTTGACAGCAATATTATCAACAATAGATAAGATATGGAGAGAGCCCAAATGTTCATCAACTGCTAAATGGATATAGTCAAGGGGAAAACTAAGGCACAGAATCTGATAGTAAGATAATTTCCTAATTTGAAAAAAAAGATAATTCCCTAATTTAAAAAATATTCTGTCAGATAGCAAACAAAAGACTACATGCTATACGCAAGCACTAAAAATTGTCAATCTAGACCAAAGAAGACCATGTCGACAATCTGTAACCATAGCAACAGCTTCAACTGTAATCAAAAGTCTAATCTCTGCTAATGTCATACTGATTTAAAACGGTACGTTTTTTTCCTTTCAACAACTTACTGACATTGCATCCACTTCCCAAAATCAGAACACTAAAAAGAAACAGCTGAAAATTATGAAGTTACCTACATCATTCCTAAGTTCCACAGGAATAATGAGTCCTATTTTTGAACAAAGCAAGTTTCATCACTGTGCAATGAAAACTTCCCAACCATTAAGAGGATTTTAATCCCCCTCTCTCTTCTAGTAAGAGATCTTTCCCTTATATGTCACTCCCTACTGAGATCTACAGTAGGCTCTAAGGCACCAACCTATCTAAATAGATTGCAGCCTTACAAATGGATATAATGAGATTGACAGCATGGTTTATAGCTCACAGTTCCACTCCACACACCTCTCGGATATCAAAATTCCTCTTAAGGTTAGTGCCAACTATTCCATACAATTCATCAGCAGGAAACAAAGGATCTTCAGAAGGCTCAATGGAAACCTGCAGAAATATAAAACAACCACATCAACCTGTTAAAAGACATTATTCAGGGTAACATAAGTCAAAATGCTTTTCAATAAAATAAAAAACAGAAGAACATAACCAACTCACATCCAATTTCTTCTGATAATTTAGATTCCTCACAATCTTCCTAGTTATGTGAAGGGCATGAGTATCATCCAAAGCATAGTAGTCGGATACTCCAGACTTTCTACAGAGTAAAGCACACTAAAATAATCAGAACAGGGAAAAGGAAAGAAGTATCTTAAACCCCAAATATCTTCTCTCACTTAAGGATAGCATCATTTCACTTCCAAAATACTTCAATACATGTCATCTAATTTGATTCTCACAATGGCCGTGGCAGAACGGTATTATCCTTATTTCACAAACAGGAAAAACTGAGGTATACTTAAATTAAGTACCTTGCCCTAGGATCAGCAGTAGCTGTATAAGAATCCACACCTTCTAGTTCTTAATCTTGACCTTCTTCTACTAGACCAGAGAGCCTTGCTGATGAGGACTTCTATTTAATGCTCCTCCCATGCACCTCAAACAAAGCTGTGTATGATTAAAGTTCAACAACCACAGATGGCATAATGTAGTCCATAACAACAAAGTGTTTGTCACTAACTAAGCTCCTAACAAAGATGCCAACTATGGTCTCTCATTTCAGAGAGACAGCTGAGGAGCACCTTACAAAGTTACACCCTAAGAGTAAGCTGCTATAGGTAACATACAAAGGCTTGAAGACCCTGTCCCTTGGATCAATGGTAAAACTGGGTATTGATAATAGGAGTGTGATAAGGGCCACTGAAGTTCCCACTCAGTTTCAAGTTCGGTGTGAATGATGCATGGGCTTGCTCTATTAGTTTTATTCTGATTAGATGGCTTGTTATCTCACAGGTAGATATACTATGACTCTGTAATATAATATTAAAAATAACTGTAGGGGCACCTAGCTGGCTCAGTCAGTGGAGCATGTGACTCTTCATCTGGGGGTATTAAGTTCAAGCCTCACGTTGAATGGAGAGATTACTTAAAAATAAAATCTTTTAGGGGCGCCTGGGTGGCGCAGTCGGTTGAGCGTCCGACTTCAGCCGGGTCACGATCTCGCGGTCCGTGAGTTCGAGCCCCGCATCGGGCTCTGGGCTGATGGCTCAGAGCCTGGAGCCTGTTTCCGATCCTGTGTCTCCCTCTCTCTCTGCCCCTTCCCCGTTCATGCTCTGTCTCTCTCTGTCCCAAAAATAAATAAACGTTGAAAAAAAAAATTAAAAAAAAAAAAAATAAAATCTTTTAAAAAATAAATAAATAAGGGGTGCCTGGGTAGCTCAGTCGGTTAAGTGTCCAACTTTTGATTTTGGCTCAGGTCACAATCTCACCTCTACCCTACTCTACCCTGGCAGTGCAGAGCCTACTTGGTATTCTCTCTCCCTCTCTCTGCGCCCCTCCCCTGCTCTCTTTCAAAATAAATACATAAACTTAAAAAAAATTTTTTAAACTAACTAAAATGATGATAAACACAGACAAAAATATGTACCTGAAAAAAATAAAATTTTTCTTCATTTTATGAGTAAGGACTAATCTGCTGCAACTAAATTGTGATAATTGTGATGTCCTGTCTAGGGAAAAATGCCAAACCCTTGATAGATATTTCTTAGAAATGGGTTCTCACGGTGGTTTCAAGGCACTCTCTACCTCTGGACTGGGTGTTTCTAAATGAGCATAGAGACCGTGTTTAGTCCTACAGTATTTACACGCTGCAAATACTAGACCCTTCAGTTTTTTTTAACTTAAAATGACATTTTACAACTAACCATATCTTTTAAATGCTTCATACATAATTCCAGCTATAATTGCTGACTTCTAGCTGCACTGTAATAATTCAGTAAGCAAACAGCAGCAGAAGGAACTACTTCCAAATCAGTAAATATTTAAAATAAAATGCTTTCTTTTCAAAACTGCCTAGTATTCATGAAAACAGCAGGAAAGGGAAACCTTTGATGAGACACTATATTATGAAAGTCTTTATGTCACATTAACTCCTCAGGATGACTAATCAAAGAGGTTTAAATATGGATTTACAAAGAGGCACCTGGGTGGCTCAGTCGGTTAAGCATCTGACTTTGGCTCAGGTCATCATCTCGTGGTTTGTGGGTTCGAGCCCTGCATCGGGCTCTGTGCTGACAGCTCAGAGCCTGGAGCCTGCTTCGGATTCTGTGTCTCCTCTCTCTCTGCCCCTCCCCCCACTTGTGCTCTGTTTCTCTCTCAAAAACAAATAAACATTAGAAATTTTTTTAAATATATGTATTTACAAAGACAGAGAAAACCCAAAGCAATCTATTACACTGTTAAAAAAAACAAAAACCAAGCCATCACCGCTTAATCATTATCTCATGATTTTAAACAGGTTATATTATTAGTAATAATAGCTAGTAGCAATAGGGTGCTTAGCAGGCTTCAGGCACTGCTAGGAGGTGGGAACTATTATTATCTTCATTTACACACGAAGACAAGAGGCTCAGGGAAGTACATAGTTGGTCCAGTCACAACAGCAGTAAGCAAGGCAAACAGAAGATGAATTCTGGAACCTACAGCCCAACTTGGCATACTGCCTACAGTGTTTATGGGCACCAGATAACTTTTTTTAAATCAAAAAAATTTTTATACTACTGCTCGTCCAATGATATCTTCATTTCCTTCTCCCGTTAAGCAACCACAAACAGTGGCAGTCCACCTTGTATTCCACCCACCTGTTCCACTGGCGTGCTCCTCCCTCCCGGCTGCCTGCCACGGCCTCCCTCCCTCCTCCTCCCACACCAACGTCTGCCTGCAACGGCCCATGCTATCGATCAGAGAGGACCACAGTAAGTCCGCTTACACGCATGTGCTCACCGTAAAGAAACAAGTGCTCTGTTCCACGCATGCAGAACACACAACTTAGGTGTCCTAAGCACAACACCGCTCCCTTAACCACTCCTCCTATTGCCTCTAGTTGGAAAGCTGGAAGCAAGCTAGCATATTCATTTTGTAATTGCTTTTTAGCTCTTTGGTTTCTCTTATCTTCGTAATGAAATTATTAATCCTGAGGGGAGAGACCAGGCCTGAAATTTTTCTGTGTTACTTACAACACTGAGTGCCATCAATCTAACCACAGTAAGCTCTCAGTGAGAAGGGAATGAAGGAAAAACTGAGGCAAATGGAGCTCCTTTCCCCAACTTTTCTTAAGGCGCAGTGGTGCTATTGACAGGAAAATAGAAATGCTGTACCTGTCTTCTTTCTCCTACCTACTAGACTGCTCCCGTAGCCTCCTGCCTCTCTGGATTTGAGGTCTGGCAGCACAAAGAGGGGTTCATGCACCTGCCAAGCCAGGGAGCTTGATCACGAGGTCTACCTGCAATTTATACCTGGCTTCTTTAGGGTATGGTCCTGGGCCCTCTTCTTTATCTACCCCCATCTTGGGGTGAGCTAGCTCAACTAGTCCCATGGGTTTAAATTCTACTTCTATGTTGACAACTCCCAATTAAAGATCTCCAGCGCTGATCTGCGGAGCAGACTCTTATCAATTAACTGCCTGCTCAGCCAGTATCCCTACTTGGATGTCTCAAGCGCCTCTAACTTACCCGGTCCAAGAGGAATACCCAATCCCCCTACCCCATCCTCAGATCTCCTCCTCCTCCTCCCATCTTCCCTGTCTCAGGAATGAAACCATGTCAAGTTATCACCTATGTTACCCCACTTTCTTACACCCCTATGTGACATCCATCAGCAAGTCCCTCAGTTCTGTCTCAAGGAAGCCTGAACCTGGTCACTCCCCCTACGTGCATGACCACCATAGCCACCAGCATCTCTCACCTATACTGCTGATAAAACCCCCCGAATTGGTCCCTCAGGTAGACTCATGCCAAATCCCTAAATGTTCTCTGTTTTACAGCCAGGGGGAGTTTTTATGATGAAATATTTCATAATAGCATATCTCTCCTTAAAACTCCTTAAAGTTCTCTTTAAAAAAAAAGTCCAGGGGCGCCTGGGTGGCGCAGTCGGTTAAGCGTCCGACTTCAGCCAGGTCACGATCTTGCGGTCCGGGAGTTCGAGCCCCGCGTCAGGCTCTGGGCTGATGGCTCAGAGCCTGGAGCCTGTTTCCGATTCTGTGTCTCCTTCTCTCTCTGCCCCTCCCCCGTTCATGCTCTGTCTCTCTCTGTCCCAAAAATAAATAAACGTTGAAAAAAAAAAAAAAAAAAAAAAAAAAAAGAAAAAAAAAGTCCAAATTCTTTAATGACAGGTTATGATATACAACAACAAAAATAGTGGCAGTTAACATTTATAGGTACTTACTTCAGGTACTATTTCAAGCAATTTATATGTATCATCTCAATCCTCACAAAACTCTAGGAGGTAGACAGTCTTCTTAGCCCTGAACTGTAACCCGAAATGACTAGACCAGTGACATGATGGAGCCAGCTCACGACTGACTCACAAGAGCCAGATGTGTGCACCTCTTCCTGATTCCACACTCAGTGGTGTCCTCTCAGGACCTTGCAATCAGCCTCGGTGGGATAATTTACACCAGGGGCATTGGCAGGTGCCACAAAGTAGGGCTTTTGCCCCCCTCCCCCCCCCCGAGTACCAGCTGTTATGCACTTACTGCTGTTGAGAGTTTAGCTAAGCTACCTCATGGTAGATGGCTGCCTCAGCATCTACTTCGTTTGACTGAGTGGCCTGCAGGAACCTTAAACTCACTCCAGCACGCTCATGCGAGCACATGCTCTGGACAGCAGCCACAGAGCACAAGCACGTGTAAGTCCTGATATGACTCCCCCAGCAACCCTCGTGATCAACAGTCTCCCTGCCTCCCAGCTCCTTCCTGCATGCCTTATGTGCTCCTTAAAGAAGACCCATATGGAACTGAACGAAACTCCCATCTTTGGGTTTGAATGGACTAAACTAGCCCTAGACTGGGAACCCCAAAGTGCTCCAACATGGACCCTAAGAAAAACATGTGCTCAGGTTCTGCCTCTGTCTGCGCTCTGCCAACAGCTCCCAGTGTGGTCCCTCGAGGCATGCCGTGTACTTCTTCCAGGTTCTGTGAGTAATACACTTGTCCATTTCAATTTCTCTCATGGTCTGTTGTTGAATCACAGCTCACCATCCAGCACATTGTGCTCCACTTAACAAATATTAATTTCACAAAGTCTTAATGCCTGCAAGGCACTGGGTTAGATCCACCTCCTATATGCCCTTCCTATACTTCTTTGTGGACCTTATCACATGTACACATTTATATCATTTTTTGGAAATTACTTATCACCCACCTCCCTAAGATGTTAATAAGCTCTTTGAGGTCAAAGACAATGTCTACCTTATTATCTTGAATACCTATAACAGTGTCTGGCACATAACCAGTGCTTGATGGATGTTTGTTAAAGAAATGAGAAACCTGTCTCTCCAGTTTTTCTAGGCTACAACGGAAAAGCTGATGTTCTAGCTTAGAAATGCAGCTCTACAGTTCAAAGAACTGAACCCTAAAACAGCAGCTCAAGAACCAATGGACTGTGGTCAGATCTGGCAAGTTTAACTCTTAGAAAAAATAATTAAACTTTCTCTTAAACGGACAAACAGGCAACAGTGAATCCTGGAAAGAAACAACGGCCTCTGTTTCACCTGCAGTGCAGATCGGCACCTCCAAGATCCTCAGCTGAGACCTCTTCTCCAGTCGCGGCTTTAACCTACAGCAGCGATAAAAGTCAGGGGTGAGTTTTGCCCATTGGAGAAATACGAATGCTTACCTACCATGCAAGTCTTCTAACCTGACTATGGCTAACACTCTTTCTTCCACAGAGCTAAGATTCTGTTTTCTTATTCCACCCACCTAGCAAACCTGCATAAAATGGTCTCTAGTCTACAGATGAAAAATCTGAACCCAGAGTCACCAGAGAATTTCCTCACAGCCCCTGAGCAAGTGACAGAACCTGAGTTGAATCGAGGTATTTCTGGCCTGAGAAAGCCCACTCTCCTTCTCCTAACCTATGCATGTCAAAGCATTTGTGTCTGTGCATATGCTGTTCCCACTACCTGGGCTCCCTGCTCTCTGTCACGTACCTGAGGAATCCCCCTTCATTCTTTAGACCCCAGCTGCTCTATGTGGATTCTCCTGACCTGCCCAGGCCTCTTCATCATTAAGGAGTCTCCACAGCAATTAAAAGAACAGTGCTTGTTCATCTGTGGTCCAAGAATACTCCACATACACCTCCAACAGGGCATCTATCAGATCGTATGTCAATAATCTGCACATGTCTCTATTGTCTCCTCTATACTGTGAATTCCTTGATAACAGGAACTGTGATGTATTTGTCTTTGAATGCTCAATAAATTTAATGAATTAATGCCATTTTTGGCTATCCTGAAAAATTCCAGTAACTATCACAAACTCTTCAAGGTACAATACCTTTAAGATGGCAAAAAAAAAAGTCTCTAAGATTAACCATATCTAAGATTCAGCAGAATATGACCAAAAAGAAAGAAGCTCAAGTAATAAATTACATATGACTTAATTACAGCCTGAGAAATTCTAACAGAAAAAAAAAAAAAAAAAAGAAAAATTATTTAGTGCTAAACGCCAACCTGATCCCTTAGGAATTGCTTATTGATTCCTACCTGTTTGGGTTGACTGATTTCTTTTTCTTCAAATAGAAACATGTTTTTATTAGAATAATGAATATTTATCTAAACTGCAACGTAGCAAGGACTTACTCCCTACCTCAGAAGCTCTGTCTTGGCTTAGTCAGTTAAGCATCCGACTCTTGGTATTGGCTCAGGTCATGAGCTCACAGTTTGTGGGATCGGGCCCTGTGTCAGGATCTGCAGTGATAGCATGGGATTCTCTCTCTTCCTCTCCCTCTGCCTCACCCTGCACATGCTCCCACACTATCTCTCTCTCAAAATAAATAAATAAACATTAAAAAAAAAAAGTTCTGTCTTAAATAAAATATTATTGCGCAGGGAAAAGTAACTAAAATTTTCACCTCCAATTATTCCACCCACAGGACTAAATTCTTGGTTCTCTTCTTCCCAAAATATTCATTGTAAAATAGCATTCAGCCCAGACAATAACTAATTATAAGAGGTGTCTGGATATTTAAAGTTGCAAAAAAGGAATAAACAACCATTATGCTCTATTTACTTATTTCCAGGGTTCTGACTAATATCAACTGATAAAATAAGGATTCGTCATTGGTTAATATTTACTGAACACCCACCCACAACATGTCGGATACTGTGACAGGTGCAAAGATGATAAAAATCAAAAACAGCTCAATCTACTAAACATTAAGTTCAGAAGACCGAAGAACAAAAAGATCCTTCAAAAATTGGTCTTATTATTATGCATTTTTCCAGCCACTTTAAGTGACTAAAAGCTATAGCAACGCAACCCCACATTATGCACAAAATCTTTTTCAACTTTCAGAAAAACAAGTGTCAAAATTTAGAACCCTGAAGCGGATGAGGCTGCTGCTGCTTTTTTTTTTTTAAACCTGTAACCATGTCTTTCAGTGGGAGACTACAGATCAGAGTCGAGTTGTGTAAGAGAACTGCTGACTTTGGCTGCCTCATTGCTCCTGGCTGAGGCACAGGGTAAATCTGAACCCACCGACTGGAGGACACTGCAACTGCACATTAGACAAAGCTTTCTCTTAAAAACAGCTAGTGTTCTTCCAGTATTCTCATGCTGCCTACAATCCCAAAAAGGTGTCAGTCCCATCTTTACTCATTCTTTAAGGAAAAACACATACGAACTACTGAAAGTGTATACCCTTCACTAGACAAAGGTAAATTTTGAATGAATTCTCTCCTCTCATTACCCAACGATAGGTATCATATATAACTAGAAAAATATTAAAGAATAATTGATATCAGAAGCCTTCTGAATAATGACTTCAGAATTTTTTTACATATAAAAACTTAACCTCTTCAGGCTTACCTGATCCTCAATAAAATTTATTAAAAATGAACACAACCATTTGGAAAATACACATTTTTCACATCAAAGCAAGCATAAGCTGTTTTCAACATACTTTTTAAAATAAATTTGTGTTACTATTCCAAAACCAAAGATGATTTTTTTACCGAATTTTAAAGCAATAAACTTACTCTCTGAGATAGAATTCACATACCACAAAATTCACACCTGAAGAATAAAATTCAGTGTTTTTTAGTGTATTCACAAGAACGTGGAACCATCAACACCACCTAATTCTAGAAGTTTCATCACTCCCTAATGAAAGCCTATAGTCATTACAGACACTCCCCATTCTACCCTCCTCTTGGTCTCTGGCAAAATAGACTAATCTATTTTCTGTCCCTACATATTTGCTTATTCTAAATATTTCATAGAAGCAGAATTACACAATGCTTTTCCTTTTGTGTCTGACATAATGCTTTCATGGTTTATGTTGTAGCATATGTCAGAACTTACTCCTTCTTATGGCTGAATAATATTCCATTATATGGATATCACAGTTCTAGAATATCCTTGACATTCTTCCTCTTACCTAATAACATTCTTAGAATTCATTTAAATAATGGGACATTTCTCTAAGATGTAGTAATCACCTGTGTCTTCACCTACCCTCCCTTTATCCCTCTGAAGTCTGGGACCAGACTGTGACACAAGCACAGCAGAGTGAAGACAGCATTACTGAACAACACTGGAATGGAGTTGATCAAAGAGGGAATGGGGAAGAGTCTAGGATTACGTAATCCACTCCTCAGTCCTGCATCACAGGCAAGTGACCGGTAATGGTGTGCAGGGCCCTGTGCTTTAGGGCTTAATGCTCAGTAGTTACCTATTGGAATTCTAATTTTATTTATTTATTTTTTTTTTTTGAGAGAGAGAGAGAGAGAGAGAGAATATGCACATGAGCAGGAGAGGGAAGAGGAAGAGAGAATCTTAAGTAGGTCCCATGACCGTGAGATCATGACATCACCTGAAATCAAGATTCAGACGCTTAACCAACTGAGCCACCCAGGTGCCCCAGATTTTCTAATTTTATCTTTGAATTTGTGTTCTGTAAATGAACAGTGATGGGGCTTATGTGCTGGGGTTCAGAACTCTTGCCTGGTCTGCCTCCCCCCACCTCGGTGGAAAGGGTTCTTGGCTCCCTGCTTCCCTGCCAACTGATGCCTGGGCACTGGGCTCTGCCCTATCTGCTCTTCCCTGCCCCCGCATGGCAACTGTTACACCTGCCCCCAGTGGGGGCCTGGTATGGGCACAGGGAGGATCAGGGGTCAGGCATGCACCCCCTGGCATCTCAGGGTGGAGCACAGCAGCACCAGCACGATCCTGGGCTGGCAGGACTGAGGTGTATTCTCTAGCAGATGACTCAGTGGAGGTGGGAGCTAGGGGACAGGCTTTTGCCTCTGCCCATTTGGATACCAAGCACATCGTAGAGCAGAGGCTGTATACCCTTGGAGGTCATATGTCCATCAGGAGTTGAATGGTGGGCCCACTGGAAGGACGAGTGCCAGGGAAAGGGTGTATTCCATGTTGGAGAGAACATGTCCTTAAATAGCAAATAAAAAACACCGTGACAGGCAAAGGTACAATAGAAGGAAAACGTTTTATATTTTAGTAACTTTAACAGTATTTTTTTCTTCCTTTTTGAACAAGGGGTCCTGTATCTTCATTTTGCACTGAGGTCTGCAAATTATATAGCTGGCCCTACAAGTGATTCATAAAGATTGCTAGTATTAGAAATTTAGAGCACCTCTCATAGCTATTCTACATTGTTCCTTTTTATAAAAACTTAACCTTTTTGAAAAGTAACATTTTCACAAGGCTCAGAGAGCTAAAGATCTCAAAATGTTTATGTGCAGAAAAAAAAAAAGTCAAGTGTCTGTCCCACCCCGTTCCATGTCCTCTGCATTTAAACTATGTTTACTGTATCTTTTTTAGAGTTTTATATGCATACACATTATATGCATATACATGCATTATATATATGCATAAATGTATAATTTCCCCATTTTACAAAAAAGTGGACATATGTGCAAGCACCTTGCTATTTTTTTTCACCTAACAATTTATCGGCTTGTTGTTGACCCTGAGTCAAACAGTACTGCAACTTATGTAAAAGAAAAAATAAGTAAGGCACCGGGTGGCTCGGTCACTTATATCTCTGACTCCTGATTTGGGCTCAGGTCATGATATCACGGTTTGTGAGTTTGAGCCGCTTGTCAGGCTCCACGCTGACAATATGGAGCCTGTATGGGATTCTCTCTCTCTCCCTAGATCTCTCTGCCCCTTCCCCACTCTCTCTCTTTCTAAAAAAAAGTGTGCTCAAGAAATTCATGTTGACTGAATTGACTCAAAAAAAAAAAAAAAAAAAAAAAGAAGTAAGTTTATTTCATCAGCCATTCAACAAATGATCCTGTGCCAATTGTGTATCCACATACAAAACAATGTCAGACTCCTTCCTTAAATCCTACCTACATGAACTCAAAATGGATTACAAACCTAAAAGAGCTAACACTATAAAACTGAGAAGAAACTGAAGTATTAAATCTCCATGATCTTGCAATATAGGCAAAGCCGTCACATATATGACACCAAGAGCACAAGCAAAAAGAGAAAAGCAATACATAAAGTGGACTTGATCAAAATTAAAACTGTGCATGCTTCAAAGGAAGATACCATTAAGAAAGTGAAGACAATCCATAGAGAGGAAATATGTGCAAATCACATATCTGAAAAGAGACTTGTATACCGAACATATAAAGAATTCTTACAACTCAATAAAGACAACCCGATTTTACAAATGCGCAAAGGATCTTGGAGCGCCTGGGTCGCTCAGCTGGTTAAGCGTCCAAATGTTGATTTCAGCTCAGGTCATGATCTCACGGTTCATGAGTTTAAGCCCCACTTTGGACTCTGCGCTGACAGGGCAGAGCCTGCTTGGATTCTCTCTCTGCCCCTCCCCCACGTGCATGTTCTCTCTCTCAAAATAAACTTAAAAAAAATAATGAAAGAATGGGCAAAGGATCTGAATAGACATTTCTCCAAAGAAGATACACAAATGACCAGCAAGTACATGAATGATGTTCAATGTCATTAACCATTAGAGAAATGCAAATCAAAACCTCAATGAGGTACCATCCACTAGGATGGCTATCATCAAACACATACACAATAACAACTGTTGGCAAGGAAATGTAAAAATCAGAACCCTCACACACTGTTGCCAAGCATATAAAATATGCTCTGGACAGGTTGGTATTTCCTCAAAATGTTAACCTCAGAGTTACCATGTGACCTAGCAACTGTACTCACAGGTATATAACCACTATAAAGGGAAACATATCCATACAAAAACCTGGATGTGGGGGCACCCGTGTGGCTCAGTCAGTTAAGCGTTTGACTCTTGATTTCAGCTCAGGTCATAATCTCACAGTTCGTGGGCTGGAGCCCTGTGTCGGGCTCCATGCTGATGGCACACAGCCTGCTCAGGATTCTCTCTGTCCCTCTCTGCCCCTCCTCTGCTCATATGTGTGTATGTGCGCGCTCGCTCTCTCTCTCAAAATAAGTAAATAAACTTAAAAGAAGCTGGATGTGAATGTGCACGGCAGCATTATTCATAATACGCAAAAACTGGAAACAACCCACATGACTATCAGCTGATAAATGGATAAACAAAATGCAGCCTATCCATACAATGAAATATTATTCAGCAATAAAAATAAATGATTTCTCAAAAAATTAAACACAAAATTATCACATGCTCCGGCAATTCCACTTCTGAGCATATACCCAAAAGAAATGAAAGCATGAAACTCAAATATATTTGTATATTCATGTTCACAGTAGAATTATTCACAACACCCTCAAGTGGAAGCAACCCAAAAGCCCACTGATGGATGACTGAATAAACAAAATGGTATATACATGCAGTGGACTATTACTCAGCCTTAAAAAGGAAGTTCTGACATATGCAACAACATAGTGAATCTTGAGGACCTTATCCTAAGTAAAATATGCCAATCACAAAAGGATACATACTGTATGACTGTACTTGTACAAGGTACCTACAGCAGTCAAACTCATAGAAAAAGTAGAATTGGAGTAGCCAGGGACAGTGGAGGTTGGGGAGAATGGGGAGTTAGTGTTTAATGGGTACAGATTTTCAGTTAGAGCAGATGAGATACTGCTGGAGGTGGATGGGGGTGATGGTTGCACAACAAAGTGAATACACTTAATGCCACAGAACTGTGTCTTTAAAAATGGTTAGAATGGTAATATTCATATTATGTATATTTTACTTCAATCAATCAATCAATCAATCAAAACTATGTTCTTACCAATGGGGGTCCTCCCAAGAAAATGGTGCCCTGCTTGCGTACGATGATGTTTTCATCAGCCATTGCAGGCACATAAGCACCACCTGCCGTACAGGAGCCCATGACCACTGCTATCTGCAATGCAAGCAGACAAGAAACCCCTGAGGTAAGGCTCAAAGAGTTAATTATAGTCTCTGGATCTACAGTTTCATAAACGTTGTAGTACCAGGAGATATTACTAGCTGGTCCCTATAGTTCTTTTTAAAAATGGTCCTCCGAATGTTTGGAATAGTTTCCTAACTACTTCTATCAAAGCATTCTGAAGGGCTTAGATCACATTTTTTACAAAACTTATGGACAGTCTCCCCGTGAGAGAGAAGACTGGCCATTTAGACCATTAGCCTGATCGACTTAACTGAGAGGAGAAACTCCACAAGCCACCCAAACATTAGCAAAACTGTGTTGAAACTAATAAGTCTTCTCAACAACTACCACTTTCCTCACTGAAATAGTGAAATAATTCTCCAAGTGTTAATATTTTGTGTAACAATGAATATGGTACGTTCTAAATATAAAACTAATGTTAGCATCAAAGTTGAAAATCTTGCTCAAAAGAAAGTCAATTGTGTAGAATCTGGGTGATGTGTACCTGAGTATTCGCAGTATTATTTTCTCTGCTTTTATGGGTATTTAAAATTTTTAATAATAAAGCTTTAAAAACAACTCTTACTTACAGATTAATAAGACACAAAGAATAATAAATATGGGTTTGGCTGATTGTGTCTAAGTAGGCATAAATAATATCAGAGAAAATTTTTAAAAGTATGTAATGGCTATTTTCTTAAATTACCATATGAAAGCAGTTTTTGCTACTAATTCCAATATCCATTCTATCAGTTTTCTTACAGTCATACAAATACCCACTTTGAAATGAAAATGCTACACTAGTATCAATCCAAAGATGCAAGACAGCACGAGTTAACATTTTTCCATCTAAATGGCAGTCACAAAAAGTATTTTTCCCTATTTCATGTATGTTATTAAAAATGGCTGCAAAATTGCACTGCCAACATATTACAAGTATTTATCACGCATTGTGTTTGCTTATCAATCAGAAGTTTATTTTCGAAGTATCTATGGCTAGAAAAGTTCTTGAACAAGGAAAGAAGCACCGGAAACATTCACTGTGACAGTGTTCATGAAAACGAAGATAGTAAATAACCAACACATCCATCGACACAGCATTCTGAACCAATACACCAACTGTTAATAAGTTCTTTAAAAATCTGAGGGAAAAAAACAAATGATCTTAACACTTCATAAATCCATATGGAGGGTACATGAGTGTTCCATTCTGTTACTGTACTATTCTCTGTTCTTTCTGCATTTTTGAAATATTTTATGGGCTTTTTTTAAGGTTCTATCAGGAGTAAAGGACACAATTTCACCTTATCAGCCTGCTCTCTGTACACGAACGGCAGATACAGTTCAAACTATTTCAGTACCAAAAAAATAAAAGTCAAGGAAGTAGAGAAGAGTCACAGTGAAGTAAAAATCTAAAAAGGGACAAATTTCAAAGCCCTGAAGAACTAAACAGGCATAGCAGGGTTCCATGAAAACAAACTGAAAGCAAAAGAAAGCAATAGCAACTGTCAGCAAATATTCAGAGACCAAGGATGGGAGGCAGGGTGGCTGGTAAAGAAGGAAAGAAGAATCTGTTTGTCAAAAGGTAGTAAGATAAAAATGAGGGAAATGAAGCTGAATGCCATCATGCCATCTCAGGGGGAGAAAAGACCTACCAGTTTGGTAGAAAAGTTTCACAAGTGAATCGCTAACAAATTATTAGTGCATCTATGCTAGGGAATTCTGCCATATTCCTAAGGGCACTTCAGATGCGGTTTTTTCCAAAGCATTTCCAAAGCCAAGGAAACCAACAATCCACTTCTCTTGCACGAACTGATAATGGCCTCCACTGATCCCTAACTCTTGGTATCCACGTCCTATATAATCTGGTAACATGCTTCTAATACATAGATTATAGCAAGTGCCACTCCTGTGATCAAGTTATGAGAGACTCTGTCTTCCACCTTGCTGGCTCCCTCTCTTGCCCACCTGCCTGTTCACCCTAATGCATCTAGCTGACATGTGGTAACTTACTCTATACGGATGCCCACTTGGGAAGGAACCTAGACATGCTTCTGGCCAACAACTTACAAGAAAATGAGTGAGACCTGCAGAGAACTGAATCATGCCAACAACCACGTGAGCAAGCCGGGGCAGACCCTTACTAATGGAGACTGAAGAGGACTGCAGCCACATGAGACCCAGAGCTAGGGGATCCGGCTCAGCTGTGCTCAGAGTTGTGCCCCAGAGCAACTGTGAGGTAAAAAATGGTGCTTTCAACTACCAAGTTTTGGGGTACTCTGTTCTGCAGCAATGGATAACTATCACAGAGATCAAACAGCATCTAAAGTAACTACAACTGAAGCACATCTGAAGCCTTGGGACGGTCTTTGCTTAGAAGTACTTTGCTGTTGGTGCACCTGGGTGGCTCAGTCGGTTGAGCGTCTGACTTGAGCTCAGGTCATGATCTCACAGCTCATGAGTTCGAGCCCCACATAGGGCTCTATGCTGACAGGTCAGAACCTGGAGCCTGCTTCAGACCCTGTGTCTCCCTCTCTCTCTGCCCCCCCCCCCCAACTTGTGCTCTGTCTCTGCCTCTCAAACATGAATAAACTTCAGCTCAGGTCATGAGTTCGAGCCCCCCATCAGGCTCTGGGCTGACCAGTCAGAGCCTGGAGTCTGCTTCAGATTCTGTCTCCCTCTCTCTCTGCCCCTCCCCCACCCACACTCTGTCTCTGCCTCTCAAACATGAATAAACATCAAAAACAAAACAAAAAAAAACAGAAAATACTTAAAAAAAAAAAAGTTATTTGTTGTTGCTGCCCTTCAGTAAACCATTCCCCTATTGCAGAAATGGGAGACAGTCCATAAACAGAATGCTGTACCATCCCAGAGTGTAATGAAAAACCAAAAGACATGGGTAAACATTGAAACCATTTTGCTAAATGAAAGAAACCACTTATTATATGATCCCTTTCAAATGAAATGAATAATAGGCAAATCATAGAGTCAGATGAGTGCTTGCGAGGGGCTGGAGAGACTGGATTGAAATAAGCAGTGACTGTTAATGGATATGGCATTTCCTCCTGGAGTGATGAAAATGTACTAGAATTGCCTCAACTTGAGGAATATCCTAAAAACCACTGAACTGTACATATTAAATGGGTGAATTGTATGGTATGTGAATTAGATCTTAATAAAGCTATTATAAAATTTTTTAAAAAAGAGCTGAAATTATTAAGTATATAAGAATCAAAATTCTCAAATTTTATCAATAAGAAACAGGCTAGGGGTGCCTGGGTAGGTCAGTCGGTTAAGTGTCCCACTCTTGGTTTCAGCTCAGGTCATGATCTCATGGTTTGTGGGTTTGAGCCCCATGTTGGGCTCTGTGCCAACAGTGTAGAGCCTTCTTGTGATTTTCTCTCTCTCTCTCCCTCTCTGCTCCTCCCCTGCTCACATGCTCTCTTTCTCTCTCAAAATAAATAAATGTAAAAAAAAAAAAAAAAAAAGAAACAGGCCACGCTAGTCACAAGTATCTCATAGACATTAAACTTAGCATCTCTAAAGCAAATTCTGATAAAAGAAAAATTAAATAAAAGAACCTAGATTAGAGAAGTCACCACTGTCGCAGAATCTCCTCTTCTCATCATTTAATTCTAAGCCATTCGCTTACTTGCAGAACAGGGTGAATGTCCATCAAAAAGAGCCCTGCCACTGCGTCTGCTCCTTCTTCTCACAAAGCACAGGAACCCCAGGGCCAAACAGCTCTAATGGCTTTCCCTGTCCCAAAGCATTTGTCTGTGGTACAACAACGATCTCACGCTGCCCATGCTGGACAAATGATGTAGACCCCAAGGAAGAAAATTCTGCTGCTTTCTCTATTAAGAGGACATTAAAAGGGCATAAGTAAGATGTGTGAACATAACGTATACTGAGCACACTCAGGGTATAGGCTTGTGTTGGGGGCACAACACATGCACCAAATCAGGGGAGACATTAGAGTGACTCTCATGTGCATCAGAACACAGGACAACTCCCAAGAACTCCATTGAGAGGCTACAGTCCACCCAGTCACCCATGAGGTGGGCTTCCTGCAATGTGGACAAGCCAAGAGGTCTCTCCCACAGGGTGAGGAGGTCCATGGTGACTCAAGACTTAAATCAAGACCAAGAAAGCAGCAAGAAGGCTAAGAAGGATATGTAACTGACTATAACACTGCCTGCCATCACTACCAGAGAAGCCACAAGCAGAAATTTTGAGTAACAGGAAATGAGATGCAGGGTGCCTGGGTGGCTTAGTCAGTTGAGTACCTGACTCTTGATCTCAGCTCAGGTCTTGATCTCAGGATTGTGAGTTCAAGCCTCATGTTGGGCTCTATGCTGGGCATAAAGCCTACTTAAAAAATAAAAAATAGGGCGCTGGGTGGCTCAGCTGGTAAAGCATCCAACTCTTGATTTTGGCTCAGGTCACGGTTCATGAATTCAAGCCCCACATCGGAGTCAGCGCTGGTGGCAAGAGCGTGCTTGGGCTTCTCTCTCTCTCCCTCTTTCTCTGCCCCTCCCCACTTGTGTTCTGTCTCTCTCTCTCTCTCTCTCTCTCTCTCTCTCTCTCTCTCCTCCCCTCTCAAACTTAAAAAAGTAGAAATAAAATAAATAAAATAAATAAAAAATAAAAAACTCCTTTAAAAAAGGAAATGAGATTCTCCAAAACAGAAGTAAGAGTCTGCAAAAACTTCAGACAAAATTTCATTACCCTCCAGGTCTTGCCTAAACAAAGAGAGACTGGTTCTCATTGCACCAAAACCAAATTACATATTGTAGGTCAGCAGTCTGCCCTACAGAAAGGGTCTCTGAGAGAGAGTCAAGAGGTTTTATACCTAATTCTGAAAAGCTGTGTGAACTCTAGACCTCCATCCTTCCACTGAGAAATTACAGAAGACTACCCAGTTCAAAGGTACACGGTGATAAATGTAATATAACTTACAGGGGGGAAACGTTTCAGTTGCTTGATGGAAAAGCCATTAAAAGTATAATATGTTTTTAAATTTCTCTTCTTTTTCAATTTCAAGTTAATGTGGAAAGCAAATACTGCCTATATCACATTGTTTTCTTCCTCTACCTACAGAGCCTCCATTTAAAAAATAAAAGTCACATGATACTCTATATGGAAAACCCAAAAGATTCCACCAAAAAACTGCTAGAACTGATTCATAAATTCAGCAAAGTTGCAGAATATAAAATCAATGCACAGAAATCGGTTGCATTTCTGTACACCAACTATGAGGCAACAGAAAAATAAATCAAGCAATCGATCCCATTTACAGTTGCACCAAAAACCATAAAATACCTAGGAATAAATCTAACCAAAGAGGTGAAAAATCTATACACTGAAAACTATAGAAAGCTTATGAAAGAAATTGAAGAAGACACAAGAAAATGGAAAAGATTCCATTCTCCTGGATAGGAAGAACAAATATTGTTAAAATGTCAATACAACCCAAAGCAATCTACATATTCAATGCAATCCATATCAAAATAACACCAGCATTCTTCACAGAGCTAGAACAAATAATCCTAAAATTTGTATGGAACCAGAAAAGACCCCAAATAGCTAAAACAATCTTGAAAAAGAAAACCAAAGCAGGAGGCATCACAATCCCAGACTTCAAGCTATACTACAAAGCTGTAATCATCAAGACAGTATGGTACTGTCACAAGAACAGACACTCAAATCAATGGAATAGAACAGAGAACCCAGAAATGAACCCACAAACATATGGGCAACTAATCTTTGACAAAGCAGGAAAGACTATCCGATGGAATAAAGACAGTCTCTTCAGCAAGTGGTACTGGGAAAACTGGACAGTGACATGCAGAAGAATGGACCTGGGCCACTTTCTTACACCATACACAAAAATAAACTCAAAATGGATGAAAAACCTCAATGTAAGACAGGAAGTAAAAAAATCCTCGAGGAGAAAACAGGCAAAAACCTCTTTGATCTTGGCCACAGCAACTTCTTACTCAATACGTCTCTGGAGGCAACAGAAACAAAAGCAAAAATGAACTATTGGGACCTTATCAAAATAAAAAGCTTCTGCACAGTGAAGGAAACAATCACCAAAACTAAAAGGCAGCTGACAGAATGAAAGAAGATATTTGCAAATGATATATCAGATAACGGGTTAGTATCCAAAATCTACAAAGAACTTATCAAACTCAACACCCAAAAAGCAAATAATCCAGTGAAGAAATGGGCAAAAGACATGAATAGACACTTCTCCAAAGACATCCGGATGGCCGACACATGAAAAAATGCTCCCTCCACATCAGTCATCATCAGGGAAATACAAATCAAAACCACAATGAGATATACCACCTCACACCTGTCAGAATGGCTAACATTAACAACTCGGGCAATAACAGATGTTGGCGAGGGTGTGGAAAAAGAGGATCTCTTTTGCATTGTTGGTAGGAATGAAAGCTGGTACAGCCACTCTGGAAAACAGTATGGAGGTTCCTCAAAAAACTAAAAATAGAACTACCCTACGATCCAGCAATTGCACTACTAGGTATTTATCCAGGGATACAGGTGTGCTGTTTCGAAGGGACACAGGCACCCCCAATGTTTATAGCAGCACTATCAACAATAGCAAAAGTATGGAAAGAACCCAAATGTCCATTGATGGATGAATGGATAAAGAAGATATGGTATATATACACCTACATACACACAATGGAGTATTACGCGGCAGTCAAAAAGAATGAAATCTTTAAAATTAAAAAAGATACAACAACAACAACAAAAAAGAATGAAATCTTGCCATTTGCAACTACGTGGATGGAATTGGAGGGTATCATGCTAAGCAAAATTAGAGAAAGACAAATATCATATGACTTCACTCATATGAGGACTTTAAGAGATAAAACAGATGAACATAAGGTAAGGGAAACAAAAATAATATAAAAACAGGGAGGGGGACAAAACATAAGAGACTCTTAAATATGGAGCACAAACAGACGGTTCCTGGGGGGTTATGGGAGGGGGGATGGGCTAAATGGGTAAGGGGCATTAAGGAATCTTCTCCTGAAATCATTGTTGCACTATATGCTAATTAATTTGGATGTAAATTAAAAAAAAAAAATTTTTTTTTAAAAAGTCACAAAATTCACCTATCAGTTCATTAGCTCTCCAAAATTTAAATCACAATCAATTATACTGACCGATCACACCACTGATTCTAGAGTACTCATGCTTATCTGTGCTAAATAGATAGGATAAAATGTGCACAGAAAACAAAAAGTCCACCTTATCCAGAATATCCTGTTTCTTCCTTTTTATCAGCCTCAAAGCAATCAGTGATTTTGTTCCCTAGGCCCTACTTGACAACATGGACAAGGTGAAATGCGTTTTTGAAATAATGGGCAGCCCTTGGGGCACCTGGGTGGCTCAGTGGGTTATGAATCTGACTTTGGCTCAGGTCATGATCTCATGGTTTGTGGATTCAAGTCCCACATCAGGCTCTGCACTGACAGTTCATAGCCTAGAGGCTGCTTCAGGTTCTGTGTCTCCCTCTCTCATGCCCCTACCCCACTCACGCTCTCTTTCTCTCTCTCAAAAATAAACATGAAAAAGTAAAAATAAAAAAAATAAAATAATGGGCACTCTTTCTGCCCATGGGTCTTATCCGTGTGCTTTAATAAAACCGCCTTTCGGGTGCCTGGGTGGTTCAGTTGGTTAAGCGTCCAACTTTGGCTCAGGTCATGATCTCATAGTTCATGGGTTCGAGCCTCGCATTGGGCTCTGTGCTGACAGCTCGGAGCCTGTAGCCTGCTTCAGATTCTGGGTCTCCTCTCTCTCTGCCCCTCCCCCGCTCATGCTCTGTCTCTCAAAAATCAATAAACGTTAAAAAAATATTTTTAATAAATAAATAAATATTTAAAAAATAATAAAACCAACTTTTCTGAATGGAAAAAAAAAATGATATACGGTGCCTGTCTTAACTAACTCCCTCAAAACAATTACCATGATCTAAAGCAAAGAAAATAAATTTCAAAAATAATGAGCTAAGCCAAGAGGGTGGAAGTGGGGACAGGGAAGGAGAGAAGGAAGCAGGGACTCCTGAAATAATTTTAAGTACATCTCCAAAAGAAGAACAAACAGGCAGACACGCGAAGGAAAAACAGGAGCTGCACCTCCACATGGCTAGGTGAATAACGACTATTTCAGAAGAAATACACTGTTAGTCACAGTGGAAACATTTTGTTCCTGGTGCACTAAAGGATGACAGTCAAACAGGATGATGCAGCCGGGCAAAGACCCAGCTAGACCAGACCACCACTAAGTTTTAAATTATTTTAAATTTTTTTTTTTTTTTTTGACAGAGAGACACGTGAGCAGGGGACAGAGGCAGAGGGAGAAAGAATGTTAAGCAGGCTGTATGCTTACCATGGAGCCCAAGGCAGGGCTTGATCCCACGATCATGACCTGAGCCAATATCAAGAGTAGGACGCTCAACCCACGAAGCCACCCAGGCACCCCGTCCACTAATTTTAAAAATTAATGCTAATGTGAGACCTAAGAAAACAAAGATCCCACTTCTGAACAGAATATATGCCTCACACTTCAAAAGCCAGCAACGTGGAGCCACAATACAGAAAATAACAGAAGCAATGTTTCCAAGATCATCAAGACATCAGGCATGGGTTTAGAGAAAGTCCAGGTGAGGTATCCTCAGGACATGAGACTCCAAGTAAGACCACCAGACACCTGTATGCCAAGTCTTTAAACTTCAAAAACAAAAAAAACAAGTTCTAAAATACACCAGAAAGGAGGGAAAGATGACAAGAGAATACAGATGTGGGTAGGTGTCTTATATAACTGCCTTTTCTCCTTGAGAGCAAAAACAAAAATTTTAAACCTTCCAGGTTGGTAAAAATCTGTCCACATTTTTACCACTGCAAAGATACAGGAAATAACAGAGATATGATTGTCAAGAGACATGTATCTTAGAAATAAGTGGATAAGTGGACCTATAATGGGCAAGGTTAATAACATTAAATAAAAACCAACATTGGGGAGGAAAGAAGGAACTGAACAAATAAAGAAGCTAGAGTTCCCTATCAAAATGCACATGTAACATAACTGGAGTTAAACAAGTGATTGCTTCATGTAATAAAGAATATGGATAAAAATTTTAAAAAAATAAAGTATAAGAACTTGTTTTTATCCATCCAAGCCAAGGCCTCAGTAAATAATAAAACATACATTAAAATGTAAGATATACTCAGTACATCAGATATCACTTGAATAGTCATAAAGAGTTTCACTCTTCTTTTTTTTTTTTAACGTTTATTTATTTTTTAGACAGAGAGAGGCAGAGTACAAGCAGGGGAGGAACAGGGAGAGAGGGAGACACAGAATCCGAAGAAGGCACCAGGCTCTGAGCTGTCAGCACACAGCACAATGCAAGGCTCGAACTCATGAACCATGAGATCATGACCTTAGCTGACGTCGGGCCGCTTAACCACTGAGCCACTCAGGCACCCCAAGAGTTTCACTTTTTAAATAAATATTGACTAAGTACCTTCTCAGGGAAATGTGTGAGGATATAAAGATTTATCTGATGGTGTCTCTTATCTCAAGAGGCTTAGAGTCTAGTGAGGGAAATTAGGATATATCTAGATAAAAGGAATAAACGTCATTATTAAGGTATAGCTCAAAAAGAAGCCTTCCTGCAAGAGATGGCATCTGAGATGCATTTGGAAAATGGACTGGAGACTTAGACTGCAAGGAATGGGGAAGAGAGGGCCCGGCATGGACCTGAGCAGTCATGAAAGGCCATGGTACATATGAAGAATAGTGAGTGGTTCAGACTGACAGTGGGCAGTAAGGCCAGAACATAAGATCGGAACTAGACCACAAGGGGTCTTACGTACCAGGCTAATAAGTCTGAAGTCTGTTTTGTATAAATTATGGTTTTGAGCCAGGAACCAGATAAAGAGTAATGCTACAGTAACATGTACAGTGGACAGAAAAGGAAAGACTAGGTAGTCAGGAACACAAGACAGGTGAAGCTAGTGCCACACTCTAAGTAGTAATGTAGGCCCGAACTACCCATGGTGATGGCAGTAGGAATGGAGCTGAGAGGGCCAATCCAAAGATAAAAATCGACAGGTCTTTGTCAAAGGTTTATTATGTATTGATTATCTGTCCAGCACCAGAGGAGCTCCTGGGGATACAAAGATGAGAAATATATAGACAGACAGATTTATATATCTATATATAGATACACACACACACACACACACACACACACATTTTTTTTTTTTTTTTTTTACCAAAATGATCAGGTAGGGGCAGGTAGGGGAAAAAGCAGGCAAGAGTCAAGGATGACACCAAGGTTTCAATCCTAGGGAAAAGCTCAAGAAGGAAGTACTATCAAGAGCAAACAGGGACACGGGTGAAAGAACCATCAGTAGAGAAGTGAATGTGCTCAATGTCTAGCTGGAGCCCCTAAGTACCAAAGGGAAATCCACAAAGACAGCAGAACCTCCCAAGGTGCAGAGAGAGGTCAGGAAAGATCACGGATATGAAAGGGATGTCATGAGAGTTTATGAAACCATTAAGGACAAGTTCCTGGGTGGAGAGGATTAAACGGAGAGCCTGGGGGAATACGGAAAGCCAGTGGCACAAAGTCTAAGGAAGATTTCAGGAAAGTGAACAAAAGAGGTCATGTGGAGTAAGAATCTGGTCTCTAGGGGTGCCTGGGTGGCTCAGTCAGTTGAGGGTCCGACTTCAGCTCAGGTCATGATCTCACGGTCCGTGAGTACGAGCCCTGCGTCTGGCTTTGTGCTGACAGCTCGGAGCCTGGAGCCTGTTTCGGATTCTGTGTCTCCCTCTCTCTCTGCCCCCCCCCCCCGTTCATGCTCTGTCTCTCTCTGTCCCAAAAATAAATAAACGTTGAAAAAAAAAAAAAAAAAAAGAATCTGGTCTCTAGGAGGCTAGTAGGACCTCCAAAGGCAGTAGGTTTTATGGAGTGAGCAGTCAGGAACAAAGGTCCTAGGTCAGGTTTTAAGAAGTCTGCTGATCCAGGGAAGGAGGGAAGCTTCAGGGAACAGAAGAAGCTAGCAAAGGTCCTTTTCTTTTGTCACGGCTTTTGGTGCTTTTTCTTTTTCCTTTAAAAACAGAGGAAGCTGGGGCGCCTGGGTGGCGCAGTCGGTTAAGCGTCTGACTTCAGCCAGGTCACGATCTCGCGGTCCGTGAGTTCGAGCCCCGCGTCAGGCTCTGGGCTGATGGCTCAGAGCCTGGAGCCTGTTTCTGATTCTGTGTCTCCTTCTCTCTCTGCCCCTCCCCCGTTCATGCTCTGTCTCTCTCTGTCCCAAAAATAAATAAACGTTGAAAAAATAAATAAATAAATAAATAAATAAAAAGAAAAAAAAGAAAAAAAAAACAGAGGAAGTTGGGACACATGGGGTGGCTCAGTCAGTTAAGCATCGGACCCTTGATTTCAGCTCAGGTGGTGATCTCAGTTGGTGGGTTCAATCCCCTCTGCACTGACAGTGCAGAGCCTGGTTGGGATTCTCTGTCTCCCTCTCTCTCTGCCCCTCCCCACTTACAATCTCAATCTCTCTCTCTCTCTCTCAAAAGAAATAAATAAAACAAAAAAATGCAGAAGAAGTCAACACAGTTATTGACTGTGAGAAAAAAAAAGTGGATGAGAAAATATTAGAGTAAGAGAGAGAAGAGGAACAAATGATGAGGCACAAAGGAGGGGTTGGCATTAGGATTATAAATGAAAAGCTTAGCCCTGGAGAGGAAGAGGGACAACTGTTTCTAGGATAAAAGAAGGCAAAGTCACAATGTTTTTAGTACAAGAGTGCTCGCACACAGCCTGACTTCTTCAGTTAAGTATGAAGCAACAGCTACAGTGCAGACATCGGGTTTAGGGCTCATTTACTGGGGAAAAGATCAGGATAGGCACTATGGAAACTAGTACACAAGAGAAATTGGAAATTTTCCTCAAATTCCAAGAGGTTTCTAAGAAAAGAGGTAAATCTTTACCCTGAACTTCCTACTGGAGTAAAACAGAGAAAAGAAATGCTAAGAGAAGTGGCTCAAAGAAATACTGATGTTAAGATTTTTAAGAAACTAAAATAGGAAAAAGGAAAGCATTCAAATGCCCTTTAGACACTTCAGATTTTTTAATCATAGGCAGGTACTACTTACTCAAAAATATATGGACACTTTTAATTTTAAAAAGACATTTTTTTTAAGGTTTATTTATTTATTTTGAGACAGAGAGCGAGCAGGGGAGGGACAGAGACACAGGGGAGACAGAAAATCCCAAGTAGGCTCCACAATGTCAAAATGCAGCCCGAAGCGGGGTTCAAACTCACAAACCATGTCTCCTCATTCAGACACCAGAAATGTCTCAAAGTGTAGTCCTAAAAAAGCAACTACTGGGGCATCTGGGTGGCTCAGTCGGTTAATCGTCGAACTTCGGCTCTGGTCATGATCTCACAGTTTGTGGGTTTGAGCCCCGCATCAGGCTCTGTGCTAGCAGCTCAGAGCCTAGAGCCTGCTTCGGATTCTGTGTCTCCCTCCCTCTCTCTCTGTCCCTCCCCTGCTCATGCTCTGTCTCTCAAAAATAAAAAAATGTAAAAAAATTTAAAAATTAAAAAAACCCAATTACACAGTGTCCTTTCTTTTGACGAACTCTTTTCCTTTAGTGAAACAGCCTTTATTAAAACATAAAAGCATGCCCATAATTAAGAGAATAATCTGACCTTAAGGCACTTTCTGTGGGGGGAAAAAAAATCTACATTCTGTGTTAAATTCTGTTTTAAATCACCTCAGGCTATCTAGCTGGCAAAGGCATTTGGAGCAAAAAAACAATACCTTTCATTAATGAGAAGTTACCTGTGCAATATTTTGAGAAGACATAATTGCCTGATTATAGAATATACGGCCAAAGTGATCTCGATCTGGAAATATTTCTGCTTGCCAAGGTAAGTTTGCGCCTCCTGAATCAACTGAAGACAAGGGAAATAACAGAAATAAGTACATCTGAATGAACGAAACATGCTGTACACAGGAAGGAAGACGTGTACCGCTGACAGCAACAGTTCTTCATCACATTCACACAAAACCTGCCCTATCACCGTTCTAAACTATTCAACAGCATCTTTCTCCAGTCCCCCAACGCAGCCAAAAAATTCAGTTTTCATCAAATCCATTAGGCACTCCTCCCTGTGCAAAATTCCACTTGAAATATTTAGGACATTCTCTCCTTTGAGGACCAGCTAAAGCCCCAGAAACACCGCAAATTTTTAACCAGTTCAGCTAAAAAAAAAAAAAAAAAAAAAAAAAAAATGTCTTTCTTTCTTTTAAACCAATGCAAAGCCACATGCAGAATTCATGTGACAGTTTGTCACATAGTGTCTCTGGGACTGTTTATACTGCAGGGCTGAGTGGGGGATAAGAAGGTCAGCTGAAGCTGAATTTGGAAGAGAGCTTGGTTACTTCATATCTGTGTGATTACCGGCATGTCCTAGCCATTCTATGCTCCCTGTTCCTCACCTGTGAAATCAAAGTAACAACAGTAGCTCTCCCAGGAAGCTATTCCTGGGGTGACATGAAATAATGTATATAAAGCACTTACTTAGTTCAGCACAGAGTGAGTGCAAAAAACAATGCTGTGAAAAGTTAGCTAGTCCTATGCCCACCACTCTTGCCTACAATCATCATGTCTTTTGTTGTTATTTACTACATGACATCCTGTCTCTGGTGCATTTAAGCTTGCCCAAGATGGGGACAACATAATACTCTTTAGTCCATTACCTACAGTGTTTGGCACAGCACCTGTAAACAGTAGGGCCTCATTTGCTGTTTTCTGTATGTGCAAAACAAAGTTCACACTGTGAGTCACCCAGGTAAATGCACTTTTGCAGGGAAAAAAATCTCTAAGTCAGTACCTGTTCAAACACTTGCAAAAATGAACAATATATATATGCTGGTATTTCACCAAACTAAACCATTATCCAGGCAGTGCCAATTTTAAACTGCCTTGCTTTTTATGTTCCTTTTGAAATACCCTTAGATTTAAGTGTAATTTAATTTCAAACATAAATTTACTTTCATTAAAAATTAAATTTCTTAAATTGCATTTGCTGAAAATTATATACATACTCAAAGCATTTAAATTAGTACCTAGCACTCAAGAGATCCATAAATATTAACTATTATTTTCTCACAGTTTGAACTCATTAAGGTTAAGACAAAAAGAAAATATATAGAAGAAAAAAAATCTACACCCATGTAGAGAAAAAACTGGCATACATGAAAATACTGTCACAGGTTAGTCCTCAGTGATGTTGTTATGGGTAGTTCTTGTTCACATTTTCTTCCTGAGTTTTCAGCAAAGAGCATGCATTTCTTTTGTAATTATGGAAGAAACCAACAGTTTTTAAAAATACCCAATGATGGGGGGGTGTGGGTGGCTTAGTCAGTTAAGCCCGCCTTCGGCTCAGGTCATGATCTCCTGGCTTGGGGTTCAAGCCCCACATGGGACTCTGCTGTCAGTACAGAGACCGCTTCAAATCCTCTGTCCCACTCTCTCTGTCCCTCCCCCACACTCTGTCAAAAAAAAAAAAAAATGATGACATCATATATAACCTTGTAAACACTCTTGCATTTTACCACCTAAAAATAATTCATTTTACGACTCTTGTGACTTGCCCAAGTAGATGCAGGGGAGCCTGTTTTGCATTGCAATTTCTTGTGCCCGCAAATGCTTCTTCACAGTCACGGGATAGTAGGTCCCTCCTTTGATGGTGGCATCATTGGCAACAATTATACATTCTACTCTGAAAGACAGAAATTTCATCACAAAGAGAATAAGAGAGACTTCTTCAAAGTTAAAAGGCCAAGTACATTTCATTGTAAGACACTCCAATGCAACCTTCAACTTCTAGTACATATCACCAATGACAGTCATTAGCAGATGATCTCATGATATGAAAGCAAGCTTTAATCAAAGTCCACATACTCATTTATATCATTACTTTTAACAAGTTTACAAACTCACACTTGACTTTTAAAGAGTCATCGGTCGTCTATTAGCAGTGAAAAACTAACAACCTCAGCCACATTTCATAATGGTTCTTTCAATGAAATGATCCTAGTGAAACAATAATAAAATATACACACAAAAATAATCCAAATCTCAAGGGTGAGAAATCTCTCATAATAAACCACCAAGTTTCCTTTTAGGATGGTAATTTGAAAAATGAAAACTGATCCATCAAGAGAATTTATTTTTCTTATTTTCAAAAGTTCTTAAATATTACTACCACACACTTTTCAAAAAACTAAAACAAGTTTAAAACACAGTATCTTGCTTAAAGTAACAATAGATGCAAACTATAAAATGGCATATTGAGAGCACCTGTGTGGCTCAGTTAGCTGAGTGTCTGACTTTTGATTTCTGCTCAGGTCATGATCTCAGAGTTCGTGAATTGGAGCCCCACGCCAGGCTCTGCACTGACAGTGTGAAGCCTGCTTGGGAGTCTCTCTCTCCCTCCCTCTCTCAAAATAAAATTTAAAAACCACACTTGAAAAAAGTAAAAAATAAGATAAAGTAGTGTATTGAAAACATATTAAAGTGCATCATCGGTGGTGCCCTTTCTCACCAGAACCACTTAGCTGAGTGCCACGCCCATAAGGAGGACACAAAGAGCAGAGTGGTGAGTGCAGACCACCTGTAAGGGAAACTGCTCAACCCTGCCGGGAAACCAGAAGGAAACCTGAGTGAACAACAGTGGGTTCTTTAAAAACAATGTAATCTTGGGGCACCTGGGTGGCTCGGTCGGTTGAGTGTCCGACTTCGGCTCAGGTCTTGATCTCACAGTTCGTGAGTTCGAGCCCCGTGTCAGGCTCTGTGCTAACAGCTCAGAGCCTGGAGGCTGCTTCGGGTTCTGTGTCTCCCTCTCTCTCTGCCCCTCCCCCGTTCATGCTCTGTCTCTGTCTCAAAAATAAATAAACATTTAAAAATATTAAAAAATAAAAATAAAAAATGTAATCTTGTTTATATTTCTGATTTTTTTTTTTAAGATTTTATTTTTAAGTAATCTCTACACCCAACATGGGCTTGAACTTACAACCCAAATACAAGAGCTGTACACTCCACCAATTGAGCCAGCCAGGCACTCCTATTTATATGTTTTAAAACCTCACTTTATATTCTCTAGAATTCTAAAAAGTGAGTCACTGAATCCCTGTTGAAAATAAAGTAAAGAACAGCAACTGAACAGCGGCCTCAGGTAGCAACGGACTGCTCGCATTAGGGTACGTGGCCAGCAGTGCTCCCCACAAGATAAAAGGGTTCCTCTCCTTAGAGCCATCTATTTTATTGATATAAAGCTTCTTTCCACATTACAGTTAGCATTTTAGAGTGGACTGCCAATTTTTCATGACTTTAGTAAACAAATTAGATTTCAAAGGAAATTTATGCTCTGGCAGGTTGTTGAGGCTATCATCTCACACCTCCAGGGTGCACTGTTCTGCCCCACCCTGGGGGTGGTGCCCTAAAAAAGCTTAAGAAGCTGTGATTCAGGAAAGGGGCCAGACTATGGAATCAGACAAGCTATGGTGAAATATTGGCTCTGCCACTTGCTGAACATGTGACCTTGAACAAGAGACAGAGCCACAAGAGACAGAGCCACTCTCACTTGCTTATTAAAAGGTCACAAGGGCACCTGGGTAGCTAAGTCACGTTGAGCATCCAACTCTGGATTTTGGCTCAGGTCATGATCTCAGCAACATGGAATCGAGCCCCACGTCATGCTCTGCACTGAACATGGAGCCTGCTTGGGATTCTCTCCCTCCCTCTGTCCCTCCCCAGCTCACCTGTGTATGCTGTGCGTGCTCTTTCTCTTTCACAAACAAACCAACAAACAAAAAAGGTCACAGACATGTTACGGAATAAAAAATAAAATTAGTCCACAAAAAGACTGCACTGTACATCTACTGGTTTTGTATACCCACAATCTATTATTTTGGCAACAGAACCAAACTTTCTTTCAGACACTGCCTCTTACCTAATCCATGTGGTTCAAGTGACACTGGTCCCCAAAGCCTATCTTCAAAGGTATAGAAAAGAACCAGATCCTTCTACCCCAAGTCCACAGTGTGGCTCAGCAAGGGGCGTGGGCCCCCATTTACTTTTACTCCTAAGTGACCTCAAGAAAGCTGATTTTCATATACCTCAGTTTTCTCACTTGTACGTGATAAAAAAAATTTTAAATAGGGATAACAGTAGTATCTACTTTATAAGGATAATACTCATACTTATTTCAGTGATTTAACATTCATTTAATACTTGGGGCACCTGGGTGGCTCAGTCAGTTAAGTGTCTGACTTTGGCTCAGGTCATGATCTCTCAGTTAGTGAGTTCAAGCCCCGAATTGGACTCTGTGCTGACAGCTGTGCTGACAGCCTGGAGCCTGCTTCAGATTCTGTGTCTCCCTCTCTCTCTGACCCTCTCCTGCTCGTGCTCTTTCTCACTCAAGAATAAACATTAAAAAAATTTTTTTAGGGGCGCCTGGGTGGCTCAGTCGGTTGAGCGTCCGACTTCGGCTCAGGTCATGATCTCACGGTCCGTGAGTTCGAGCCCCGTGTCGGGCTCTGTGCTGACAGCTCAGAGCCTGGAGCCCATTTCAGATTCTGTGTCTCCCTCTCTCTCTGCCCCTCCCCTGTTGATACTCTGTCTCAAAAATAAATAAACGTTAAAAAAATTTTTTTTTTTTAATAAAAAAATATTCATTTAATACTTAAAATATTCCCAGGCACATAGTGGACACTGGATAAATGTTAGCTATTGTTATTCTGGATTATCTAATTTAAGGAATTTAAGTAGGATTCTAAGAAGAGAGCTGGGCGACTGGACCCCTAACTCAAACCACAAGACAATAAGATAAACATTAAGTTCAAAAAAGTTTTCTTAAACAAATACCAGAAAAAAGGATCATTTGAACTTGAACATAAAACTTAAGTACTTAAAAAAAAAAGGGGGGGAGTGCTTGGACCCCAAGCCTAACCCCTTTGGGGCTCTCCTACCTCAGCTACTGACCTTACAGAACAGAAACTGGGATGTCTCTGGCTAGCTCTGCCTCTGGGTTTAGAAAGCTTGCCTGGGAATAAAACCAAAACACACCTGTGACCTGATAACACCGTCTGAGCTCCTACATCCAGCTATGTTCACACTTATCAGCTAAGAGTCAATAAATTCTTTCTTTCTTAAACCAGTTTGGGCATCTAGCATTGGCCAGAGAAAGAGTGGTGACAATATATACAACCACACTATTTATGTAAGAAAGGTGCGTGTAAATCACAATGAACTGCTACTTTACACCTAGTAAATGAGTGAAACTTTTCAGTCATAATATCTAACACTGGCACAGCTCTAGGGAAAAGGTAAGTCTTTCCTTGGCCAGCATGGTAAGTCTAGGGAAAAGGTAAGTCTTTCCTTGGCCAGACTCTCATGGAGAGGAGTCTCGTGGGGCAAAATGCATACGCTCAGTATGAAACCCTGTTGTTGATGTGCATAGAGAACGACTTGAAAGTTGGTGTCTGGTAGGATACTTCTGATTACATGGTTTAAAATGTGCAGTGGAATTAAACCAAGCTGTCTTCTGCTCCCTGTCTTTAACTACTTGAAATCACTGTAGAGTAAGGGGGATTCCACACCAAGCCCCCAAATAAAGAAAACAAAAACAGAGCATCATCCTGTAAGTGTGATACAACTTCACTATCTCATTCTGGAAATAACCACAAGAGCTATAACTTGGCCTATAAAATAACCCCTGACATCCATTCATTTATTCAACAAATATTTTTTA
Organism: Prionailurus viverrinus; assembly: GCF_022837055.1. Lineage (NCBI taxonomy): Eukaryota > Metazoa > Chordata > Mammalia > Carnivora > Felidae > Prionailurus > Prionailurus viverrinus. The sequence continues at coordinate 137,079,098 of NC_062561.1, read as the reverse complement.
AGTGTGTTCTATATGCCTTGTCCTTTTCTAGAAACTAAGGACATGGAGTGAACAAGAAGGGCAAAATTCCTGATGTTACAGACCTCCCATTGTAGTGGAAAGGATCAGTTAGGGGAAGCAAAAACACACAACAAATCCGTTAGGTAATTTCTGATTATATGTGCTATGACACTGTAATAAAACAAGGTAATTCTACACACACCAATTCTTTCTGGGTTTCCAGTCCCAATGTGCGGAGGAGGGTTCACCCACATTCGACATCAAACAATTCTCGGACACTCTGCGGGGGTATTGCTGGTGTCTGAGAATTCAACTCAATTCTGACATGATCTGCTCGGAAACAGCATCATATTCCACAGGCTAAGGGTTAGTCCTACAGGACTGCTCTCCACCCCCCACTTCAGATAGCAATCATAAGCTTAGGCTGTGACCTGTGCTTCCTGACCAACCAGCTACAGACTATAAGTTCCAACGATCTCCACCTTGGGTTCTTTTAACTTGCTAGAATGCTTAACACTTAAACACTTAAGTTCACCGTTTTATCAAAGACATGATAAAAGACACAAATTAACACTCAGTGAAGAGATGCACAGGGCAAGGTATGGGGAAAGGACGGGGAGCTTCCATGTCCTCTCTTAGGTGCACCACTCTGCCCTCATCTCCACATGCTCACTGACCAGGAAGCTCCCAGTCCTCTTGGGTTTTATGTAGGCTTTACTGCCTAGTCACGACTGAGTAATTCAGTGGCCATTAGCTGATTCGATCTCCAGCCCCTCTCCCTTCCCCAAAGGTGGGGATTGGGGGAATAAGTACGGCAGAGAAGTTCCAACCCTCTAATCACACAGTTGGCTCTCTGAACAACTAGACCCTGCCCTGGGGTGGGGTCCAAAAGCCACCTTCACTGATAGAACAAAGTTCACCATGACCACTCTCAGTACTTCCAAGGGTTTTGGGGAGCTATGAGCCAGGAACTGTGGACAAAGATCAAATACATATGAGAAGCAAATTTTGGTCATCTGAATGCCTAAATACATCTATCTACAAATCACACTATTATAGTAATACAATATTTATTATTATTAGTTACTATAGAACACATAATAAAACAAGGTAAAATATATAATAAAACAAAGTAATTGAGATGGGGCTATGTTACGGTATAATGGTGAAGGAATGGTAAAAATAACAGTAACAGCCCAAACTGATGTGTCACTTATGATGTACGAGGTGCTCTTTCAAGGCTTTAGGTATGTGAGATATCCCACTTACAGATGAGGACACAGGTACAAAAAAGTTAAGCAACTGGCCCAATGTTACCAACCAACAAGTTAAAACCAGCATTTGAGTCTAGGTAGTCTGATTCTAGAATGCACGCTCCTAAGCACTGCTCCAGGGGAAATATGAATGGAGAGCAAAAGCCAAAGAATCAGGTGAAGAACACTTGATTCAGAGAAAACGGCTTGAGTATAGGGCATATATATATATATATATATATATATATGTGTGTGTGTTTAGCGTGTTCATGAAACAGCAAGAGCAGGATGGCCACAGTGATAGAGGTACAAAGGTAAGGTGAGGAAAGCAGGCAGGGACTGTTTCTTACAGGACCTAATAAGCCATGTAAAATATGTGAATTTGCCAGAGAAAAGGACTACGGCTCAATTATTCATCAGCCAGTTACTATTTCAGGCAAGGAATCCTTGATTCTAAGCTGGTTTATAAATAAAATTCCATACAAGTCTCCTCATTAAATTTCTTGGGGTCTACTTCAGAAGGTATCACAGAGCCTAGATCAATAGACGCAGCACTGCTCAAAAATATATAAGAAAGCAATAAAGGTATAAAAGTTTTTGGGGCGCCTGGGTGGCTCAGTCGGTTGAGCGGCCGACTTCGGCTCAGGTCATGATCTCACAGTCCGTGAGTTTGAGCCCCGCGTCGGACTCTGTGCTGACGGCTCAGAGCCTGGAGCCTGTTTTGGATTCTGTGTCTCCCTCTCTCTGACCCTCCCCTGTTCATGCTCTGTCTCTCCCTGTCTCAAAAATAAATAAAAATGTTAAAAAAAAAAAAAAAGTTTTTAATGACCGTATGAATGGATTTGGCTCTGAAAAGCTCCAGGCTGAAGCTACCAATGACCTTGCTGCAGGGAACAGAGCTTCTACTCTCATCTACACGAGTCTGTCTACTCTCAGGGGCAAAAGTACACTTGTATTATGCATCTCTTAAGGAATAGAGGTGTTTTTCTTCCCTTTCTTGTTTCTTTCTCTTCTTCCATGACAACCCTCTACAGTAGATTATTCCATTTTATAATGAATCATATTATCTTGGGGCGCCTGGGTGGCTCAGTTGATTGAGTATCCGACTCCTGCTCAGGTCATAATCTCGTGGTTCATGAGTTCAAGCCCCGTATCGGGCTCCGTGTTGACAGCTCGGAGCCTGAAGCCTGCTTCAGATTCTGTGTCTCCCTCTCTCTCTATCCCTTCCCCACTCACATTCTCACTGTGTCTCAAAAATAAATAAACATTAAAAAAAAATTTATAATGAATCATATTTTCCAGATGTGAAAACCAAGGCACTGAGTGGTCAAGCAATTTGCTAAAGGTCAAACAGCTACAAAATGCTAAAGCCAGGATTCTAATGGAGGCTGACAACTCCTGAACCCACACAACTTTTAAGTGTAATTCAATTTCCTTCCAAGCTGAAAACTTGATAAAGTGAGAACAAGGCACAAAGAAAGAAAACGAAAATGAAAAATATAAAAGCACAAATAATAAGATATTAATATATGCACAGGAAAGGTGAAAGAGCATGCTCTAACCTGCTGTCATTATGACTGGAGACATAATTATCAGTAACTATCCTGCTTAATTACGTATTTCATGATTATGAATTTAGTTTAACTCTGCATGAAGTTTATCCTTTTATGAAAGGTTTATTTTTTTTTTTTTTTTAAATTTTTTTTTTTTTTTTTTTTTTTAACGTTTATTTATTTTTGGGACAGAGAGAGACAGAGCATGAACGGGGGAGGGGCAGAGAGAGAGGGAGACACAGAATCGGAAACAGGCTCCAGGCTCTGAGCCATCAGCCCAGAGCCTGACGCGGGGCCCGAACTCACGGACCGCGAGATCGTGACCTGGCTGAAGTCGGACGCCTAACCGACTGCGCCACCCAGGCGCCCCATGAAAGGTTTATTTTTAAGCGTCCCCTAAGACTACAAAAAGAAAGTGTCTCCACACTGGGTAAATATTAAGCAGACCACAACTGACAAAGAGTGGAAGAGTTGTGGGGGTACAGGAAGGTGAAGCAACAATGGTGAATGGCTATGGCCGTACCTCCCCAGAAGGCACGAATTATGGGGAGAAGGTGGGAGAACACACACGCGATAAACCAGCATCGGAGTCAAATGCAACTGTATCAGGCTCAGAGTCCAACCACCTGAGGTCAAAGCTGGGCTTTGCCAGGGTCTTGATCTTGGGCCAGTTATGATCTTACCAAGCAGGCTTCCATGCCTGCAGAACAGGGATGATGACAGTAATACCCATTCTCACATAGCTGTGGTGATCATTAGAACAACTGGGGCACGTGGGTGGCTCAGCCAGTTAAGTGTCCAACTCTTGATTTGGGCTCAGGTCATGATCTCACACTTATAGAGCAGAGAGAGAGCCCTGCGCTGGGCTCCATGCTGGGTGTGGAGCCTGGTTAGGATTCTCCCTCTCCCTCTGCAACTCCCCCACACGCATGTGTGCTCTAGCTCTCCTCCTCCCCCCAAAAATACATAAGTAAAATAAAACAACCAATCAGTGGGAAGTGTTTACTACAATGTCTGGCATGCTAACTTGAGATGGTAAATGTGAGACCATACATAAATATACGCAAGTAAATTTAAGTTCTAGCAATCTAAATTCCCCAAGTCTAGAGTGGTTCTCAAATATTAGTATTCCAGAATCTTGGAGGGCTTGTTAAAAAACAGATTGCCAGGCCCCACCCTCAAAATTTAATTTAATACTTCTTACGAAGACCTAGTAATCTACACTTCTGTCAAGTTCTCAGGTGATGCTGATGCTACCTGAAGAGCACAATTAGAGAATGACTCCTCTAAGACAGTGGTTTTCACCAGAGATGTCCAAGAGATCACCTACAGAGCCTTGGAAAACGATATAAGTGAAGCCCACGCCTGCAGATTCTGATTATGTAGGATGATTTGGATTTGAGCCCCAGAATTTGTGCTGGTTTTTTTTTGTTGTTTTTTTTTTTTCCCTTCAGTCTTTGTCTCTAAATCTCCACAGATAAATCTAATACATGTCTGGGCAGGAAGCCTCAGCTACATAATATAAATAGCACAAAACTTGCAAGTTCATATGCAAAGCAGTGAGAGCTGGAAGACTGTGCCCGTCAATCTTTTCCTGCCCCACATTATGGAGTGTAAGTAGAACACTCACCCTGATACTCTCCCAATGCCTGTAATAATGCCACCGGCAGGTACCTCCTCATTAGCATATAACTGGTAACCTGCAAACTGGGAAAATTCCAGAAATGGAGACCTGCAGGGAAGAAAGGATATTGCCTGAATTGAAGTTATTTTTTAAAAATGCATATTTAAAGTTATACGTGGAAAAGATTAACAAGCCAATGTTTCAAGCATGCATGTTGAACATATATAAAATCCACAAAAAAGAAAAATATTTAAGCAAAATCTAGTGTGGGTAGTTTGAGGATTTACACAGTATAGCCATGAAATAGAACACTAAGTAGCTATTTTAAAGGATGTCGTACCAATGTGTTTATTAGTACAGAAAGAGAATAGCATGTAACACTTATATAAGCCCCTACCCTTTGCCCAGCTCTTTTTCAGGACCTTCAGAAACCTAACTCACTTGTACCTCAGAACTACTTCCTGAGGTGGATCCTATTATGATCCCCACTGACAGAGGAGGAAACTAAAAAAAAGAAATTGAATCACTTGTCTGAAGTCACACAACTAGTAAGTGGCAGAGCTGGGTTTTGATAAGCAATCTAACCCCAGGGACCAGGCTCCACACCACTGTGGCTATTACTCCACCTTTCACTTACTTAAATGTCCAAGATCTAGTTAAGTTGGGGAAAAAAGGGTGTTATAAAACACCCACATTTAGTATGATTCCATTTTTCTTATAAAAAAAAGTGTCTATTATACATACACCTAAGAACAGTCTAGAAGGATGCACACTTGGTGTTAACAGTGTTTTTGCCTCCAGGTTGGGAATATGGGTGTATGTCATAAAAAAATACTTTCAGGGGCGCCTGGGTGGCCCAGTCGGTTAAGCGTCCGACTCTTCATTTCAGCTCAGGTCATGATCTCACGCTTAGTGAGTTGGAGCCCCACATTGGGCTCCATACTGACAGTGTGGAGCTTGCCTGGGATTCTCTCCCTCTCTCACCACCCCTCCCCTGCTTGCTCTCTCTGTCTCTCTCAAAAATAAATAAGTAAATAAACTTTAAAAATTAAAAAAAAAAAAAAAAAAAAGGACTGAGTGTTTCAGTCAGTCAGGTGTCTGACTTCTACTCAGGTCATAATCTCACAGTTCGTGGGTTTGAGCCCCACATCAGGCTCTGCACTGACAGTGTGGAGCCCGCCTGGGATTCTCTCTCCCTCTCTGTCCCTCTCCCACTGTGCTCCTCTTTCAAAATAAATAAAAATAAAACTTAAAAAAAAAAAAAAAAACTTTTGGAGTCCTCATTCCCTTCTCTCCACCTGCATTCCCTCCACTCCAATCCTTCAGGAAATCCCACTGGGTTAGCTCTATCTTGACAGGACATTCTCATCACCTCTAGTACTACTATCCTAAGTTCAAAGTCACATCATGTCTCCTTTGAATCACTGCCACAGATGTCTAACTCATCTTGGTGCTTCCATCCTTGCTGCCCACTTTCTACTCCACAAACAGCAGCTAGAATGACTCTTTTCAGATGTAAGTCACATAGATCATAATAGTTTCATGTTCAAAATCCCAAGAGCCTCCTCATTCCTCTCTGGATAAAAGCCAAAACTCTTGGGGTGCCTGAGTGGCTCAGTCGGTTAAACCTCCGACTTTTGATTTTGGTTCAGGACATGATCTCATGGTTCATGAGTTCAAGCCCCACATCGTGCTCTGCGCTGACAGTGCAGAGCCTGCTTGGGATTCTCTCCCCACCCACCCCCCACCCCTCACTCTCTCAAAATAAAAATAAACTTAAAAAAAAAAAAGCCAAAACTCTTACACTAACCTCCAAGGTTTTATGGAATGGAACCCTACCTCCTACCACTCTCCCCTTCATGTCTTCTACCCCAAACACACTGGCATCCTCAGTTCTTGAGCGTATCAGCATATCCTGCACATTCCTACCTCAGGGCCTTTGCAATGGCTATTCCTTCTGTCTGTTAACACTCTTTCACTGTATTTCAGGGCTCTCTCTCTTCACTCCTTCAAATCTTTGCTCAGATGTCACTTTCTCAATGAGGCCTACCCTAACCACCTTATTTAAAACTACAACTTGACCCTCCTCCCTTATTCCAGTCTTTCTTTTTCCCATGACATTTATCACCTTCTAACATACTGCAGAACTTACATTTGTCATTTACTTTCTACTTCCTCCTGCTACAATGTAAACTCCAGTTGGACAAGGACCTGTGTCGGTTTTGTTCACTCATGTATCACTAGCACTTATAACAGTGCCTGACACTTAGAATCTCAATAAACATTTGTTGTTGAATCTTAGAGTAAGAATCAGAATTTTAAATCACTTATTTATAAAACTGTTTAAGAAAGTACCACAGATTAGAGAACACTTGAGTTAGCACTTGGGCAATACCAACCCTGGGTCTAGAAGACTGTCCACTCTTTCTCTGGCTAAAAGTTTTCCTCTTGATACGTGGCGTTCTCGGGCTTTCTCACTGCCTCCTGCGATAAAAACATGATTAGATTAGATTGATAGCATATAAGGTCTCCCAGTAATTTAAGGCCAGAAAAACATAAAACAGCCCAAAATACAGCACTTTTAAAAGTTCAACGTATCTTTTCAGAAACAGCTAATTTTCAGATCTTCCATTCAACTCACAAGCTTTATTTTCTGAAGTAAATAAACTTGCATTAAAAAAAAAAAAATCAGTCAATTTCTGATTTCACAGCATACCATACATTTTCTGAATTCACTGGTAATTGCTTAAAGAAATAATATAGCATCTTCTCTGCAACTCATGCATTGCCAATACTGCCTCAACTCCACACCTGTTCAATACCTACGACTACCTAGCGCTCGGCTACGTACTATGTGAAATTTGAAAAAGTCCTAGCTTCATTTGTCCCAGGCGAAAAGCACTGTTTTAGAAATGACCTCCATGATGAGTGCGGCAAGACTTACCTAAAGGTAGGCGACCCATAACTTTTTACACTGTCTCCAAATGGGAGAGAGCTGCACACCTAACATGCCAACTAAGAAGTCCACTTCTGTTAGTATCTTCACTCAGAGACTGGCTTCTGTGTTTCCTCAAGTTGCTCCGGTCCAAGAAAACTACAGTAGTCAAAGAGCCCACGGAGGTAACCGGGTGAGGCTGCCTGAAGTGAACAGCACACCAACCCTCCCCGAGACTGACAGCTGCTGGGCTCGGTATCTCGTGAATATTGATAACCCACTCTCAGCAACCCAAGGCATCAGACCAGAAAGGGAAGGATCATACAGTACCTTAATAGGTTTATTTTCACTGGTGCCCACGACTTTCATCTTAATCTGCTCTGGGGCTCATGAAGTGTTCAGCTATCTAAAAAAGCTATTTCTTTGGGGGCTTTTTAGGGGAGAAAACAAGCTCTTACCTACTTCATACAAGCTTCCAAGTATTACCTTGTTTTTCAAACCAGGCCTCTTTCCTCTATCCAAGGGAATTTTTTTTTTTTCCTGAAGAGGCAGATGGCATACTTTTAAGATTAAATCTGCCTTAAAGTTACCAAGAAAATTGTATTACACGTTTAACCTTTTAAAATGAAAATAATTCTAGGAGGCAAAGATTTAGTTCCAAAATAGTGTGATGAAGTCAAACCGCTCTTCTCTTTCTCCCAACCACTCAGAGGACCTGACTTCCCCTACTAAGGTGGGTCTGGGTGTAGGAGAGTGCAGGAGAGAGGGGTTATCAAGGGGCACAGGAAATTTCTGGGAGAGGCACGTTTATGATCTTGGTTGTAGTGCCGGTTTCACAAGGAATATACCTATGTCAAAACTCAAATTGTACATTTTAAATAATGCAGTTTATTGTATGTCAGTTACACCTTAATAATACTGTTTAAAAATAAATATTACAAGAAAAATGCACCTGAGGCAATGAAAGGAAAGCCAGGTCTTGTGGTGAGGGTCTTTGGAGAGTCAGGTGACCTAAATACTCACTAAAGGACTAGCAAGGGAGAGGTGGCCAGAGAAGGTAGAATGACAAAGAAGTGATAAGAAACATACACATTTGTTTTCCAAGTACTTAAGATAAAACCATTCTTTGTTAATTCTGCCTAGAGTATGAATTGGCAATTTGGAACAGTTGGTGACTTCCAGTTTTATTAGGAAAAATCAGAAAGAGGGCTATCCTTGAAGCAGATTTTCAGATTACAGAGCTCTGCTCCTCTGGCATTTAAACTGACTTGGTATATGTGGATAGCCATAAAAACAACATGACACAGCATCTTAGTTTTCCAAGGATTATTCTCAAAGATTCTGCACTATCTCCATTTCCACAGACTTGGAGACTGCAAAGCCCTTCTCCTAGCTCGTTTACCATATTGCATTCATTCTAATAGATACATTTTGTTCACACTTTTAACATCCCTGAAATCAGGAAGCATTTTACAGTTTACAGGATGTGGCTTTTTTTTTTTAATGTTTCTTTATTTTGAAAGAGAGAGAGAGAAACAGCACATGCACGTGCAAGTGAGGGAGGGGCAGAGAGAGAAGGAGAGACAGAATTCCAAGCAGGCTCCACACTCAGCTTGATTCTACAACCGAGATCATGACCTGAGGCACAATCAAGAGTTGGGCCAACCAGGCACCCCTATAGCATCTTTTTTTTTTTTTTTTAAGTTTATTTACTTCGAAAGAGAGAGAGGGAGACAGCATGAGCACCAGCAGGGGAGGGGCAGAGAGAGAGGGAGAGAGAATTCCAAGCAGGTTTCATGCTGTCAGCACAGAGCCCAATGCGGGGCTCAAACTCAAAAACCATGAGTTCGTGACCTGAGCTGAAATCAAGAGTCATATGCTTAAGTGACTGAGCCACCCAGGCGCCCCAAGCATCTTTTAATCAACACATCTGTCTGCCTCTGCCTGCACAGCACAAATGTCACTTCAACTGTGACATGCATTGTTAGAACTGTATGCATGGAGTTAACTTCCATTTTAAAAGTCTTCAAAAACCATCTTTAGGTCATTACAAGTCCCCTGTTTTAACCACCAAAACTATTTGTGCTTTTCCATATTGGTAAAGTAATTATCACGCAGCATTATAAAGCTAAGCACTTCAGAATCTATCAAAATACTTACAGTGGCACCTGCGGGGCTCAGTATGTTAAGCATCCAGCTCTTGATTTCTGCTCAGGTCATGATCTCATGGTTTGTGAGTTCAAGCCCCACGTTTGTGCTATGAGCCCAGAACCTGCTTGAGAGTCTCTCTCTCTCTCTCTCTCTCTCTCTCTCTCTCTGCTCTATCCTGCTCGCATGTGCAAGCAGGCACACACACTCTCTCTCTCAAAATAAATGAATAAGCTTAAAAAATAAAAAAAAAAAACCCAACTTATTTTGGAAATACCTTTTAGTTTCAACTCACAAAGCCTTCTAAAGTAAATTTTTGCATTGACCAATAATGGCACAGCAGAATTTGCTGTAACTGTTTATACATTAATAGTTTATATTCCCCATGATGCAATTTCTTCCAAGCAAAAGGATGTCTATTATGTCCACAATTTGAAAATAGAAAATAATAACAATTTGCCAAGTTCTTAGGAAATATCACTTATTTAATCAGCAATAAACCCACATAGACATTATTTACAAGTTATATAACAAAGCAGAAAATTCATAATTACGCAAAATTAGTATATAGGATGAATATAACTAATGAACAGAAAAGGTTTCAGTTGCTTCAGGTAAAACAAAAATTTTAATGGATGCTGTGGCTGAAATAAGCCTTTAAGCAGAAATACTTTAAAAATTAGTGAATCTGAGGGGCACTTGGGTGGCTCAATCGTTTGAGCGTCTGACTTCGGCTCAGGTCATGATCTCCTGGTTTGTGGATTCAAGCCCTGCATCTGGCTCTGGGCTGACAGCTCAAGCCCAGAGCCTGCTTCAGATTCTGTGTCTCCCTCTCTCTCTGCCCCTTCCCTGCTCATGCTTTGTCTCTCAAAACTAAATAAATATAAAAAAACTTTTTAAATTGATGAATCTGAAATTTTACTTTTTCCCACATAATGGCAATGCTGTAAGAGCAAAAAAACTGACAACAGGAAAAAATGAAATGTCAGCACACCAACGAACAGTCTTGAAGAGTCAAAGCTTACTGCTACTGGTTTTTCCTAAAACCAATAACTATCAAGGAACATTTTCATTAAAAGCATAAAAGGAAGAATAAATGAGTGTTTACCTAATCTTATTTTCTGTGCTCGTTCATGGAGCTGATTTACAAGTACTTTCATCTGTTCATAGTTTTCCTAAAACAGAAGCAAAGAAAGGGAGAGTAATATTAGAAAGCAATTATCTTTTTTTTTTTTTAACCAAAGTAAGGGCTAATGTGAACATCATGTGTCACCGCATGTGGCCTCACACCTACCCATGTGGCCTCCATGTGGTCACTCCATCGGATGAAAAGGATGACTCCTGCCTCTCCACCTCTGCCCAAGCTCCCCTTCACTACCACCTTCCCTCTCCAGTCCATCAATCCTAATATTACCCCTCTTTAGAGATCAATTCGTGTTCCCTCTCATCTGTAACACCTCTCATTTCTGGTCACTCCTACTCATTTACCATCTTTCTTCCTTCAGCATTAACCAAACTTAATTCATTTCTATTTGTTTTCCTATTTTAAGGAATATAAGCCCTTAGAGAATTAAAATGCCATCTTCCTTTTTCTGTCCCATCAATCACTGCCCTAAGAAGTTTCCAACCAATGCAGAAATACTTGGGGGTAACTGGGTGGCTCAGTCGGTTGAGCATCTGACTCTTGATATCAGCTCAAGGCATGATCTCACAGTTCGTGGGTTCAAGCCCCACATCACCCTCTTCACTAACTTTGCAAAAGCTGCTTGGGATTTTTGGTCTTCCTCTCTCTCTCTCTCTCTGCCCCTTCCCTGCTCGAATGCTCACTCTCTCTCAAAATAAATAAATAAGGGGCCCCTGGGTGGCTCAGTCGGTTAAGCATCCAACTTCGGCTCAGGTCATGATCTCACAGTTTGTGAGTTCAAGCCCGTGTCAGGCTCTGTGCTGACAGCTCAGAGCCTGGAGCCTGCTTCAGATTCTGTGTCTCCTTCTTGTTCTGCCCCTCTCCTACTCTTTCTCTCTGTCTTTCAAAAATAATAAAACATTAAAAATTTTTTTAAAATAAATAAGTAAACATTAAAAAAAAAACACTTGCTAACTGACAAATTACACTTAAAAACAGAGCCCAGGAAACACAACAGATCCTATTTTATATTTAAAAAGGAACAAGAGCCACCTGGGTGGCTCAGTCAATTAAGCGTCTGACTTCAGCTCAGGTCATGATCTCATGGGTTCCGAGTTCGAGTGCCGTGTTGGGCTCTGGGCTGACAGCTCAGAGCCTGGAGCCTACTTCAGATTCTGTCTCCCTCTCTCTCTGCCTTCCCCCCCCCCCCGCCCCACTCAAAGGTAAACACTAAAAAAAAAATTTATAAATAAATAAAAAGGAACAAAACTCTATGTTTGCACGTCTTTAGAAATTTTCTAGAGTAACATACAAGAAAATATAAACTGTGAGAGGTGGAAAAAGGGTACAGGGCCTCATTTTTCACCTTCTGTAAATTTTGTTTGATCAGTATATTACTTTAGACCAAGAATTGAATAGCTAGTTTTTGTGAAAATTCAGAGTTTAGCCCACTAATACATTTTGCTCCCCACGATGTCTTTAACATCTCTGATGATCTAATTGCTTTTACATGATGCAATACTAAGCAGCTTGCCAGCTGTTCAAAATTAGAAGAATTTACCGTGTTTACAACAGAGCTCTATTATTTATTTTCTACAGCTCTAAGAGCTCCCAAGGTCAAGGTTTCTGCTACATTCTCTTGCCCTGCAAAATGCAGAAAATAAAAAAGGGAGAAGCAGCAGATTGTTAGAGAAAGAACCTCTGCCCTGGATCAGGGAGGTCCCCACCTCAGAACCATCTCTGCCTGCTAGCCCTGTGATGACTTCCCTGCTAGGTCTCCCAAGCCCTGTCCTACGGCAGACAACCTGTGGGAACAGAACTCCGTAACTCGCCTAGAACGTTGTTTCCCAACCTTGACAGACATTGGAATCACTAGGAAGCTTTGAAAAATAAAAATAAAAACAAACCCTCAGAGATTCTGATGTCATTGGTTACAAATGTGGCCTGGGCATTAAGCACCATAAAGGTTCCCCAAGCGATTTAAATATCCAACCAAAAACAGAGGAACACTGGCCCACAGTCTCCATTTCTGAGTTACCCTCAAGGCAAATTGGAAACCTACCAAAAGGGGGGTTTGGTAATAGGCAAAGGGTTCTTTTATCACCAGAATTTTTTCAGATTACCATAGTATTTGCTGATATTAAGAGCATGAGGCAGTGGAAGCTGAGAATTTCGCTCTACTACAAAGCCTAGGTTAGAGATCCTTCTTATTCACAGTTAGCAAAGTCAGAAACTCCCAACTTCATGAATTGCCTCAGACAGAAACAAAGCTCTGCACTGGAGCGTGTCTGTTCAGCCCATCACCAAGAGATGGCATTAGAGCAACGTGTGTAATGCCACCTGACGTGTATGAGGAGACCGAGCAGCCTTTCAAAACCTAACATCCAACCTCGGTACTGACAGCCTCCTAGGCTGAGAACTACTGCTAGTAAGCAGGAGCTGCGTCCTGAACTCCTTTGTCGTCTGCGAGAGACACAGCAGAGGGAATTTGTAAGGGGAAGACCTCCTTGTATGAACAAAACAGAGTGGTAAGGAAGCTCCGGGGGACGGAGTTGGTGGCCAACTCCTATCTATAGCTAAAGGGCATCTTCTCTATGGACTCTCTCACCTGACCCTGCGCTGCAGCTCTGTGGCTCAGGGCTGGGTGCTACTCTGGTCTCAGGCCCTGGGCACCCGCTTGGTGCTGCTGAACACACAGGGTGAGGAAAAGATCTGATTACTATGTTGCTAAGTGGAAAGGAAAGCAGATTGTTTTACTGCAACAAGTAAATATTTTTTGCTGGTTTTGTGCTTAAAGTCTAACTTGTCACTTCTACCTTTATTCTAAGGTTAAAAATCCACCTCATAAATGTCTAAGATACCTTTTTTTTTTTTTTAAAGTAAGCTCTATGCCCAACATAGGGCCAGAACTCATGACCCCGAGATCAACAGTCACACGCTCTACTGACTGAGCCAGCCAGCAGCCACTTAGAAACCTTGATCTCAAGAATCCCCACGGATGGTGAAGCGCCTTCATGAGGATAGGCAGCCTTCTCAAATGCTCCACTGTTTGGAATTTCACTTTCTCTCTCTGCCACTCTCAGCATGTGATTCTATGGTTATTCAACAAAAGATGTGCTCACTGTTGAGCTTAAGGAATTTCTGAAAAAGAACCTCATCCAAACTGTTAACCCTTGTGTCTCTTCACTTTCTAGTAGTCAGGTTAAAAGATAATCTGAAAAATACACTGTAGGAAAGAAAAGAGAAGCCACATATATTGTTCAACATGTGACTCCAAGTTCAATAAAAGGAATTTGGTGCTAATGGAAAAAAAAAATCTGAATACCTACTGTCTCAGCAAGGTATGTGAAAAGCTAACACATTTACCTTGGAGTAAGCTTATATTATTAGTTTAAAATTGAGAGGATGAAGAAAAAAAAGTTTTTCCAGTGACATTATTTGCAGCTAATTCTCAAACAAGTCCATCCAGTCATTATGACATACTATCTCCTTCTCAGTCCTAACTTATTTAGCTCAACAGCACTAGAAAATGAATAGACAGGTTACAGTATGGCAAAGTGAAGGGGCAGGGATTTCTCTAACATGTTCAGCTCCTCTTTAATGGGGTTTGTCATTGTTGTTAATAAAAGAAATTTAGGGGCACCTGGGTGGCTCAGTCAGTCAAGTGTCCAACTTCAGCTTAGGTCATGATCTCATGGTTCATGAGTTTGAGCCCCGTGTCAGGCTCTGTGCTGACAGCTCAGAGCCTGGAGGCTGCTTCAGATTCTGTGTTTCCCTCTCTCTCTGCCCCTCCCCCACTCATGCTCTGTGTCTCTCTCAAAAATAAATCAACATAAAAATTAAAAATAGAAGAAACTTAACTTTGTTTCATGGAAATTTTCAAACATACACAAAAGCAAAAAAGATTAGTATAATAAATGTAGCCAAAGTCCTTCAACAATTATCCACAATGGCCCAAGTTTTTTTATTTTTGCCCCCACCCCGAATTATTTTGAAGAAAATACTGGACATAACACTTCCTCTGTAAGTATTTCCAAATCTCCAAAAGATGAGGACCATTACTGCATACCAATACTCTGTTAATAAAATCAAATATCCAATTAGTGAAGACACTTCCTCAGCTGTCAGAGGAAGTTTACAGTTTACAGTTTTTTACAGTTTATTTGAAAGGATTCTATGGAAGGTCTATATAGCCACAAGCGACTGATATTTCTTAAGTCTTTTCTGAAATTCTGAAATTTTCTGAAACTAAGTCTTTTCTAAGTTCATCCATCTTTTTTTTTGCCTTGACATGTTCTCTTTGTCCCCTAGATTTTTCCCACAATGTTAAATGTGTCCTCCCAGTATCCTTCAACAAGTTCTTCTTCCCTTGCAGATCTAGAGGCTGATGGGATTTTGTTGTGCCGTAGTTTCTTATTTTCCCCCCAACTCATCAAGAATTAGCTGACCTCGGGGAGCCTGGGTGGTTCAGTCGGTTGAGCATCCGACTCTTGGTTTGGGCTCAGGTCATGATCCCAGGGTTGTAGGATCAAGCCCCGAGTGGGGCTCCACTTGCCACTTAAGATTCTCCTTCAGCAGGGCATCTGGGTGGCTCAGCTGGTTGAGCGTCCGTCGGACTTTGGCTCAGGTCAGGATCACAGTTCATGAGTTTGAGCTCTGTATTGGGTTCTGTGAGGACAGTTTAGAGCCTGGAGTCTGCTTTGGACTCTGTGTTTCCCTTTCTCTCTGTCCCTCCCCAACTTGCATTCTCCCTCTCTCTCTCAAAAATAAATATTTTTAAAAAAGAAAGAAAAAGATTCTCCCTCTGTCCCTCTTTCTCTAAATTTTTTTAAAGTGAAAAAAAAAATAATAATTAGCTGATGCCCCTCCACCTGCATTCTACCTCCTAGTCTTCTGTCAACTTTGCAAACCACAGGCACCAAAGTTCAGAATTGATGAGTAGTTCCATACACACAGAGAAAACAAGTAATTCTCTACTAAAGTGGGCTGAAACCCAAGGTACAATTGCTATAGCCTATGACATTGACCAATTTAGAACAAAGTCAATCAAACCTAAAGCTACTTATACAAGGGATCTTTATCCTAGCTAAGCCAGTCTTCCAATTAAGAAATAAAGGAAATTGTCACCAATTGCCAAGGCTTTCTGAAGCATATGGACATGAGAAGTGACAGCAGGCAGTTTGGATTCCTAGTCACTAAGAAAACTGGGCAGAGAGAAACCAGACTGTGGCCAGGGCTCCTATGTGCCATCTCCCACCCAAGGCATGGCTTTATTTTTTGTTCCCCTCTTGTGGGTTTTTGTTTGCCTTAAAGTTTACTACTTGTAGCTGGTGGCCCCAGAAGACAAGGATACACCTAAGTGAAATCTTTTAACATCCAACATAAGAACACATCCACTCTCTCTCTACCGTTTATCTGTGGCAGACACGTAGAGCTGCTTATCCATATCCATTCTTCCATCTTTCTTAATGATGAAATCCCAATTTTATTCAAGGTAACAACATGCCTTGCTGGAAAAGTAAAACATCATAGCCTCCTTTTGTAGACAGGTGTGGCCATGTGACTAAATTCTAACCAATGAAATAGAGGCAGAAGTTGTTAGGCATGACTTCTAGAAAGGCTTCTTAAAAAGAAAACAAACAGGTGAGGGTGTCCTTTCGCCTACTCTCCCTTCCTCCTCTTTGTCCCTGAACTCAGACATAATAGGTGGAGCTTATGTGGCAACCTCTACAGCATGAGACAGAATGTACTACTTACTCAAAATTCTTCTGTCCCTCTCATCCTTGCCAAGGTTCAGTGTGAGATTATTTGTCCCCACCCACAGTCCATGAGTCTGTCCCTTTTACTTGCTCTGACCAGTGGAATGTGGGCAAGGGTGACAGTGTACCAAATGCAAGCAAAGGCTCTAAGAGGGACAGTGTTTCCATAGTCCCGTCTTGAACCCCAGCCTTCCATTATGAGAGAAGCATCCCTTGGCAGCCACTGCCCCTTCGGTCTGAGTTTGGGAATAAAAAACAAATACAGCAGACCTGAATCTGGTATGCTGCCCAGAGAAGAACCACCACAACCAACCCTGATCCCAGAGCAAAAAATAAATATCTGTTCTTTTGGACACAGAGATCTTGGGATTGTTTGCTATACAGCATTACTGAAGCGAAAAGCTAGCTAAACAGATCCTGAGATGACATCACGGAGGGAAGGAAAAGTTGTGAGAGCTAATACTTCTTGAGGGCTTATTATGTCCCAGGCAATGTTACAGGCAGCCACTAATTGTCCTGATGGTTCTATAAGATATGCACAGTTATTAATGCTATTATACAATTGAGGTAACTGAGGTACAGAGAGGTTAAGTAACTAGTCCAAAATCACTCAGCTAACAAGTAGTAGAGCCAGGATTTAAGCCAAGGCTCACTAGTTCCAGAACCTTGCTCTTAAACCATTATGCCACACTGTCTTTGCCCACTCACAGGGCCACTGTTAACACTTTAGCTTATTTCCCTCCTGTTTTTCCTCTCCATGGAAATATGTTATTTTTTAGTTTTTAACATACATGAAATACTAGACTAAGACCTTTCCCATCATACCACAACTACTTCCGTATTCTAATTACTAGTGCACAGACCGGACCAGAACATTAAACATTTTACACAAAGAAAGAAGTTATACGCTCAGGCCTATACCCCCAAACCCCTAGCTAACAGCCACCATCAAAAACATAGGCCTCGGGGCGCCTGGGTGGCTCAGTCAGTTAAGCCTCCAACTTCGGCTCAGGTCATGATCATGCAGTTCGTGAGTTCGGGCTCTGTGCTGTCAGCTGAGCCTGGAGCATGCTTCAGATTCTGTCTCCCTCTCTCTCTGCCCCTTCCCCGTTCACACTCTGTCTGTCTCCTTCAAAGATGAATAAACATTAAAAAAGCAAAACAAAACAAAACACAGGCCTGGACCTAAAGCCAAAAAGATGGCAGACCAGGAAGCTCCAGGCCCTCATTCTCCCACAGAGACAGGCCCAAACAACCAAAAACTGGCTAAAATAACCTTACAGAAACTCTGGAAAATGTCAAAAGCCTACAGCAACCAGAAGAACACCCAGCCAAGAAGTCATATTCAAAACAGAAACAAGTCTCTCCTCCATACTGCCACCACACTAATGATTCGATCACATCCCATAGGATTTTGCCACTTCCCTACTTAAATATCTTAGCAGACAGCCTGCAAAATGAAATCCGAAGGTGGCTTCAGCACGCAAAACGCTCCACTATTTAATCTCATCTACTCCATGAATTCATCGACTCCATCAATTCCATTCCCTAGTCATTACTTCTAAGTCCTCATACCCTCTATATGCTTTCAGAACTTGGTTATCTATGTTCTCATAACTTCCGTAGTTTGTACAGACTTGCCTCTCCTTCTCCACTCTGAACCTGACCAGCTCTGACCCAACAACAGTCAAGATCCAACTCACTCATTACTTTGTATCTGTGGCTTTCTGTAACCACCTTTTTCAAGTTTTAGATACCACTTACCACAATGCACTGTAAGTACATGCTTTCTTGTTCACCTTCCCCACAAAATTATGACCTATACCAAGTACCTAACATACTGCCTAAACCAAAGAAACCACTTAATATTTCTGAATTAAACAGTTCTCTCCCGACCCCAGAAAATCTAGACTTTAGGAACCCTCTCACTGGATACTGTTTGCTTCAGCCTGCTTATTTTCTTTCGATGTAAGGAAACTGTTTAAAATGTCTTTTCCAGGGGCGCCTGGGTGGCGCAGTCGGTTAAGCGTCCGACTTCAGCCAGGTCCCGATCTCGCAGTCCGTGAGTTCGAGCCCCGCGTCGGGCTCTGGGCTGATGGCTCAGAGCCTGGAGCCTGTTTCCGATTCTGTGTCTCCCTCTCTCTCTCTGCCCCTCCCCCGTTCATGCTCTGTCTCTCTCTGTCCCAAAAATAAATAAATGTTGAAAAAAAAAATTTTTTTTTAAATAAAAATAAAAAAAATAAAATGTCTTTTCTGAAAGTTACTTGTACAACTTAAATGTTATCTGTATAACCTCAGAAACCATGGGATAGGGTGGAATTTCCCGGCTTTGAAATTTCACAAGCTGTTTCTGTGACACTGTTATACCTCCCAATTCCAAGAAAGGGTTATTCAAAGACAGCATGCGATAAGTATGTTCTATTAACATAACCAACTATTTAACTAAAGTCTGGTAAGCACAACCCTATCTGTACCAGGCAAGTGGTTCCCAAAGCTGGACTTCGCCAAGCCCTCAGGACTTCACTAACAAGGCAAACACCAGGATCCCACCCCAGAGACCCCAAAGATCCAGGCCAGGGCTTAACGCAGCCGTATATTCGACAAGTTCCTCGGCTGACAATGCTAAGTCAGGTTTTGAGAACCAGTGATTTCAAAGATACAAAATACAGTGCCAGTGCTAAAAGTGAACTAAGATATATTTTACTTGGAACTATCTTCCTCTGCAAACTTCACGACCCCTACTGTGTCCCAGAATCATGACTGGAGGCTCCAGAGAAAAGAACAGAGCTGTTAAAGTGTGTCCACAGTTCACCGGCTTCCTTGGCCGGCCAGTGTTTATTCCTGTCCGGCCCACACTGGCGGACACAGGAAGAGGAGTCACAGGCTCAGTCAGGGGTTTCCAGGCCCGGGCCGCCGGAGCGCTCGCGCAGCCTACCTGGTAGATGGCAGAACCCGAGTCCGGCTGGGTACCCAGTGTGGCCACCGAGTCTCCGTGATAAGCGCGCGGCCCGGGGACAAGGGCGCGGGCGCACTGCCGCAGGGCTAACCTCAGGGAAGCCCACATGACAGCCGGCCCGGAGCGAAGAACTAGCGCAACAGAGCGGCCCGCGCAGGTTCAGAGTTGGTTATTTCCCAGCCGGCTTCCCTGAGTCGGGGTGCAACTCAGCTGGCGTCCTTACAGCCCAACCCGCGTGAAACACCCCAAAGTCTCAGGCCAGCCACGGCACGTGCGTGGGCTCGCCAGCCGTAAAAGGTCGACGCTGCGCACCACGCCCCCCGAACTCAGCCAATAAGCGACAGAGGCGCAGCACCGCGAGGTCCTGTCCCCTCGCGAGCGCGGGAGTTCCGCGGTCCGGAGGCGGAGCCACCTTCCCCTTGCCGCCCCTCCTGTCTGCTTGCTGTGCTGGCTAGGTGAGGTTCAGTATCTTGGGAATCGTCTCTGTTGGTTTTCCTCGTGCTGTTTTCTTCTTCCCCTCTTAATAGAAAGGGGCTTGTGGGGGAGGGGAAGGAAAAGAAAAAAAAAGTTAGAGAGGGAGAGAGCCAATCCATAAGAGACTCTTAAAAACTGAGAATAAGCACTGGGTTGAGCACTAGGTGTTGTATGGAAACCAGTTCGACAATAAATTTCATATTTTAAAAAAAAGGGGGGGCTGGCACTTGAAAAATCTTATCCCTATAGGAGAGCTGGAAACCGAACAGGCAATTAAGCTGTCCTGAGAAACAAAACTCTTTAAAGGAGATACATATTTATTCATTCATTGAGCAAATATTTCTTCAGTGTCTCCTGTGTCCATTGCTCTTCTGGCGCTGGGTCTTATAATTTCATGAGTCTTCCAGCTTTGTCTTCTCTTTCAGGTGTTTTGTTTTTGTTTTTAGCTATTTGGGGTGGGCTTCTTGAGATTCCGTATTAATTTTAGTATGGGTTTTTCTGTTTCTGAAAAAAAAAATGTCATTGGGGTTTTGATAGGGATTGCATTGAATCTGTTCACACTGGATAATATTGACATCTTAATGGGGCGCCTGGTTGGCTCAGGTCATGACCTCAAAGTTTGTGAGTTTGAGCCCTGCATCGGGCTCTGTGCTAACAGCTCAGAGGCTGGAGCCTGCTTCAGATTCTGTGTCTCCCTCGCTCTCTGCCCCTCCCCCACACATGCTAGCGCGCTCACTGTCTCTGTCTCTCTCAGAAATAAACATTAAAAATTTTTTTTTAAATATATTGACAACAGTATTAAGTTTTGCAGTCCATGGACATGGAATGTGTTACCAGGTATTTGTGTCTTTAATTTCTTTCAGCAATGTTTTGTAGTTTTCATTGGACAAGTTTTACACCTCCTTGGTTAATTCTTATTTTATGCTTTTGGTATTTTATTATTTTTGATATTATTGTAAATGGAAATTGTCTCTGTAATTTCCTTTTCAACTTGTTCATTATTAGTGTATAAAAATCCAATTGGTCTTTGTGTGTTGACTTTGTATCCTGCTACTTTGCTGAATTCATTTATTCTAACAGTATCCTGCTACTTTGCTGAATTCATTTATTCTAACAGGGTTTTTTTGGCGGGGGTGGATCTTTAGGGATATTCTACATACTTCTCATCTGCAAAGAGATCATTTTACTTCTTCCCTTCCAATTTGAATGCCTTTTATTTCTCATTTTTGCCTAATTGCTCTGGCTAGGACTTCCAGCATTATGTGAATAGCAGTGGCAAAAGTGGACCTTCTTGCCTTGTTCCTGATCTTCAGAGAAAACACTTTCAGTCTTTCATCACTGAGTATGATGTTTGCTGTGCATTTTTCATATGCAGCCTTTATGATGTTAAGGTAGTTTTCTTGTATCCTTAGTTGATTGTTTTTATTATGAAAGAGTGTTGAATTTTGTGAAATGTTTTTCTGCATCATTTGAAATGATCATGTGTGTCTTTTTTTCTTCTTTATTCTGTTAATGTGGTATATTTCATTGATCAGTTTTGGTATGTTGAACCATCATCTTTGCATTCCAGGAATAAGCCCCACTTGGTCATGGTGTATAATCCTTTTTATTATGGTGCTGAATTCAGTTTACCAGTATTGTATTGAGGATTTTGCATCAACATACATAAGGGTATTGGTTTGTAAGGTTCTTGTGTCATTGTCTGGGTTTGGAATCAGGATAATGGCCTCAGAAAGCATCAGGAAGTGTTCTCATCAATTTTTTGTAGAAGTTTGAGAATGATTGGTATTAGTTCTTCTTTAAATGTTTGGTAGAATTACTGAAGCCACAAAGTCCTTTTTGTCTGGAGTTTGTTTTTGATTACTGATTCAATCTTTTTACTGTATATCTATTCAAATTTTGTCTGGAGTTTGTTTTTTTGTTGTTGTTGTTTGTTTTAGAGAGAGAGAGAGACACCACGAGCAGAGGAGAGGGGCAGAAGGAGAGAAAATCTTAAGCAGGCTTCACACTCAGCGCGGATCCCATCACGGGGCTTGATCCAATGACCCTGGGATCATGACCTGAGCTAAAATCAAGAGCCAGACTCTCAACTGACAGAGCCACCCAGGCACTTCTCAAGTTTTCGATTTCCTTGCAATGTAGTCTTGGTAGGTTTTGTTTCTAGGGATTTGTCCCATTTCATCTAGGTTATCCAGTTTGTTGGTGTGGAGTTGTTCATAGTGTTGTTTACTTTTTTCATTTAGGGAATACGATATTTCAGCTTTCATAATGGAAATAAAGATGTTTTTACCTCTTTCTCTCTTAAATGATCCCAAAGCAACAAAGGAGCACAAAAAAGAATTCATATCCCACCTTCAGTTAAACTAGGACACATGTGAAGACAGTAAGCAAAAATAGGAATGATAAATTTAGCAGAAAAAAGGAAGCTGAAATCTAAGTGCTTGCAGTGGAAGATAAAAACAAGTAACAAGTCAGTTTACCTCCCAGAAATCCCTGCAAGGCTCAGAAATTGGTGGTACCAGCAATAGAGAAAGGTGTGGATGGATGTGGGGAGAAGCGGTGGAGACCAAGAAACAGTGGAACTACTTGGAAATCTGTATAAGAAGTAATTAGAACCCTGGGTTTCCATTCCCACTTTGCCCAGGAGAAATTTTCTGGAGAAATTGCCATCTCAGAAATTTCAAATATAGGGACATTAGACAAGAGTGAAGTGCCAGACTGAAATCAAAAAGATTAAAAGTTTGGAGGCCAAATCAAGAAAACCCTGTTCCCCACCTTCTTTTTTCCTCCAAGGTCTCAAATGCTGGCTACCAGCATTTATCTACAACAAATCCATATAGAAGTTTATATAGAAGTCCAGAGAAACCTTAACACTTAACAGAAAAGATCAACAGTGACATTTGAAGTTCCCCAATGGAAAAATTCCTTAGAAAATAATGCATCTACAGTGTACCTCCAAATTGGCATGTCCTATCTATCTATAATCCATTAAGTTTGTAAAAGCTCCCAATCAACATTTTAGAAACTTTCTCTAACATATACATGGATAGCCAAGGATCAACAGGCATTTGAGGAAAGTTTTCAGCATGAAAAAAGATACCCACCTCAACCAAAAAAACCTCAGAAGAAACCAGTAGTAAAAGGAACAGAATAAACTGCAACATCCTTAGAAAAATGGAAATATATGGCATTCATGAAACAAGAACAGGATTATGAAAAAAATTTTTAAAGCTTCTGGAAATAAATATATGAAATCAAGAATTTTAATCTGTAGAAGGGAAGGAAACATGGAAATAAAATTTTTTTTTAATGTTCATTTTGAGAGACAGAGTGAGCGAACAAGTCAGCATGAGCAAGGGAGGGGCAGAGGAAGAGCATCCCAAGCAGGCTCCCAGCTATAGCGCAAAGTCTGATGTGAGGCTTGACCTCATGATTGGCTCAATCTCATGACTGTGACATCATGACCTGAGCCAAAATCAAGAGTCAGACGCTTAACTGACTGAGCCAGCCAGGCACCCCAGGAAATAAAATTTTAAGCCTCATTTCCAATTTAAAATTTGGTAGAAATGTAATCAAAGCTAGAGATTACAAGCTTTAATTAGTCACTTAATGAGAAATTATTAAGATGGGAAAACATGTCATAAGGAAACAAGATACTCTGCTAGATAAATTTATTAGATAAATGAGAGGTTAGCAATTATTTCCTGGTTGGCATTTAACTTCAGTTTATTCTTAATGTTATACTTATCTAAAGTTTTAGTGGTTTATACTTGTGTATCTTACTATAATTGAGTTTTTAACTCTGTTTGCTAAAGGCAAATAGCATTGCTATAATATTGAAAGGCTTCCTTTAATAGACCCAAGGGTTGCTTTTAAACCTTAAGACTATGGGGGCGCCTGGGTGGTTCAGTCAGTTGGGCGTCCGACTTCAGCTCAGGTCATGATCTCACAGTCCATGAGTTCAAGCCCCACATGAGGCTCTGTGCTGACAGCTCAGAGCCTGGAGCCTGCTTCAGATTCTGTGTCTCCCTCTCTCTCTGCTCCTCCCCTGCTCATGCTCTGTCTCTCCCAGTCTCAAAAATAAATAAAAATATTTTTAAAAACTTAAAAAAAAATAAACCTTAAGACTATGAATGGGTGCTATAGAAAACTGTTAAAATATTTATTATAATACAAAAATCATGTTTTAATATTTTAGCAATAAACAGTTAGAAAATAAACACTATTTATAACACCATTTATAAATGGTTTTAAAAACATTTATAATGTCATCACAGAGCATCAACTCTTGGGGCTCCTGGCGGGCTTACTTGGTATGGCATATGACTTTTGATCTTGGGGTTGTGGGTTTGAGCCCCACGATGGGTATAGAGATTACATTAAAAAATCTTTTAAAAAAAAGAACATCAAGTACTTAGAAATGTAACAAATGAGGTGACACTAGTATGGATTTACACAAGAGAAATAAAAACATGTCTACAAAAAGATTTGCATAAGAATATATAAACAGTCCCCTAGGAAAATGAACAGGAAATTATGGTGTATTCGTATAATGTGGTATACTCATAAAATAGAATAAAACTCAGCAGCAAAAGCAAACTGCTAACAGGGATGAATCCCAAAAACATTGAGCAGAAGTAACCAGATAGAAAAAAACGGGCAGTGTGTGATTCCACAAAGTTTAAGTCCAAGCAAAACTAATCTCTAGGTGACAGAGGGGAAAGAGCTTAAGCGAACTTCCTGGCATGATGGAAATGTTTGTTTTGCAGGGTAGTTACAAAGGTGTATGCATTGTCCTTGCTCAAAGTGAGTACTTCAGATCTGTGTATCTTATTAAATGTAAACTATGCCTTAAAACTGTTAACTGCAGGGGTGTCTGGGTGGTTCAGTCGGTTAAGCATCTGACTCTTGATCTTGGCTCACGTTATGATCTCATGGTTCTTCAGATCAAGACCCACGTCAGCTCTGTGCAGACAGTGCAGAGCTTCCTTGGGATTCTCTCTCCCTCTCTCTCCGCCCCTCCCATGCGTGTACTCCCTCCCTCCCTCTCTCTCTCTCTCTCTCTCTCTCTCTCTCTCAAAACAAATAAATACATAAAAATATTTTTAATTAAAAAAAAAGATTAATAGAAACTGCAGATATGAGAACCGTGAAAATGAAAAGGACAAAATTATCAAAACAATAATATAAGAACGTTTCCCAGAAGGGAGGTAAATGAAGATTCCATATTAAAAAGATCCATTAAGTTTCCAGCAGCATGAATTTAGGGGCGGGAAAGGAAGGCAAGCTTACACCAAAGTTCATTATTGTGAACAATACCAGGTCATAAAACTGTAAATAGGCAAGCCACTTTCAAAGGATAGATAGGGAATCAGAATAGAAACTGCAAACTGGAAGACAATGGAGCATGCCTTTAAAATGACATGAAAAGCATTTTCAAATTATCCAGGATTTTATTCATAGCCTGCGAGTAGAATAAAGAAATTTCAGACACGAAATGTCTTAAATAATATTATCACCCATGTATCCTCTTGCCGTAAACAGTGGAGGATATACCCACCAAAAAAATCAAGAAAGACAATGGCATGGGCACTACAGAGAATCTAAACCAGGAAAGAAGGGTAGGAAGTTCATAGAGAAATGGCAAAGGGCAGTACCACAATGACAGCTGTACTGCACATAAAGACCTATGAAGCCACTAGACCAGTTACAGTAGGAAGAAAGACGTCCATAAAGTTTTCCAGGAAAAAAAGCAAACTGTTTATCTGGCAGTTTGGCCACGTGGAAAATGATATGGAGAGGCATTTTGAAGCAATTATTAACTCCAAGAAAAACAAAAGGTTGCACCATAAATGTCACTTTAGTACATAATGTGGTACAGCATTGAATAATTACAATTAATACAATAACAATATTAAATATGGATTAAGCCATAATTGTAACATATTAAGAGGGAAGGCATGGAAGGGACAGTTTAAGAAAGCTAATACTCTTTTTTTTTTATTTTTGAGAGAGCGTGCACACATGCGAGACAGAAGGGGAGGGGCAGAGAGAGAGGGAGAGAGAAAGACATAAAATCCAAAACAGGCTCCATGCTGTCAGTGCAAAGCCTTATTGTGGGGCTCAAACCCATGAATCATGAGATCACAACCTGAGATGAAGTCAGGCACTCAACCAACTGAGCCACCCAGGTCCCAAGAAAGCTAAGTCAATTCACAATGCCTAATATTCATAAATAAGAGATTAACAGAATAACCATATTTAGAAATATGTAATAACAGAAGAAATAGCTAGTTTGACATCTAGCACTACTTTACTTTTTAAGCCATGTACAATAATTTTTTTAATATGAAATAATGCATATTAAAAGGTTAGTAGTGTGCCTAGCATAATAAATGGTAACCTATTGTTTTAAAAAAGTGAGTTTTTAAAAATCCATGCAGGAGGAAATGAGAGTAAAAAGTCAGAATTTTAGCCACAAATTTAGCTTTGCATTGATAAAGAAAACAACATAAGGATACACACAGCCCACATAAAATACCAGACCAGTTGAACAGAAGCCCAATTATTCCTGGCACTGAAGTCAAATGTCTCCTACAGATTCTAAGTAGGATATTGGGTAATAAAACTTTTTAAAAGTCTGTAACATCATTATAGTAAAAATAACAATTTCTTTAGGCTTTTGCACTATTTGACATAATATCCCTAACCTCAAGCAGACAAAACAATGTAGGCGGCCCATATACATAGCTCTTTGATGATGTGACCAAATTCAATATAAAAATTATATCTGGAGAAATGACTAGACTACCCTTTAGGAAAATTTCTACAAATATTTCTCTCAGCCAAATTTTTTGACCAGCTAAGATTTTGCCAATATCCACTTCAGAAGTCCAGGCTTATATTATGTTCAGGACTAAAGTTTCCCATTTGCCTTTCTCTACAGAGAAAACAAAATGGGAAGAGAAAAAAGAGTGAAAGAGATTGAGAGTTCTTGTACCTAAAAATTCATTATAGAAGCAAAAAAGCAACTCTCCACGTGTCCTAAGTGGGAATGAGGGGAAAGGATATTCTTTATTCTTACAAGATCAAAAAAATACCCTTCACAGCAAGCGTATCAAATAAAAGATTAATTCTTCCAGGTATACCATATTTTTATGGAAGGAAGAAAGCTGTAGGTGAAAAACTGACAAGTTTTGGTTAATTAAACATTAATATCTTTCAGTTATTAATAAAAACACAACCGAAATAGTATAAAATAACTTTTATTTACATAATTTATACCTATAGAACATAACTGCTTTCTTTAGAACAAGAAAATTTACAAATGACAGATATTGCTTTTTGTCAAAAACTCCTTCAAGCAAGAGAGTATACACATGGTCACTTCTATTTCAAATAATATGGTCAACAGTGGATATTCATAATTTTATCTGTGCCTCAATCATTTACCAACAATTAGGCTTTTAAACCATCATGTTGATTGCTTGCTAAGACCTAAGTTTTCAGGAGGAAAAGTCAAGAAAACAAAACCATTATTCATACCTCTTTTAAGATTTATACAATTCTTCACAACATCATCTTTACATGAATCAGATTAAATATAGGTGTGACTAATTCTTTCCACCTTGTAAGGTAAAGACACTGATTACGTTTTCTCATTTTCCCAGATTAGTTTTAAGGATATAATAGTAGGACAATTTAGCTGGCTGACTTGATTCTCTAACACAATGAATGCCCAAAGATAAAATTATTTCTTATACAGTAAGAAATTATATCTTCCATAAAACCAATTCATTATAGATGTATGAGACAGATGTTAGCAAAGTTAAAAAATAAATATTACACAAGGGATAAAATAAAAGTTTAACTGTGGCAACTTAACACTGAAACTAACATTAACTGAATGAAAGAAACTTTCAGAATATGAGACTTTAAAAAATTTTATAAAAACAGGGCATTAAAATGGCAATGTGATTTAATACCATGATTTTTTTGTGACATCTTAATCACACAAAATAAATTAATGCATACCTATTGAGAATTTCCACCCAGATTTATAGATCTTCCTTTATGACAAAAAAGTTAAATTGTAAATTTCACTGTAAAGCAATGAATAAGCTGTTATTGTTGAGCCATATCCGATTTTACTAATGAACTCAAAAACTGGCCACAATTTTTTTCAATATACAGTTATCTAGACATTAAAATATTTTCCCAGCTGAAATACTGATCATTTTGTAATGCAATCAATCAACACAGTTTTAACTGTGATGCACAACTCATAACTTCAATGATGAATATTTCATAGATAAGATAAAGATGTCAGCACCTTAAGGTATGAAAATTGCTGTCTAACGTAGGGGTCAAACTAAAAGCCCAATCCAGCCATGTCAATCACTTAAGTGTCCCCTGGCTATTTGCACACTGAAATAGCAGAGTTTAGTAGTTGCCACAGATTCCTTCTGGCCCACAAGTTCAAAAATATTTTCTGGAAAATATTTTGACTCCTGCTCTGAGGCTTTTCAAATAGAAGATTAAATTTGCTTTTAAGAAGTTTGATGTGAACCACCACCAAAGATTTGCTTGGGTGGATAATGGAATTACATATGTAAATAACAAAATTTCAAAATTAAAAACAACCCTTAAATTAATACTGATGATAATCACTGAACAAAATCTTATTCTCTTATTTTCTGCTTTAACATCACAATTATGTTCGATGCTTAAAGGTCTGAGTGTTCCTTAAGCAAAATTTAATGGGGGAAAAAAACTATCAAGAAATCAGTTTTTTAAAACAGGAATGTGTATAAGCATATGTATGTGTAAAGGGGATTGAGTTTTGTATGTAAATCTCCCTCATAAATTAAGGGTTTTTCCCCCAATCAAATCCTGAGATTATCCAAGAAATAACAAAAACCAAAAATTCACAGTACAAATTCAATATACTAAACTATGAGAAAAAATGTATTCAAAACATATACTATCCAAATACTTTAGTGATATAACTTTAAATATCTTTAAAATTAAAGAGGGAAAAGGGACAAACATAAATTTCTCAATGCCTTCTTTACCCATAATCTGAGTGGTGAAAATAATTAAAACTGAATATTCTTTTAAATAAACAATTTAAAAATAAATAAACTTTTTGATGTTTCGTCTTTATAAATAATAAGTTTAAATACTACTTACTTGTTCAATTAGGACTAATGTTACATCAACATCAATTAGAAAAATACATATTTTCCAGTCAAATAGATGAAAATAGAAAAGTTTTTAACATTTACCATACTAAAGTGGAGTTTCACAATATGCTTTCATATACCGAGAGGCAACTGAAAAGGCCTTCCGCAAAACCAACAAAGAACAACAACAACAACAACAACAAAAAAACCTCCCACCCCCAAAAAAAGACCCCAGAAAAAAACCTTTACAAAAGAAGTTCACTAAGTGTTAAATACAATCCACCTCCGAATACTTGGGCACTGTGATTTATACATAAACATTTATCCAAAACACTCCAGAATGTCCATGTATGTTCAGCACAGGAAGAGTAAAAATGTAAACAAGAGAAGCTTTTTCTGTCTCAGAAGCAGTCTTAATTGCTTTGTATTTCCAAAATGCTGAATCAATCAGAATGAAAGGAACCTCAGCAATGTTTTCCAATGATTATAAAAGCTTCAAATCAAGCTCATTAAATATTTAAAGTCAATCTAAAGAAAAACAGCCAGTGATGCTTTTTTCTAAATACTGCTTAGGTGATATAATTGACTCTGGAAATCCTAGACTTTGAAAAAAAAAACAAACAAACAACAAAAAAGACTTTTACTATGTTTCATCCACTTCAATAAATATATCACTAAAAAAATATTCAGAGACTGTGGTTGGCCCCTCTTCAGGTGCCCGGGTTTGGCCAGTTTTACATTCCTCTTTTGGTAAGGGACGATCATAAGAAACCTAAAAAGATTAAAAAAAATAATAATAAGCATGCAATATAACATTTATATATTGGTAGTGGTAGTCTAAATTGATACTGCTTTTCCCTATCAGTTTAAACTACCACAAAGCAATACAGTGAGAGTTTTAAGTATGTTCATGCTCATTGACCAAATAATTTCATTTCTATGCTGTTATATTAGGGAAACAATACAAAACATAGTAAGAGTTTTATGAATAAGGTAACCTTTCAAGCATTAGTTTTAATAAAACTGGACTCAACATAAAACAGCAGGCATGATTAGATTAATTACAGTATACACAAGGTCCATTATTTTACCCTAATTTCCACAAAAAAATTTTAATATAGAAAAAACTAACATTATCAAATCTGCAATGAAAAGTTTTAATAATCTGCATAAGAAGAGACAGACCCATGGAGCGCCTGGGTGGCTCAGTTGATTAAGCAGCCAGCTTCGGC
Source organism: Prionailurus viverrinus (assembly GCF_022837055.1). Classification (NCBI taxonomy): domain Eukaryota; kingdom Metazoa; phylum Chordata; class Mammalia; order Carnivora; family Felidae; genus Prionailurus; species Prionailurus viverrinus. The sequence continues at coordinate 137,048,856 of NC_062561.1, read as the reverse complement.
TCAGGTCATGGTCTCACGGCTTGTGAGTTTGAGGCCTGCGTTGGGCTCTGTGCTGACAGTTCAGAGCCTGGAACCTGCTTCAGATTCTATGTCTCCCTCTCTGTCCCTCCCCAACTCGTGCTCTGTCTCTCTCAAAAATAAATAAACATTAAAAAAAAATTTTTTTTTAAATAGAATAGACCCACAAAACAGAACAGTATTCAAGGAAACATTACAAATTAAAGCAATCCTATCAAAAATTAGCATACTTAGAAATCTATGACAAATTAAGACATAGGAACAGATATATGTATCAATGAAAAAGACTAGAAATATCCCCAACACATACAGGTGGAAATTTAGTATCTGAGAAAAGTGACATTTCAAAAAAAAAAAAAAAAAGGAAAATTGTATTATTTTAAAAATTATGTTGGACAACTGTAGAACCATCTCAGGGGGAAAAAAAAGTCAAACCTATATCCTCAACAAAATAAATTCTAGATTAATTATAAGATGTAAATGTAGGGGCTCCTGGGTGGCTCAGTCAGTTAAGTGTCTGACTTCAAGTCAGATTATGATCCTGAGTTTGAGCCCTGTGTCAGGGTCTGTGCTGACAGCTCAGAGCCTTGAGCCTACTTTGGATTCTGTGTCTCTCTCTCTGCCCCTTCCCTGCTTGCACTCTGTCTCTCTCAAAAATAAACATTGAAAAAAATAATCTACTCTAAAATATCATGGGAAAACACTTTCATAATCCTGGAATAAGGGAGAAGGAGTGTCTTTTTAAATGACCAGAAAGGAAGAAGCCATAAAAGGAAAGAGTGATAAATTCATCTATGTAAAAATAAAAAACATCTGCATGGCAAAAACTACATACACAAAATCAAAAGATAAAGGACATACAGGTTAAAAAAAAACAAAAAAACAATAAACAAAACCATGTACAACCTTTGTCACAAAAGGTTTTCTTTAAGAGCTTCTACAAATCAATATGAAAAAGCCTAATAAACCAAACATACGAACAGATGGTTCAGAGAAAACAAGTGATTCAAATACATGAAGAGGTGCTCAACTTCACTCATATATACTCATTAAATCTATGAAGAATGTCATAAGTGAAAAAAATTGATTATGTGCTAGCGTGAGGAAAAAGGCCCTCTCATATACTACTGATAAAAATACAAACGGATATATTCGCTATGGAAGGCAATCAAGTAATATCTGTCAAAAGAATGCTCATTCCTTTTGATCAGCAATTCTATTTCTAGGAAGGAATTCAACCTATGGATAAAAGTGTAAAATCACTCATTTCTAAGTTAGATATTACCACATTATGTGAACTACCAAATCATTAGGAATAACCTAAGTTACCAGTGTGAGACCAATATTGCTCTATGGTACACACAAACAATGGAGTATGATATAGTCATTAAAAATAATGAGGGCACTCTTGGGCACTTATTCCTGAAAAATGAACTTACATCCACACAAGAACTTGCATATGAATGTTCACAGCAGCTTTATCCATAATAGGCAAAAATTGAAAATAACCCAGATGTCCTTCAACTGGTGAAAGGATAAACATGAGAATTCTATTCAGCATTAAAAAGGAACAAATACATAAAACCATCTGGATGACTCTCTAGGGAACTATGCTGAGTGGGGAAAAAAGCTAATTCCAAAGGTATGATTCCATTTACACAACTGTATACAACATTCCACTTACATAACATTCTTTGAATGACAAATTTAATGGTGTAGAACAGGTTGCCAGAAGTTAAGGAGAGTAGAGGGAGTGCAATGGAAGTGTGTCTATAAACAGCAACACAAAGAATCTCTGCGGTGACAGAACTCTTTTGTAGCTCGACTGTGGTATTGTTGTTATCCTGGTTGTGATACCGTACCATACTTTTGCAAGACGTTAACATTGGGGAAAAATGGATAAAAGGTGTATGGGATCTCTGTATTGTCTTTTAAAACTGCATGTGAGTCTACAATTATCCCAAAATAAAAAGTTTAATTTAGATTAAAAAAAAAAAAAAAAAAAAAAGATGGGGTGCCTGGGTGGGTCAGTTGGTTGAGCGTCCAACCCTTGATTTCAGCCCAGGTCATGATCTCAGTTGGTGGGATGGAGCTCTGCGATGGGCTATGCGCTGATAGTGGAGAGTGCTTGGGATTCTCTTTCTCTCTGCCTGTCTCTCTGCCTCTCCCCTACCCACGCTCTCTCTCAAAATAAACATTTTAAAAAAGAGAGAGAGACTGAGGCAGAGAAGGAGTAAGCTCTTTATATACTGTTTTGCAAAGATCTTTAAGACGGACTGTTATGGTGAAAACAGCAAGGAAGAACAGTATGCTGCTATTTATGAAGCAAAAAGAAGAAAAATGTTTATATTTGTGTACACATAAAACATCTCTGGAAAAGTAAACCAACAGCTGATTAACAGCATACACTTATAAAAAGGGGAAACAAGGAAGCTAAAGGACAGATGTCAGAAACTTTGTAAACTTTTTTTGTAGATTATGAATTTGAAAACCTGTAGAATATAGTACTTATTCACAAAAAATAATAAAATAGCAATTTGAGAATTAGTCTTGCCTCACTCTATACCAAAGTCAATAACCATGAACAGAGTTCGTTTTAAAACTGATTACTGAACATTTTATACCTTGGGGAAAAACTCATACCCCCACTCACACTCTGTATCTCTCAAAAATAAATAAACGTAAAAAAAAAAAAAAACTTATGCATATTAAAAAACCTCCAAAATTTTATTTATTTTTTTTATGGTAGAAATTTAAAGTTTTATTGACAATATATTTTACTAAAAATGAAAATTGTATTTTAAAACAGGAAGTAGGGGTGCCTGGTTGACTCACTCGGCCAAGCGTCTGATTCTTGGTTTTGGCTCAGGTCATGATCTCATGAGTTTGAGCCCCACGTCGGACTCGACGCCGACAGGGCTGAGCCTTGCGATTCTCTCTCTGCCTCTCTCTCTCAAAAATAAAGTAAAAAAAAAAACCCATGAAATGGGGCACCTGGGTGGCACAGTCGGTTAAGCGTCCGACTTCAGCCAGGTCACGATCTCGCCGTCCGTGAGTTCGAGCCCCGCGTCAGGCTCTGGGCTGATGGCTCAGAGCCTGGAGCCTGCTTCCGATTCTGTGTCTCCCTCTCTCTCTGCCCCTCCCCCGTTCATGCTCTGTCTCTCTCTGTCCCAAAAATAAATAAACGTTGAAAAAAAAAAATTAAAAAAAAAAAAAAACCCATGAAGTAAATGAGAGTAATGATGATACTAACAGGGGATAAACCATATAACCTGGAGGCAGCTTGGTGCTGTTGAAGTAGTTAAAAAGTATTTCAGTAAATTCTTAACCTAATTCATGGAAGCCGTGGGACTTGGGCCCTTCTGTCACTTAACCTTCTGGGCCTGTGGGAGTAATACCATCAATATCTATCTTACAAGGATGTTTGTGTAAAAAAGAAGGTATTTGACAAGAATCTTGAGTATAGTAAGTGCTCAGTGAGTCATTACATTTTTACACATTGCTGGGTAACATGGTAGGAACCATGAACATGGTGTCCAAGTGCCTGGAGTTTAGTAAATGCTGCATCTGATGAAAGTCAGCCTTTCTGTCTGCTCCCAATGTCTTCTCTCTCCATCTGTCACGGCAGTTATTGAATGTGTGAATGTGTGTTTGCTTCCCCAGTATTTGACGTCATGTCCAGACTCTGAAGGCAGTGGCTTCCAGATAATTGGCACAGAAACCAACGAACATTCTTCCCATTAATCTGTCTAATGTTGCCGACCTTGCTGCCTTAGTAGAAAGTTACAGAAATGCAAAATGTGATTCCTCTTTATGTAAAATGTATTTAGAATTCATCATAAAAAACCTCCAAAATTTTAAAAAATAAATGAATTTGAAAAAATTACTTGAAGCAACGAGCTAAAGGTACGTGGCTTTGTTACCTAAGGATCTGACATAAACTGGTAAGCAAACCACTAAGATCCCAAAAGCTATAAATAAGCAAAAGATAGGAACAAAACAGGAAGAAAAAAAAAAAAAGAGCAAGAGAGAGAGAGAGAAAATGTAGTAAATGTATGGGAAACAACCAAGCCACTAATAACTAAAGAAATGCAAATTAAACAAATGAAATGTCATTTCCACCCTCTACCGTTACATAAATTAAGAAAAAATTTACTTTGAAGAGTAAGATCTAATGCTGGCAAGAATGTAATTTAACTGGCATAGCTACATTGCTGGTAATTATAATAACTGTTCTCCAAAGAAATTTGGCAATAATAAAGACTCATAAAATATTAGTCTCAGAAAATAATTCTAGGAAATATAAAACATTTAAAAATTTTTTAAAGATGGTTTTTATAAAAGTACTCCTTTTGAGGCTCATGCTATCCAATAGCTTTCCTGTGTTGAGTTCATAAGTAACCAACCCCAATATTCTTCCAAAGTTTTTGATACAAGTTCATGAATTTTTCCATCCCAGTAGTTGCCATATGAACAGCTTCAGAATATAGAGAAATGAAACATACAAATTCTAATGTTACCACTTCTTGAATTTTTTAAATTTTTTTTAATGTTTATTTATTTGTGAGAGAAATAAAGTGCAGGGGAGGGACAGAGAAAGAGGGGAACAGAGGATCCAAAGCAGGCTCTGTGCTGACAGCAGCAAGCCTGAAGGGGGCTCAAACACATGAACGGTGGGATCATGACCTGAGCCAAAGTCAGATGTTCAACTGACTGAGCCACCCAGCCACCACACCATTGCTTGAATTCTTATGGGTGCCAGGACATTTCCCCAAAGGCAAAAAGAATGAAACTACTGCTTTGTTTTGCTTCCACAGGTTAAAAAACTTCTTTGCATTAAAGGAATATCAGTTAAGTGTCCATTTATGACTAGCTTAATAGATCTGTACTAAAGGAGCTGTAACTTAATTCAACACCTACCTTCTTTCCCTTATAATGAGGTATGACGGGGAGGAGATGGACAAGCGATGCTCTGACATAATTTCTGACATCCAAAAGAAAATAACAATTGCCATGTTCTTCCTAGTTGAGTCTGATATCTAACCCATTCTATACAAATAATAAAATATGATAGTTATCACATACCTGAGCTGGTGAACTGCCAATATTCTCAGATTCGGTATTAACAACAACACTTGGAGATGGAAGCAGATCAGAGGACTCTTGGGTTTTTTTCTGGCTTTCATTGAGTGGATTTGATCTTTTCAAATTCTGTCTTAGTGTAGGTATAAAAGGCTTTAGGCGTTTCTTATTATAAACATGAGTAGGTTCATCAGACTCCAAACTATTCTTTGAACATATTAAAGACAAAAATCCCAGGGGTCTTCTGCCAGGTCTAGAAATGGAAATGTAAGCATATTCAAAGATATCCAGGAAGACACATTCTTAATACCAACTTCTTTCCTTTAATGCTAAAATGGCACATGTGATATACCACCTTAGTGGCATCAGCACGTCTACTAAGTGTCATTATTATTCTGATCATTATTTATTCCATCATACCAGTAGCTACCTATGCAGATTTTCTACCTAAAAGTTAGTATCAGCATCTAAAGGTAAGCTCTTGTTATACAGAATGTTGTATTTGTCTGGAGTCTTGCAAAAATGTTGACATTACTGAATTTTCTTTGACAAAACTCCTCCCCTTTACATTACTGACAGAGGAATATGTTTATAAAACATCATCCTTAGTACTAGACTTAGTCTTTATGTTATATTTGTTGTGTAGAGGTTACATTTGTCCTTTGAGAGACAGAAATGGAAAGGAGCATTTGTTAAAGAGCTTCTCATGGTACCTGGATAATGGGGTTTTTGAAGCTGCTGTGATGCTACCCATTTGTTCAGACTTTGAAGCAGCACCAGTTCCCTCTTCCTTATCAGAGACAATCATCTCATTCTGAGGTAACTGAGGTGTACTCGTTTCTGCATGCGTGTCTATTATTTCATCAAGAGACTGAGATCCTATACACTGCAAAGTTGGTTCAAGTTGCTCTTTCTGAGGTTCTGGAGTTGTATGTGTGCTTCCTGAGGTAGGGAAGGTATCTTGTCCCTTGTAAGACTCCCCTTCAAAAAACAAAGACAAATGGTAAGCATCCATCTTGAAATTTATATATCCAGTTGAACTGCAATATTTGAAGGAAAAAAATCAGGACATTCTATCATAAACCTACCCTAATAAGAGTAAGCTAAGTTATAAGTTAATATATAAGTTATCGGGACTGTTAAGAATTGTAACTGGTACAAAGCTATGGTAACAGTTTCTGTATTCAGATACAAAATAGTCATATCAACCTATTTTTACCTAGAAAAGCTTTCTCTCTGTGTGTGTGTGTGTATATATATATATATATATATATATACACATATATATATGTCTTTTCTAATCTCTGGGTAAACCTAAGGAACCATAAAAACTCCTTTATGCTCAGCTTTGTAATTCCTGAAATATAGTTGTTAAGCTTTTACAGGAAATTCTGTAGCCATATGGTTTTCTGTTATTACAGGATGAAAGTAGCTTATGTCTACGAAAGTGCCAAATCCAAGATCTCAGCTAAGAAGAAAAACTTCTAATAATAAAAGCAAAATACTTAGAGAAAGTAAGCAAGACTCTCCTTCAATTCCAAATTTGAATAGATGCATCAAAAATATCCAAAAATAACAAAATGTAATCACATTAAAATTTATTTCACTCACCTGTTTCCTCAACACTTATTTCCTCTGAACACCCCTGTTTTAAAAAAAAAATTACAAAAAAAATTGAATCCATGTATCAAGTCAGTCTTTCTATTTTTTTCTTTAATGTTTATTTTGAGACAGTGTGCATAAATGGCAGAGAGGCGGAGAGAGAAGGAGAGAGAGAATCCCAAGCAGGCTCTGCACTGTCAGCACAACGCCCACCATGGGCGTTCAATCTCACCAACCATGAGATCGTGACCTGAGTCAAAATTAAGAGTCAGATACTGAACCCCCAAGGTGCCTCCCACCCTCTTTTCTAACTAAAGAAAGCAGGTATCTCCCAGAAAGCTCGAGGGTAAAAGATGGCTTATGGAAACTCTACCAAACACTTATAAAAAAGATACTGCTCCTATTCTTTAAACTGTTTTAGAGCACAGTGAAAGAGGGAAAGTTTCCAAATGCTTTTTATAAATCAAGGCTAATATTGATTCAAATTAACCAGTACAAAAATATCAGATGAAATAGTATAAACATAATTCAGCAACACATCAAGAGACTAACATAATAATCAAGCAGAGTTTATTTCAGGAATGCAAAGATGATTCAATATATGAAATCTAATATAATTCAACAGAACTGAGGAGAAAAATACTATCATCATCTCTCTGTTTGTAGCGAAAGTGTCCAATAATATTCATACTTGGAAAAAACTTTACATTGAATAAAAAGACATTTTCTTAACACCATAAACTATAATTACTACAATTCAAAAACCAGCATCTCACTTCATAAACACTGGAAATATTCCCACTTAAGTCAGGAGTAAGAAAAATGTATCTACTATCAAGACTATTTTCTGACTTTTTTTTAAAATTATACTAGCCAATATAGTTAGAAAAGAGAAGGAAACTAAAGGTATATAAAGTAGATGAGAAGAATTAAAATTTTATTTGCAGATAATATGACTTTACTTAGAAACCCCAACAGAAACAAAAGAAAAATTACTGTATACTATGAGAGGAATTTAGTAAGCTCTCCGGATAGAAAAGAATTCAACGATAATAGCAACAAAAGATAAAATTCTTAGGTATAACCTAATAAGAAATGGAGAATTTAAATGAAGAGGAGATGAAAATACCACTAAAAGACATAAAAGAATAATTAAACAAATGAAAAGACATACCACGTTTTTGGATAAAGAAAAAAAATTCAACATCACAATTACGACATCAATTTTCCCTATCTTAAGTGGTCAAGTTAATATGATCCTAAAACAAGCATCAATAGGATTTTTTAAAGCTCTGAACAAGCTAATTATAAAATTAATATAGACTTTAAATCATCAAAATTCTAAAAGAAAACACAGGCAGCAACCTCTTTGACATTAGCCGTAGCAACTTCTTACTAGACACAATGCTATGGGCAAGGGAACAAAAACAAAAATGGACTATTGGGACCTCATCAAGATAAAAAGCTTCTGCATGAAGGAAACAATCAACAAAACTAAAAGGCAGCCTATGGAATGGGAGAAGATAATTTCAAGTAACATATCTGATAAAGTTAAAAGGTAATATGCCAGAATCTATGAAGAATATATCAAACTCAACACCCAAAAAATGAACAATCCAGTTAAGAAATGGGCAGAAGACATGAATGGAAATTTGTCCAAAGAAGACACCCAGATACCTAACAGACACATGAAATGATGCTCAATATAACTCATCATCATGGAATTACAAATCAAAACCATGACAAGATACCACCTCACACCTACCAGTAGGGCTATAATTAACAACGCAGTAAACAACAGATGTTGATGAGGTTGCAGAGAAAGGGGAACCCTCTTACACTGCTGGTGGGAATGCAAACTAGGACAGCCACTCTGGAAAACAGTGTGGAGGTTCCTCAAAAATTTAAAACTAGAACTACTGCACAAGTTAGCAAGTGTACTACTAGGTATTTACACAAAGGATACATAGAGATTCAAAGGGGTACATGCGCCCCAATATTTACAGCACCATTATCAACAATAGCCAAACTATGCAAAGAGCCCAAATGTCCATCAACTGAAGAAGTGTATTATGCTAAGCGAGATAAGTCAGAGGAAGAAAAATACTGTACAATCTCACTCATATGTAGAATTTAAAAAACAAAACAGATGAACATATGGGAAGGTAAAAACAGAGAGAGGCAAGCAAACCATAAGAGACTCTTTATGAAGAAGAACAAACAGAGGGTTGACGGAGGGAGGTTGGGGGGGGGGGATTGGCTAAATGGGAGATGGGTATTAAGGAGGGCACTTTTTGAGATGAGCACTGAGTGTTTTTTTTTTTTTTTTTTTTTTTTTTTTTTAAATTTTTTTCAACGTTTATTTATTTTTGGGACAGAGAGAGACAGAGCATGAACGGGGGAGGGGCAGAGAAAGAGGGGGAGACACAGAATCGGAAACAGGCTCCAGGCTCTGAGCCATCAGCCCAGAGCCCGACGCGGGGCTCGAACCCACGGACCGCGAGATCGTGACCTGGCTGAAGTCGGACGCTTAACCGACTGCGCCAGCCAGGTGCCCCTGAGTGTTTTATTTAAGTGACGAACCACTAAATTCTACTCCCAAAACCAGTATTACACTATACGTTAACTAAAATTTAAGTAAAATTTTGAAAAAAAACCCAAACTTTAGAATATATACACACTTGAAAAGAAATATATACAAAATTGAATATAGAATATATACAAACTTGAAAAGAAAAAATAAGAAAGTACGGGCACCTGAGTGACTCAGTCTGTTAAACCCCTGACTTTGGCTCAGCTCATAATCTCACTGCTCTTAAGTTCAAGCCCGGTGTCGGGCTCTGGGTCTCTGTGCTGACAGCTCAGAGCCCAGGGCCTGCTTGAGATTCTGTGTCTCCCTCTCTTTCTGTGTCTGTCTCTCTCTCTCTCTTTCTCTCTCTGCCCCGCCCCTGCTCGTGTGCTATCTCTCTCAAAAATAAATAAACTTAAAAAAAAAAAAAAAAAAGGGAAAGAAAAGAAAAAAATAAAGCGATGTGGGAGGAGAGGGAAACCTTCCATTTAAGACAGTAAAGCATTTAAAAACTAGAGTTTTTATATAAACAGAGTTTTATATATAAAACAGTGGGATACTGGCCCAAGAATAAATAGGTGAATCTAAAAGTAGAAGAAAAGAAAGTTTAGGAATATACACAAATACATATGGGATTTAATATGTGATAAGAATGGAATTTTAAATCAGTGGAGAAAAGATAAATTATTCAAAAAACGGTGCTGAGACAACTAGGCAGGCACCTGGGGAAAATGAAGTTGGTTTCACTCTCCCTAACACCAAAATAAATTCTAAACAAATCAGTAATATTAACTCTAAGAATTCCTACTAAGTCTCAAAGTGGACTTTCAATATCTATCTAACACAGTCCCTAGAAGCCATACATAAAAATACTGATAAATATGATTACAGAAAAATTAAAATTGTTTGCATGTCTATCTGAATGCAGTATGTGTATTCCAGAATTTACAATTATGACATTTTATAAGCAATTTTTCATTGTTAAAAAGCTGAAAACAAAGGTCAAAAAACAAAAATCATGAAAAAAAAGAAAAATCACAAATAAGTCCGAGACATTATACTGTTCTTATACAGTCACATCAACGTACATCTATCATTTTTAAATGGCATAATATAAACTGGTGGCCTGGCTTTGCACATAGCAATGTACTATGATCCTTTCCCCAAGTCATTAAATATACTTTTGAACAAAACAATGTCTGTAAGAAATGATGATAAATTGATGAAACTGGGTGACCTGTACATGGGGAGACATTATACTACCCTGTCTACCTTTTTAAATGCTTGAAAATTTTCATATTAAAAAATCAGGGGCACCTGGTTGGTTCAATCAGTAGAGCATGTGAATCTTGATCTCAGGGTTGTTAAGTCTGAGCCCCATGTTGGGTGTAAGGATGACTAGAAAATAAAATCTTAAAAAAAAAAAGAAAAATTCAACCAAAAAATGTCTGCAAGGGAAGAAAACTCAAAAAGTAGAGTCAAAAGACACACTGGGAAAAAATATTTGCAACTCATTCATGGACATACATTACACAGAGTTCCTCCAAATCTGTAGGAAAAAGATCAACAATGCAATTAAAAAATGGTGAAAGAATATAGAATCATTTCACAGAGAAAAGAATACAAATGGCTCTAAGCATATGAAACATGTTCAACCTTACTTGTAATAAGAGAAATGAAAAACATTCTGGGATACCATCTTCCACCTATCAGATATAAAAGAATACATTGCCTCTGTTGTCTGCTATCTAAGGATGATTGGTCTTCAACTGTCCCATTGAGAATATAGATTCTAAATTAACTTTTCCAAAGTGTAGCTACATAGTGAGATAAATTATCATGAGTATCAGAAACAAAAACAAGAGGGTGCCAAGAAACCTTTAACATAGTGGCTGGTGATCAAATGTGCATGGTGTCTTCAGGCTTCCCTGAGGTAGTGATGATGGAGGCTAAAGAAGTGTGTATGTCTGGCAAGGTAATGTTTCATATAGAGGAGATAATAAAACAAATGCCCTGGGATATGAAGAAGTATGATGCATTCAAGAACCTGAAAGACGGCCAATATAGTCAGAGAGTAAGGGAGAGACAAACAGAAGGTGAGGCCAGAGACAGAAATGGACCAGACAAATAGAGGGCCTTTGAGGTCCTGGGTCTTCTTCCTAAGAGCAATGGATAGCTTTAAGCATTATGATCCCGGTAGTGATGATATTACTGTAATAATTTTACACAATAGGGAACTCATTCACAGAGAAGACCTATTTTGACTCAGGTCCCACAGCTGTTAAATGGTAGAGGCAGGATCCAGATCTACAGGAGGCTTTTGGCCTTATTTTTAGCCAATGACACACAACTGGGAATGGGTTTCCTGATGAATGTCAATCAATTTTCACCTAGAACTGGTTAAAAGTGATTATCTAAAACCAGTTTTAGCTGGGTTATTTATGGTGAAAACTATTAGAACTATCTTTATTTAAAGAGTTTAAAGGAAACAAATGGATCCGTTGTAATATGGCCATCTTATGTGCTTGATAATTCTATCTTACCTCAGAGGTATAATTTTGACAATCATCTCTTGAAGTGAGTGAACTTTTTTTGGCAGGAGGAACATGGTCACTTTCATCAAGCGTACAATGAAATCTCTTCCTAGTTATAAGATCCAAATTAGCAGGAAGCTTTTCAGAATCCTCTCTTCCAGAATCAGATATACACATGGCATCCTGACCAACTGAAGTTACTGGAAAACTCATACTGCATAGGAAATGCATACATGTTAAATCAGCAAATTAGAAGTTACTTAATGAGGTTAAAGGCTCAGCTATCCTGATGACAGCTGCCAAAAAACTTTCAAGTAACTAATATTTACATGGCCAGCTCACAAAAATGTTAGTTTTGACGTCTATTCGTATTTAAAAACTCACAACTCTATAAAACTCACACATTCTCTAATACTGAATTAAATCTAAGGTACAAAAATAGTGTTTTCTTTGTCTGTAGAGTTAAAATTTCAATCTAAAATCCTTCTTCCTTTTTTTTTTAAGTAGGAGCCAGCGTGGAGCCAAATGCAGGGCTTCAACTCACAACCCTGAGATCAAGACCTGAGCTGAGATCAAAAGTCGGATGCTTAACTGACTGAGCCACCCAGGCACCCCTAAAATCCCTCTTCCAAATATGAAAGGCTTCAACATCTAATGCTACTTGACCATTAAGTGCCTTAACCAATGACCGTTAAAATACAACAATTCTATAGAAAAGAATTAACAGTATTAAAAACATACAAAAATGTCATCTCTCTGTACTATTTTTGCAACTTCTATGAACGTATTTATTTCAGAATTTAAAATATATATGCTTACAAAGTAACCACACCTTTAACAGATGGCATTTTATAACCCAAACTGCTAAATTTTTTTTAGCTTTCAAAATACTTAAGATACGAAACAAGTTTCATACAAAAGTATTACACACTTAAATGGCAGCTTTATCAGATATAAAATCAATGATATCTTCTCTAACTTATCACATAATTACTAAATAAGGACAAATACAAATAATGTTGGTGAATGGCTTATTCAGTCAATACTATCTGAGTAATAAAGCACCTTTCCTCCTAGCAAAAATAGTTTAGCTTCTGGGTGCTATATGGAAGTGCTGAATCACCATACACCTGAAACTATACTGTATGTTAAATAACGGGAATTTAAACAAAAACTTAAAACAGTTGAGGTCATTCATTACCTCACGTCACTCCTTTCTTCTGTATTCACGGACTTGATCAATATGGGCGCTGGCAGTAAAGGGTTTGGCATTAACTGGGCAGTGGTATCAGTATATTCTTCTATGGCATTGGTTGGGATTTCCACCAGAGTTAAAATGAATGCTTGTTCATCTTCACCACCTTGATGTACGTTAGCAACTAGATTGACTATCAAAGTTTAAAAGTTAGTAATGAAAAGCTGAACCATGAAACAACGGAAAATCATTAATTTATTACATTTCTAAAGTCTCAAGACAACTTATACACAAGAATAAAAAGTAAATTACACCCACAAAAATAAAAAGGAATTTCATAAAGGATAAAGATGGTTCACTATAGAGGAGATGTATAATTCTGAATTTAAAAAATTACACCTAAAATACTTCAAGTGTTTGGGACACATGGATGGCTCAGTTAAGCATCTGACTTCAGCTCTGGACATGATCTCACAGTTCGTGAGTTCAAGCCCCACATCAGACTAGCTACTGTCAGCACAGAGCCCACTTCAGATCCTCTGTGTTCCCCTCCCCCAATCATGCTCGCTCTCTCTCTCTCTCTCTCTCTCTCTCTCAAAAATAAATAAACCATTAAAAAAATACTTCATAATTTAAGGCCATTGCAGACTTAAAAACTGTTTTAGTTTTTTTCATAATCAAATGGGATATGGAAGGAAAAGCCATACTATTCAGTTTGATGATGCTTTATCAAAGCAGATTATCATACCTGTTAAATCTTGAGAACTGATTACATTCTCCTGTTGAACTTCTGGCATACTACTTGGTGTACACTAAAAAAAATTTAATTAAAATTCAAGAATGAGATCAACCAAATTTTAGTTTTAAAAAGCTTTCCAGACAATTGGATACAGGAAGAGTGACTGCTTCAAAATTCAACAACTATTTAACCATATATAATTTTCCAAATGTTTTGAAACCAGTAGTACCAGTAACTTTTGATTCCTTTAAATAAACATACATATACACAAAGAAATTCCCAGTAAATTGTTAAATATGAGAATTTCATCAAATTATTTTTGAAGCAACAGGAAAGAGAGATTCAAATCCTTCAACCTTCTCTCTTTCCCCATTATAATAGCAGCCATTGTGCTATTAGATGACATCTGAATGGAAGCAAAATGTTTCCTTGCCTCCAACACAGCTCCTTCCAATCTGTTTTCCACAAAACTGCCAACAACGTAATCTCTAAAATACAATTCTTACTCTAATTCTCTACTGCTTAAAATCTTAAAACTTAAACGTTTTGTAACCAACAATGTCAATAATTGATTCAGGTAAGCATCAATTGATACTAAAACTACTAGGTAGAAGTCTGTTGGGTGTCATATGAAAAATTACTAACGCCATGTGGAAAAGATGCTGTTATATAGAGAAATCTAGCAGGCACCATTCTAGCCAAGTAATTAGTCAACATCATCAATAATGGGACAAACTGACATTACATGTCTAATAAAGGTATACAAAAGGAAGAACACGTTACCTAGGTAATAATCATGCCAAAAAATATTTAACCTGAATCTAACAACAGGGAACAAAAACAAAAACCCCGATTGTGAATTAGCCTGGAATGTCAAATTCACAAAAGAGGAAAAAGGGCAGGAGGGCTACTCTAGATTAAAACAGAATAAGGAAGGGTGCCTGGGTGGCTCAGTCAGTTAAGCATCTGACTCTTGATTTCAGCTCAAGTCATGATCTCACGGTTATGAGATCCAGTCCCACATCAGGCTCTGCACTGACAGCATGGAGCCTGCTTGGGATTCTTTTTCTTCCTCTCCCCTGTCCCTCCTGCACATGTGCGCACAGGTGCACATGCTCTCTCAAAAAAAAAAAAAAGGATAAGGAGAGGGGTGCCTGGGAGGCTTAGTCAGTTAAGCGTCCTCCAACTCTCGATTTCAGCTCAGATCATGATCTCATAGTTCATGGATCGAACCCCATGTTTGGCTCTGTCTGCACTGACATCAAGGAGCCTACTTGGAATTCTCTGTCTTCGTCTCTCTCTGCCCCTCCCCTGCTCTATCAAAAGAAATAAATAAACACTGAAAGACAGTGAGAGAATAAGGAGAATCACAACTAAATGCAATGTGAGAGCGTTGACTGGAACTATGTATTACATATTGTTATTAAATCAATATTAGACAGTATGGTAATACTGAGTATGACAAGAGTATCATTTCTCTATAAGAAACATCCTCGTTCATATCAGATATAAGCTGCAGTATTTATGGGTGAAGTCTCACATCTGCAACTTTCAAATGGTTCAGTTTTTTAAAAGTATGTATCTATAGAGATGGAGAACAAGACAGAGAAAAAGCAAATGAAGCAAAATGTTTATAACTAATGAATCTAAGTAAAGATTCTATGTAAGAATTCTATGTAAGATCTTTGAAACTTTTCAACAAGCTTGAAATTATTTCAAAATATGAAGTAAAAACAAACATGTTGGGGGGGTAGGGAAAATCCCTTAACTTTGGATATAATCCAAACTCCTTAACAAGCCATAAAAATTTCTTTTTATGATCTGTTCCCAGGCTGCCAACCTCACTCTAACTACTTCTTCATTTATATTCCACTCATAACTAATTATAGTCCCTGAATATGACATGCTGTTTCACACCTGTTCTTTACACATGTTCCTCTCCCTTTAACTGGCTAATTTATACCTGTTCTTCTAGATCCAGGATTTTTTTTTCTTGTAAGTTTATTTATTTATTTTGAGACCAGGGGCCAGGGGGAGGGAGTGGGAGATAATCCCAAGCAGGCTCGGCACTATCAGCATGGAGCAGAATGTGGGGCTTGAACTCACAAACCACAAGATCATGACCTGAGCTGAAATCAAGAGTCAGACACTTACCAACTAAGCCACCCACGTGGTTTCTTTCAGTCCCAGCTACACATTAGAATAACAAGAACCTTTAACAGCAACAAAAAAACAAAATCCTGCAAATGCCTACACCTTATTTCCAGATACTGATTTTACTGGATTGGATTGAGGACCACTCCTTTAAGAGTCTTGTGCAACTTGCTTTCATAGCACCCATCAGAGCCTAAGCATTCACTCATATGAGTCCCATAACTTTGTCTGTCCAATATCTCACACAGCAATGAACATATAATAATATCTCAAGGAAACACCTGCAATGTATTTCTCAGACTCAGAGGCCAGCAAGCAAGAGGTAAATAGTCTGTATACAAAACACTTCCTTTTTCCAAATTTTTATGGCAAAGCTATGTATTGGCTATTTTATCTATGCTCCAAAGACTAAAAATACACTTAATAAAAAAATATATCACAATACATTCTTGCAAAGACAAAAAAACTATAGGGAAAGAAAACAGATCAGTGATCACCAAGTAGTGGGGGTGGTAAAAGGGGGTGACTAAAAAAGGGCCCTGGGAAATGTGGGGAATGATGGAACCGTTCATGTGTTTACGCAACTATATATGTTTGCCAAAACTTGCAGAAGTGCACATAAAAGGGTGAAGGTTATTCTATGTAAATTACACCTTAATTTTTTTTAAGTGGGGAACACACCCAGCCCCACCATGATATATTTTACATTCTTTTACCTCTGACACATTAAGTGTAAGCACAGTGTCTCCATTAGAGTCCTCTCTCTCTGGCTCTTTGATACAACTCTCACCGAGACCCATATCTGAACCAAGCGTATGGGGCTTTGTTTCAGAGCAAACAATTGGATCAACTGAAAATAACTGAACCTTTTGAGATTCCTCTTCTTGATCATCATTTCTGAAAGAGAAATTAGTATATATTAGATCTTCAGAGTATGTATTACAGTTTTGAATGTGAAACCAAGTGGACAACCACAGAGTAATGTTTAGAGCTAAATGAGTCAAAGATTATTTAATGGTGTCCAAATTTTTAAAATACATTTAATGCAACAGAACCCCCCCTTTTGCCAACAAATTCCTAAAGCTATAGCTAATTACTGTAGCTGAAAGAGAATATAAACAAAATTCCGGAATCTCCTCCCTCTTACCTTTCAGTTAGGTTTGCTTCTTGAGAAATAGTCATCTCTTCAATACCATGTTCACATGCCAAGATGTTCTCATTATTCAGTGCTGTTGTAAGTGATTCAAATTTTTTATCTTGTAATTCCCCCATTGCTTCAGAACCATTTTTCTCAGTTTCTTAAACAAAAAACAAACTTAAGATACAGTCCAAAACAGTACAGCTAAAACCTCCACATTAGAAATATGTTCTCTCCTCAAAGACAAATCAGTATATAGCAACTCTTCCAATTTCTCTTAATCCAAAACTTAAGCTTATTCACATGGCAGAAGAGTGATCCTGGCCAGTGAGATTTTTGAAACAGAGGATTAATGAATGCTACACTACACATTTTTCACTCGTGGTTGTCACAGCAATTTTAGGTCCACCCTATGATGACAGCAATATAATCACAAACCCACATACAAAAGAAGTTTAGAGGTGGGAACATATGAGGTCTAGCTCCACCTTGGGGGAAATGTTGGGGAGGGAGCTGCTCCACAAAGAAGAATAAAATGACTTCTATATAAAAGAGTTACGTTCAAATCCCTATCAAAATACCAACAGCATTTTTCACAAAACTAGACCAAATAATACTAAAATTTCTATGGAATCACACGACTGAATAGTCAAAGCAATCTTGAGAAAGAAAGACAAAGGTGGAGGTATCATATTCCCACATCTCAAGATATACTACAAAGCTGTAATTATCAAAATGGTATGGTCTGGCCCACACACAAAAAAGTAGATGGATGGAAGAGAACAGAGAGTCTAGAAATAAATCCACATTTATATGGTCCATTTATGACAAAGGCAGCAAGAATATACAAAGGGGAAAAGACAGTCTCTTCAATAAATGTTACTGAGAAAACTGGACAGCTGCATACAAAAGAATGAAACTGGACCACTTTCTACTATACACAAAAATAAACTCAGGATGTAGAGAAAAAGGAATCTTTGTGTACTAGTGGTGGAAATGTAAACTGATACAGGCATGATGGAAAACAGTATGGATATTGCTCTAAAAATTAAATTTAGAATTACCATATCATTCAATAAATTCCATTAGTAGGTATTCAAAGAAAATGAAAACACTAATTCAAAGGATATGTGCAGCAACTCTATGTTTACTGCAGCACTGTTTACAAAAGCCAAGATACCGAAGTAACCTAAGTGTCCATCAATACATGAACAGATAAGATGTGGCATGCACACACAACGGAATATTACACAGCCATTAAAGGACGACACGGGGGGGGGGGGGGGGGGAGGGGGGGGCGCCTGGGTGGCTCAGTTGGTTAAGTGGCCGACTTCGGCTCAGGTCATGATCTCACAGTCCGTGAGTTCGAGCCCCACATCAGGCTCTGTGCTGACAGCTCAGAGCCTGGAACCTGCTTCACATTCTGTGTCTCCCTCTCTCTCTGACCCGCCCCCCGTTCATGCTCTGTCTCTCTCTGTCTCAAAAATAAATAAACATTAAAAAAATTTAAAAAAAAAAAAAAAAAAAGGACGACACCAGGCCATCTGCGACAACGTGGACAGATCTAGAGGGTATTATGCTAAGTGAAATAAGTCAGACTGAGAGAGACAAACAACAAATGATTTCACTCATCTATGGAATCTTTAAAAAGCCAATGAATAAACAAAGAGCATAATCAGACCTATAAATACCAAGTAAAAATTGATGCCAAAGGGAAGTAGGTGGATGGGCAAAGTGGATGAAGGGGAGTGGGAGATACAGGCTTCCAATTATGGAATGAATAAATCATGGGAATAAAAGGCACAGCATAAGGAATATAATCAATGGTACTGTAATTGTACTGTATGGTGAGAGATGGTAGGTATGTTTCTGGAGAGCAGAACACGATGTACAAACTTGTTGAATCACTACGTACTATGACTGGAACTAGTGTATGTGTGTCAACCACAGTCAAAAAATTTTTAGGGCCACCTGGGTGGCTCAGTCAGTTAAGCATCCGACTTAGACTCAGGTCATGATCTCACGGTTCATGAGTTCAAGCCCCATGTCAGGCTTTGTGCTGACAGGACAGAACCTGCTTGAGATTCTGTCTCCTTTTCTCTCTGCCCCTCCCCCGCTCACGTTCTCTCTCAAAAATAAACAAACATTTAAAAAAAAATTTTTTAGGGGCCCCTGGGTGGCTCAGTCAGTTAACTGTCTGACTTCAGCTCAGGTCATGATCTCACAGTTCATGGGTTTGAGCCCTGCTTCAGGCTGTGTACTGACAGCTCAGAGCCCAGATCCTGCTTCGGATTCTGTGTCTGTTTCTCTCCCTCTCTCTGTCTCTCTGTCTCTCTCTGTCTCTCTCTCTGCTCCTCCCCCACTTGCACTCTCTCAAAAATAAACATTAAAAAAAAGTTTAATAAAACATTAAACATTTTTAAATAAAAATAAAATAAATAAATAAGTAAGGTAACCTCACCCTGCATACTGAAACAGCTTCTGGGTATTCCTGAACCCAGAGTAAGTAATGAATTAACTAACTGAACCATAGGCACTGCTGGTTGAAAGGAAATACCAAAAACCAGGAACCCCCAACAGGGAAAAGATGTTGCTAACCATCCAGATCTTCTACCTATAGGATTTTATACAATCTAGACAGCTTACTGCATGCAGTTTTTCCTGCTCTCACTAGCACCTAAAGGGGTTGGGCCTTTGGTAGGGAGGGGAGGTGGAAAAAGAAGTGGCAGTAGGATTCAACATGTACATCACAAAGTAGTAAGGCCATTAAAAAAATAAGAGCCCTATGTGACCCTATAGACAGATTTTTTTCAATACACTAATCTTTAAAAACAATGCTACCATATAAAGAACTCTTAATATTAAAAAGAGAAAAATCCCATGGGGCACCTGGGTGGCTTAGTTGGTTAAGCATCTGATTTTGGCTCAGGTCATGATCTCAGTTTGTGAGTTCGAGACCCCTATCTGGCTCTCCGCTCTCAGAGCACAGCCTACTTCAGATCCTCTCTCTATGTGCCCCTCCCCTGCTCACATTCTCTCTCTCAAAAAATAAACATTAAAAAAAAAAAAAGATTTTAAAAAGACAAATATCCCAATTTAAAAATAAGCACAGATCTGAACAGACATGTCTCTAAAAAAAAGATACATAAATAAGCACATGAAAAGATACTCAATATCCTTGGTCATCAGGTAAACACAAATCAAAACTACAATGAGATACTACTTCACGATAACTAGAATATCTAATAACAAGGGTCTGAGAG
The DNA here is from genome assembly GCF_022837055.1 of Prionailurus viverrinus. Classification (NCBI taxonomy): domain Eukaryota; kingdom Metazoa; phylum Chordata; class Mammalia; order Carnivora; family Felidae; genus Prionailurus; species Prionailurus viverrinus. Next base: position 137,028,562 of record NC_062561.1, on the reverse strand, counting down.
AATAGAAACTGAAACCCTCACAGAATGTTGGTGAAAATACAAAATGTTGTGGTGTGTGGCTGGCTCAGTCAGTAGAGCATGTAAGTCTTGATCTTGGGGGTTACAAGTTCAAGCCCCATGTTGGGGGTAGAGATTACTTAAAAATAAAACAAAAAATCTAAAATAAGCAAAAAAATTAAAAAATGCTGCTACCACTTTTGAAACAGTTTGGCTGTTTCTCAAAAGGTTAAACATAGAACTACCATATTATCCAGCAATTCTACTTGTAGATGTAAATCCAAGTGAAATGAAAACATATGTCCACACAAAAACTTACACATGAATGTTCTTAGCAGCATTACTTACAAGAGCCAAAAACCAGAAAACAACCCAAAAGCCCAACAACAGATAAATGAATAAACAAAATGTAATATAGCTATACAATGGAATACTTGACAAGAAAAAGAAATGAAGTATTTGATGTATACTACAACATAGATGAACTGTGAAAACATGCTAAGTAAAAGACATCAACACAAAAGACCACTTATGTGATTCCACTCATACAAAACATCAAAAATAAGCAAATCTACAGAGACAGAAAAAGATTAGTGATTGCCTAGAACTTGGGGAAATGGGAGTGCCTGCTAACGGTGATGATTACATAACTTGGTGAATATATGAAAACCACTGAATTGTACCCTTCAAAGGGTTTAACTGTATTACATAGAATTATCTCAGTAAAATTGTTTTTTTCCTAAGGGCTGAACACTATATATGATATAGTATGCTTATATTTTTATTCTTTCTGAAAGGAATATACATGTGTTTATATACATATATGTGTATGCATATGTGGATGCACGTATGTACACACACACAGCCTCACATTTAGATGCTTGTGTGTATAATACACTCCTGGAAGTCTACAAACTTAATGGCAGTTTACCACTACAAGTGAGATTAGGGGACTGGGAACCAAGGAAGAAGTTTTTTAAATTTTGTACCTTATAGACACTGTCTTATTTTTTTGCCACATTCATGTATATCTACCTTTAAAAATGTTTATGTGAATATTCCATGTGCACACATACAAAAAATGTCTGATCAAATACATACAGTTGACCCTTGAATAACATGGGGGGATTGGGGTATAAACCTCCCATGCAGTCAAAAATCCACATATTAACTACTGACTTCCAAAAAACCTAACTACTAATAGTCTACTGTTGACCAGATGCTTTATCAGTAATATAAATGGTCAATTAACATATTTTGTATATGTATTATATACCAAATTCTTACAATAAAACTAGAATAAAATATTAAGAAAATCCTAAGGAAGAGAAAATATATTTATAGTACTATACTGTTTATCAAAAAAATCCATGTATAGTAGACCTATGCAATTCAAACCTGTGTTAGTAAGGGTCATCTAAAGAGCAAATGGTAATAATTACTGAAGCCAGTTGATGGGTTTATTGGTATTTATTTTATAAGTCATTCTACTTTTTGAAACTTTTTAATAGTAAATTAAAATAATTTTAACAACCAAATATTCTACTTGAAATGTTAATGCAAATTCTCCTATAAAAGTAATTTTGTAGCTGTTTAAGGGAAACACATTTACCTGTTTGACTTTCTACTACTTCTCCTTGGCTTGCAAACAAATTGGGAACTTCCTGATGAACGCCAAACCTGCTGGTCCTTAAAGTCTTAAGATTTGGCTTAGGCTTGGCAAATCTACTTCTCATTCTCAAATTACTGGTCACATCAGAGGTTGTATTCCTAGAAAAAGAAAGATGGGAAGAGAGAAATTCATCAACTGTGTCAGAATTACCTCTCTCACCTTCTTCACTACTCTTATATAGTTACGTGCCACCTTCTCAGGTGCCACAATCTCTGTTAAGTGTTCATTTTTTAATGTTAAAGTTACTTTACTGAAAGTCTGGAGAAGGAAAGAGAATCTGGACCGTGTCTGTAAAACAGAGACTATAGTTACATAAAACTATCTCATTAAAGCTTCAAAGATGCACATATTGCATTAACTTTAATATGCAAACCATTAAGGGTCCCTGGCTGGCTCAGTCAGTAGAGCATGCAGCTCTTGATCTCAGGTCCATGAGTTCAAGCCCCACATTGGGTGTGGAGCCTACTTAAAATACATAAATAAATAGAAATATTCAAACCATTAAAGTCAAACCAGCCAATCCTCACTTTAAAGGCTGAAAAATTAGCAGTAAAATTTACACTTACACAAGTATTACTCAAAACCTATTATAAATTAATCGATAGTTGACTTAAATATATTTATTATAATAAATTTCTTCGTAATTTTTTAAAATGCTTATTTATTTTTGAGAGAGAGTGCAAGCAGGGGAGAGGCAGAGAGGGGAGACAGAGGATCCAAAGTGGGCTCTGTGCTGACAGCAGAAAGCCCGATGCAGGGCTTGAACTCACAAACCATGAGATCATGACCTGAGCTAAAGTCAGATGCTTAATCAACTGAGCCACCCCGGCACTCTTAATTTCTAGTAAAACTCAAGAGTTTAATAAAGCAAAATAGGGGCATCTGGGCTGGGTGGCTCAGTCAGTTAAGTATCCAACTCTTGATCTCAGCTCAGGTCTTGATCTCAGGAACATGAGTTCAAGCCTTGCACTGGGCTCCACACTGGGCATGAAGCCTACTTAAAAAAAAAAAAAAAAAAAAAAAAAAAAAAGAAAAAGAAAAAAAAAAGGAAAAAAAATAAAGCAAATTAAACCTGGTTGATATAGCATTTTCCTTTACTTCCTCCACTAAACCAATTTCTTCTTTAGTACTTTGCTCTTCCAATACAATCTTGTTTTCTTCTAATGGTGAAGGAGATGTACTACTGACAGGTGAAGAAAGCTCCTGACATTCACGAACAATTTTGTGATTTACATTATCTGGGCTAAAAGGAACACAGCTTTTATCCTTTGAATGAACATCAAGAAGTACACATACTCCTATTACAGAAAAGAACAGAAAATTAAAATTGACCCAATACAAGTAGATATCCAAAGAAAGTAAATCCTTCAACATTAAACAACTATAGGCTTAATAATTCTCACACACTAAAATTTTTGTGCTATTATAAGTAAAAATGAATCTTTTTGCCTTCAGTAACTACATAGCCTCAAGTAAGTTTCAAGATATTATCACCTTCATTTACAATTTTTAAAAACCTGTATTTTAGGTTCTAGAGATTTGTGACAGGCTCCAAAGCAATGCTCTATCACTGAGAAAGGAGCCATATAGGGGTGCCCGGCTGGCTCAGTCAGTAGAGCATGTGACTCTTGATCTCAGGGTCGTGATTTTGAGCCCCACGATGGGTGTACAGTTTACTTAAAAAAAAAAAAAAAAAAAAGAGACAGAGAGAGAGAATGAGCCATGTAAGAAACACAGACCAGAGAATTCTCTGATAAATATATAGTTATAGGCCCTGAATAATATATAGTAAAAATGGCAACCCACTCATGTCCAGGCACAATAATTAACAGGAAAATAATTAATGTAACTATCCATTTAATGTACTTAAAATAGAAGGTGCTTAGAGAGTAAAGACCATAGCTTCTCCATTAAGGCCAGCCTATAATATTAAAAATCTGGGTTCAAACTAACGAAACAGTCCAAACTAAATTATGTCATTGACTGTTATTGTCCCTTGATACGGTATTCCACTGTCAGGTAATTGTGAAGACTATCCAAAGCAGGAGCTCCTCTGGCTAAAGAAACCTGTATAAAGTGATCAGTGATCTCAATTAACCAATGTTTATGATGAGAAAGGTGGAGGACTCACTGGATTATTCCAGAAATACAACCTTTTTTCAATAAACCAAGTGTACTATCTTGAAATGGTGGCCACTACATCTAAATGCGCTGAGGTGGGTGCATCAATGCACACATATTACTTACTTCTGGAAAAACAACAAAATTATACCAACTTCAAATGTAGAAGTACTGACTTATTACTCAACTGTGGGTATAATTTCTTAGAAGTTGGATTTTAAAAGGTTTTTCTCAGTAGGCCTTATCTTTCATTCTTACCATCACTCTGTTCTGTACCAATCTCTGACTGCAACACTAGATCTCCCATTGTAAGTAAAGTTATAGCAGCTTCAGTGCTTCCATCATTGGTACCTTGTGAGAAAATGTAACAACATTAAAACAGAAGGATGAATCTGGAAATTTACGATTGTTTGCTTAGAAAACATTTTTAATGCAGGTGTTTATCCTCTAGCAACAAGTTTCAATATCTTCCATACCACTAATTCCTTACTAGGGTAGTATTTTATTACTACAAAAAAAAGAAATCATGCATTATTAGCTTTTATTCATTGAAAATGCCTCCCTCCCATTAAATAACTTAAGTTACCTTCGAAGAAAGTAAACCTGTGCAGATCAGAGGAAATAATACTTCTTTATTAAACATTTAACTCTTAACTCACTTCATAAAGTAATTATTCCAAGAATCCAAGTTTCTCCTGGAGATAAAACATTCAACAGTGGAAACTTTTTGTTCAACTCCCAGCAAGGACTCATTTACTAACTAATACCAATACTAGGGGTGCCTGGGCAGCTCAGTCAGTTAAGCAGCTTCCAACTCTTGATTTGGGCTCAGGTCATGATCTCACAGTTCATAAGATCGAGTCCCATGTCAGGCTCTGTACTGACAGCGTGGAGTCTGCTTGGAATTCTCTCTCTCCCTCTTTCGCTGCCCCTTCCTCACTCACACTCTCAAAATAAATAAATCACCATTTAAAAAACAAAACAAAAAAAGATTCTCTCTTCCTCTCTCTCTGTCCCTCACCCACTTGCACATGCACACTCATATGGCTCTCTCCCTCTAAAAAAAATTAAGTTAAAATTAAAAAAAAAAATTTTAAATCACCCTGCTAGTGTTAACCAGGTAGTTTTGGCAGTTTCCTTATTAACAGTTACCTGTTTCATCTTGGGTATGTTCACCTGTGGTCATTTCCTAGAAGAGGAAAAGATAAGCAATGCCTTATGTATTTTCCCAAATATATGTTCTATGTCTCAAAAAGCACTATGGTTTTACAGTTCTTCTATGCTTCTGATTACAAAGGAGAGGAAACTGTGCTTTCCCTTTATAATTATTCAGAATATTTCATCAACAGAAATAATTTAAAAGCCAAATTCTTTTGTCTCTTGCTACTTATTTTACTTTTTCTTTTTAACTTTAATCATATTCCATCTACCATGTGCATTTACTAGGCTTACTTCACTTCTTCACTTTCATAATCTTTCAACTTCAGTCATATTTGTCACTGGTTTTAATCCAATGGAAACCAAAGTCTGACGAATCTCACCAATTTTTTTTAACTAGGTGGCTTAAAACTTAAATGAATTTTAATAAATTAAAAAGTTACAAGATCTGGGCACCTGAGTGGCTCAGTTAAGCATCTGACTCTTGATTTCAGCTCAGGTCATGTTTTCACACTTCATGAGTTCAAGCCCCTTGTTGGGCTCCACACTGTCATGTGGAGCTTCCTTGTGATTCTGTCTCCATTTCTCTCTGCCTCTCCCCCACTTTCTCTTTCCCTTTCAAAATAAATAAACTTAAAAAAAAAAATAAAAAGGTTACAAGATCTATGTCCAGCATGACATCATAAGGCTCTGCTGACCCTCTCCCCAGTGAAACTGGTAAAATTTAATAAAACCAAACATTTAAAGCCTCTGGAAATGGTCGTAAAGGCAACAGAAACCTCTATTTGAGCAACTGATGAAAATAAGGTAACAAAGTAAGAGCCTGTGGTATCTCAACTAAGACTCTCTCCCCGCTCCTTCTTCCCAGCTCAATGAACCAGAGACTCCACCTCAGACATTTGCAACCAAGAAAATAAGGCTCCATTCTCCTTGCAAGTCCCAGCAGAAGGCCTTTCTTTCTAAGAGGATCAGGACTTTAGCTCCTGACCCAAGAATCTGGGGTCAGATTCATAGTAGAAAACAGAAGAATTATCTATTATGAATTTGCACATAAAAATCCTTAATAAAATACCAGCAAGCCAAATCCAGCAACATAAAATTGCATGCCATGACCAAGTAGGATGCAATTTTTGATTTGACATCCTGTTATAATGAATGTAATACATCATTATCAGTACAAAAAAAAAGCAAAAATCACATGATCATCTCCAAAGATGCATAAAAAGCATATGAAAACTGCCAACATCCTTTCCTAAGAATCCTCTCACACAAACCAAGGATAGACTGAAACTTCAATTTGATTAAAAAAAAAAAAAAAAAAAAAAACCCTATGAAAAATCCAGAGCTAACATCAAACTTGATGGTGAAAGACTGGATGCTTTCCCTTAAGACCAGGAATGAGACAAAAGTATGCGTTCTTGCCACTTTTTTGTTCAATATGTATTGGAGGTTCTAGCAAGGGAAACTAGGCAAGCAATAGAAATAAAAGATATCCAGACGGAGAAGTGTTAAGTCAAATTCTGTTTCTGAGAAAGATATGTTGAAGTCCTAAGCTGAGTACCATGAATGTAACTTTATTTGGAAACAGGGCTTTTTCAGATGTTATCAGGCTAACATGAGGTCATATTGCATTAGGGCTGGCCCTATCCAATACAACAGGTGTCTTTAGAAGAAAAGTCAGGACACACATACAGAAAGAACACCATGTGGCAATGGAGGCAGAAGTTGGAAATGTGCTGCCATAAGGCCAAGCAATGACAAGGATCTCTGGCAATTGTCAGAGGGTAGGAGAAAGGCCTGAATAGTTTTTCCCTCAGAGTCTTCAGAAGGGGGATGGTGATTCTGGAATTCTAGCCTCCAAAACTGAGAAAATAACTTTCTGTAGTTTTGAACCACCTAGTTGATAGCATTTTGTTATAGAAGCACTGAGAAACTAATACAGAATGGCAGAAGTAGAACTATCTCTATTCACATGTCATGATCTTGTAAATAGAAAATCCTAAGGAATTCACTAAAAATCTATTAGAACTAATTAGTTCAGCAAAGTTGCAAAATACAAGACCAACATACAAAAATCAATTGTATTTCTATATACACTTGCAATGAAAAACCTGAAAGTGAAATTGAGAAGACCAATCCATTCACAAGAGCCTCAGATACAACATACTTGAAAATAAATTTAACAAAGGAAGTGCAAAGTTTATACCCTGCAAACTACAAAATGCTATTGAAAGAAATCAAAGAAGATCTAAGTAAATGGGCAAATATCCATGTTCATGAATTAGAAAACTGTTAATATGGGACTAGACCCCCCAAAGTGATCCCCAGATTCAATGCAATCCCAATCACAATCTTAGATTATGTCGAGTAGAAAATAACAAGATGATTTTGGGGCGCCTGGGTGGCGCAGTCGGTTAAGCGTCCGACTTCAGCCAGGTCACGATCTCGCGGTCCGGGAGTTCGAGCCCCGCGTCAGGCTCTGGGCTGATGGCTCAGAGCCTGGAGCCTGTTTCCGATTCTGTGTCTCCCTCTCTCCCTGCCCCTCCCTCGTTCATGCTCTGTCTCTCTCTGTCCCAAAAATGAATAAACGTTGAAAAAAAAAAATTTTAGAAAATTACAAGATGATTTTAAAATTCATATGGAATTACAAGAGACCCACGATAGCTAAAACAATCCTAAAAAAAGAATAAAGTAGGATGGCTTATACTTCCTAATTCCAAAACTTACCACAAAGCAACAGTAATCAATCGAGCATCACTGGTACAAGAAGAGAAAGGAAATGGAATAGAACCAAGAATCCAGAAAAAAAATCCATACATCTACAGCCAATTGATTTTTGACAAGAATGCAAGAGAATTCAATAAAGAAAGAATGGTCTTTTCAAAGAAACAGTGTGACAACTGTATTGTCATATGCAAAGAATGAAGAACTCTAACCGCATACCATATAAAAAATTAACTCAAAATGGATTAAAGCCTTAAATGTAAAACTACAGTAAAATCTGTAAACCTATTAGAAGAAAAGTGGAGTAAATCTTCAAGATCTTGGCTTTCACAAAGATACCTTAAATATTACAACAAAAGCCTGAGCAACAAAAGAAAAAAGACATAAAACGATCTTTATCACATTTAAAAACGTTTGCACTTAAAGGGAACCATCAAGAAAATGAAAAGACAGGGGCATCTGGGTGGCTCAGTCAGTTGAGCATCCGACAATGGATTTTGGCTCAGGTCACGATCCTAGGGTTGTGGGATCAAACACTGCACTGTGCTCCACACTGAGCATGGAGCCTGCTTGGAATTCTCTCTCTCTCCCTCTGCCCTTCTCCACTATTCATGCTCTAATTTAAAAAAAAATTGAAAAGATAACTCACGGAAGAGGAGAAAATATTTGGAAATCGTATATCTGATAAGGAACTTATATCCTTACTATTTAAAAATTTCTTACAACTCAACAAAAAGACACACAGACCAGTAATTTAAAAAATGTGAAAAGGTGAGGGTATTTGGGTGGCTCAGTTGGTTAAGTGTCCGACTCTTGATTTCAGCTCAGGTCGTGATCTCAAGGTTTGTGAGACTGAGCCCAGCATCGGGCTCTGCACTAACATTGTGGAGCCTGCTTGGGATTCACTCTCTGCCTCTCTGTCTGTCCCTCCCCTGCTAGCACATTCTCTCTCTCAAAATAAATAAACTGTAAAAAAAAAAAATTTTAATAAATAATTCCCAGACTTGATTTGCAAAAACAAGGAAGAGTATCAAACAAAAAGGAACTAAATATATTTTAAATAATTTATATTGAATACAGATTTAATGCAACAGAACTTTAACTTAAGTTTATGAGGATATTAAGAGTGACTCACACAAACATACACAAATCAATGCTTTGTGAGTGAAATATAAAATCTTTGGATTATTTACCAGTTTCTACTATTCATACTTATAGCTCCCTGCATGAGAGAAATTAGTAAGAATGGCTTATAAACTTAAAACTTTCAAAATAAACTTCTATTTTTTTTTTAAAGTAAACAGAGTTAAAGACAAAACATATTAGAATGGATGCTTACCATAGATAATGCCTTCAAATTTTCTTCTTGTTTCATTTGCTGAGTAGTCACATCTGTGCTGGAGACTGGATGCTCAACAACAGCTATACATCCTACATCAGGTGCATTCACAGTTATTTCAAGCTATCAAAATGAAATTTCATTATTTCATTTTGGCATACTATACTCAGCAAAACAAACAACTAAAATAAAGGGTGTTAAACTGAAGAAATAATCCACGTTCATACACAATTAAAAAATACAGCAATTCTTAAAATGACGACATCAACTTGGCAAAAGTAAAACATTTAAGATTTTTGAGATGTCTGGGGCGCATGAGCGGCTCAGTCGGTTAAGCATCCAATGTACAATTTAGCATGTCATTCAGTGATTCCACTTCTAGGTATATCCCCCAAAAAATGGAGAACAGGGATTAGAAGACGTATTTGTACACCCATGTTCATAGCAGCATTCTTTGCAATAGCCAAAAGGTAGAAGTAACCCAACTGTCCACTGACAGATGAAAAGATAAAAGATATGTGGTATAGATATGTAATGAAATATCACTCAGCCTTAAAAAAAGAACATTCTGGAGGCCCCTGGGTGGCTCAGTCTATTGAGCATCTGACTTCAGCTCAAGTAATAATCTCAGGGCTTTTTGAATTCAAGCCCCACATCGGGCTCTGCGCTGACAGGGTGGAGCCTGCTTGGGATTCTCTGTCTCCCTCTCTCTCTGCCCCTCCCCCGCTTCTGCTCTCTCAAAAATTTAAAAAAAAAAAAAAAGAAAGAAAAAAGAAAAAAAATTGTTTTAATCTTTAAAAAAAAAAAAGGCATTCTGATACATGTACACTATATCAATCTGAATGACCACTAAAAACTTTATACTACATGAAATAAGCCAATCACAATGAAAACAGACACTGTTATGATTCCAGTTATGTGAAGTACCTAGAGTCAAGTCACAAAGACAAAAGTAGAATGGTGCTTGCCATAAATGAGAGGAGAGGAGGTACTGGGGAATTATTGTTTAATGAGTACAGGTTTAGTTTCACAAGACAAAAAAACCTCTGTGGATGGATGGTGATGGTGTAGCACGACAATATGAATACACTTAATACCAATGAACTATATACACTTTAAAATGGCTAGGATATATTTTAGGGTATGTGTATTTTACGATTTTTTCATAATTTTATTTTTTTATTTTGAGAGAGAGCAGGAGTAAGTACAAGGCGGGGAGGGACAAAGGGAGGGAGAAAGTGAATCTCAAGCAGGCTCCATGCCTAGCAAAGAGGCTGATGTGGGGCCCAATCTCACGACTGTGAGATCATGACATAAGCCAAAACCAAGAGTCTCACACCCAACCAATTAAGCCACTCAGGGATCCTTTACCACATTTAAAAGAAAAGGAAAAGAAAAAAAAGGTGTCCCTTCTACCTTCTCTACCAACCAGAGCTTATACTGAACCTACCAGAGAGTTAAAACATCTGCCAAAATGAAAAGGAAAAATTAATCAGAAAGTAGATTTAGTAGCCTCCACATTCAAGTGAAATCAGATTTCTATCATTATTACACTGGCCACCTCATGGCAGGCCTAGATTATAGAGGTTCAGTAATACAGGAGCCTCCTTCTAATTGATTCCTTCACATATCTACCAGGGCTTAAACAAATTGCATACGGCAGGGTTTATTTAGCAAATGAACTGTTCAAATCCTAATAATCACTAAGAAGAAATAATGATTCACTACAAGAAAAAAACAAGTAAGACAAAGTTCCAAGATTCAAAAAACAAAATACCTCTTCCATCGTTTCCTCAATTTGAGCAGTAACAGGTTCGGGAGATCTGAGACCAATGGGAACAAACACTGGAGCTTTGTTTACTTCTTCTGGAGCAAGATGGTAACTGTCTTCTTCATAATCAGGCTCAAAATCTTCAGCATCATCTTCATCTTCTTCCTGAGAAGCCCGAAGAGTCACCAGCGTGGACTTGGAAGCACGAGGTTCCTTCCGAGAGGTCTTACTTCGCATTCGTTTTGATCCACGGCCCCTAGTGACATTTGGTTTGATCTTTCGATGCATTCTCCTTCCACCATGATCCACCTCGTTCTCAGAAGAAGAGATCGTTGTTCTTCGATCCAGAGCAATTTTAGAGTAACTTGATTCTTTCAATAGTTGTGGAGGGCTGGATGTATAATCAAAATAACAATGAAGTCATTACATGCACAAGGATAAAGATAATTTTAATGGAAACCAAATTTTAGAATGAAATCCCAGTTCAAGGCATTAAAATGAAAACTCCCACAACCCATTACGTCAAAAACTTATGCCGTGAAATAAAGAAATTTACTATTACTACTAGTTCCTTATTCAGAGTTTGTTCTTCGTTTATCTACCTACACATTTTTCATGGTAAGTTTTTAATTCTGGACCATTTTTTCCTTGCTATTTAAGTGATAATTTCTAGAAATTATTAGAAAAAAATGAGAAAAGAAAATGGTCCAATAAAACAGAATATAGGATCAAAAAGTGATACTGGTATACAGTACTGGGTAAACAGACTAGGTAAAAAGAAAAAAGAGAAGGCAGAAAACCCATGGAACGATGTTGTTTTTTACAACTTAAGTTCCTTTCCACTTTCCCTGTAAACTGTAGAACATGAGTACCCTTCACTTTAGTTTGCGACCCCATTCAAACCAGCACCTTAATTATTTAGGTAATACACACTATTCTTTTATCAGACTTCTGTTCATGTCTAATATACTCAACACTCAGAAATTTTAAACATAGGAAAGAAAAGTCTTCCTAAGAACATCAAAAAAAGATAAACTTTAGTAAATAAAAATCATAGGTAGGGACACCTGGGTGGCTCAGTCGGGTGAGCATTCAACTCTTGATTTTGGCTGTGGTCATGGGATCGAGGCCCACATCAGGATCTGTGCTGAGTGTGGAGCCTGCTTAAGATTCTCTCTATATCCTTCTGCCCCTATACCTTGCTTACATGTGTGCACTCTCTCTCTTATTTGAAAAGTTTAAAAAAAAACTTGAGTGGTTAAGAAACAGATCTGTCAATAAAAAATTATCTACACTTCTGTTAACAAGCCATCTTTTTTCACTCTACCATCAAGGTAGGACAGCCATAAAGAGTAAGTTATTTTTATTTCCTATTCTGAAGATATTTGTTAAATAAAACTTTACCTTGTTAGTTTACTGACACACTGCACTTCAACAACTGAAGACACAGAATTATCCACTATAGTTTTTTCTCCAACACTTCCTGATGGTCCAACTTCTGATTGGGTATCTTTTTTGGCCAAAATAGCCTCTTTGGAATCTATACAATCTTTTCTTGCTGAAACGTCCAATGATGTCAGAAACTCAGCCTTTTCCTTAAATTTAAGAACAGCTAATGTTACCATGCAAACAATCTCTATCGTAATTTGATTTGGGGGTTGGACCTAAAGCTCTAAGCTTACACACACACACACACACACACACACACACGATGACTAGCTTCTAAATTTTTTAATATTGGAAAGTAGCTCAATTTTTATAAAATTGGTTACAGTACAAAAGACAAAACTGTATTTTTCTATAAATTCTCTCCGTCACGATCTTGACAAAACAGAGCAAATGATAAAAAGTTTTTTTTCAAACTTACTTTTTGAAGGAGCTGGGTATCATCTCCTGGCTGCAGCAAATTATCTTCTGGCTTCCTTGCATCACTCTGATCTGTTCTGTCTTTTTCTATACCTAGTTCCTCCTTCTTACCATGTGCTCTTCCCAAATTTGGCTTAGCCTTTTGGAATTGCCTTCTTGTCAACTGTGCTGGACTAGGAACATACCTTTTAGGTTCAGGTCTAGAACGAAGTACAAATCATGTTGAAAAACCAAAATCACAATTCCTTGTTGATTTAACAGCTGCTATGTCAAACACTTTTGAACACAAGCCAATTCTATGTTCGAAGGACTATATATAAATTGGCTCTAAAACCAAGCACACATGATGATATAAAGAACATAAAAGCTTTTACAACTTGCAGTTTCTGTATAATCTGGAAAATACTTTTACAATAACAATCTTTTCTTACTTTCATTCATTGATTCTGATGTGTAGTGTCATGGTACTTTAAGTAATTTTCAGAGAAATAACCAAATACAAAAAAAAAAAAAAAGCCAATACTTGAACAAGGACAAATGTACAATGGTTACATCCTTGGTCCTTATGGCCCAAGACCAGGCTTGAAAGCCAGAGTCCATTCTCCTATCAGAAACCTATCAGCTAATGGAAAAGGATTTACTAACAGTCAGATTCATATGATCTCAATATAACCCATGTGTATCTGCCAAATCAGACAAAGACAAGGTTTTAACATTCAATAGAGTACGAATAGCTCCCAAGACAATCCCTAAACACCTATCCTAGGTTTTCCTGGAAAATATTTTAATAACTAGCAAGGATGTGAATTCTGAACTGGGAAGTTTAAAATTAACATAAACCTAGATATTATAAAGAAAATTAAGTATCAGGAGTTCTCTGAAAGATCTGTATTAAAGACTAATTTTGAGTAATACTTCCACTAAATTATCTAGAAGAGAAAGTAGTTAACTACATTTCTAAATGTTCCAACCCTGCTAAGCTCTTTGGTCAGTCAAACACCTAGGAAGTTCACAAGAAATTCTAACAGGGTTATGATGTGGCTAAATACATTCCAATGTAGGCTAACGTATTTAGGAAAACATTGTATTTAACTTAAGCTATTGACAGTCAAGTGTGATTTTACAAATGCAAGTAATGATAAAATGCTACTGAAGTCAAAAGAGATAATACTGGACTTCGGAATAACCTAACTTTAAAACTATTAAGATTACATACCCTAAAGAAATTACCATTCATGATAAAGTAAACAGCTGGAATAAATTTCACAAATAGAAAAAGGTTTTTCAAAAACAGGGGGCTGTGGGCTGGAGTATGGGTTTCCAAAAAGGAAAATTAAAAGTTTGATTTCTCTCTGGGGTGCCTGGGTGGCTTAGTGGGTTAAGCATCCAACTTCAGCTCAGGTCATGATCTCACGGTTCGTGGGTTCGAGCCCCACATCGGGCTCTGTGCTGACAGCTTAGAGCCTAGAGCCTGCTTTGGATTCTGTGTCTCCCTCTCTGCCCATCCCCTGTTTCACTCTGTCTCTCAAAAAATAAATAAACGTTAAAAATTTAAAAAAAAAAAAAAAAAAGGCAGGGGGGGAAGCACTGGGTGGCTCAGTCAGTTAAGCATCCAACTTGAGCTCAAATAAGATCTCATGGTCCATGAGCTCAAGCCCCACATCAGGCACTGTGCTGACCGCTCAGAGCCTGGAGCCTGCTTCAGATGGGTTCTGTGTCTCCCTCTCTCTCTCTGCCCCTGCCCTGCTCATGCTCTGGCTCTCTCAAAAATAAACAAACATTTAAAAAAAAAAAAAAAAAAAAAACAGCCAATGCCTGATCTATAAAAAAAAGTTAAAAAAAAAAAAAGGTTTGATTTCTCTCATTAAAAAACACAAAGGCTCCACATAATATCTCTTGAAACATGTAAAGCTTCTTTCTTTATACAGAAAGGTCTGCCTAATAACTATGTCAATTTGCTAGTCTGAAAGTCATAAATCCTGAAAATTTAACTTTAAAAACTAATTTGGCAATGTTACTTTCAACAAGCCATTTAAATCCTCTAGGTCAACCTACTCAATTATAAATGAGAGCATTAGGAAACACTGATCTTGAAGGTCACTAGTGTTTAAAGGTTCACTTAGAGTAAAAATCAAATTCCTTACAACAGTCCTATATAATCTGCCATTGCCCTCGGCTGGGCTCTATCTTTCTTACATCTACTGCTCTCTCCCTCTTTACCCATTTCAAACTTGCTCCCCTTGCTGTTCCTCAAAACAAGTCAGGCATGCTCTTGCCTGCAGTATTTTCAAGTTGTTGTTCTCTCCCCCTATACATCATCTGGACCTGCTCCATCACTTCTTTTGGGTCTTCTCTCCAGCAGCACCCGTGCAATGAAACATTCTCTCATCACCACTAATTAAAAAGTAGTATCAGTGGGGCGCCTGGGTGGCTCAGTCGGTTAAGTGTCCGACTTCAGCTCAGGTCATGATCTCATAGTCCATGAGTTGGAGCCCCGCGTCGGGCTCTGTGCTGACAGCTCAGAGCCTGGAGCCTGCTTCCGATTCTGTGTCTCCCTCTCTCTGCCCCTCCCCTGCTCATGCTGTCTCAAAAATAAATTTAAAAAAAACATTAAAAAAAAATTTTTTTAAGTAGTATCAGTAATAATAAGGCAGACTGCAAGTAATAAATAAAAGTGGTGGTACTAAAATATCTTCACTTTTCTAGGGTTAACTCTTTTAAAGGACATTCTCACCATATGGCTTAGAACACAGTTCTAAATACAACATATATACTTCACTGAACTTCCTATTTATGAATTTCAATAAGATATAAACTGTAAACATACAAAGAACTTAAGAATTTCTGTTTACTAACAAATTGAATTTTAAAGTAAAAAATAATGAGGTTCACCAAGCTTTGTGCAGAAATTATAAATTACGAGAGTATCAATCATGCAATTCTTATACTATCTGAAGAAGCATACTTAAAATATTCTGTTTCATAATTAACTATTTATCCTTTAACACAATGTTCTCGATGTGAAGTTATCCAATCTTCATCTTTAGAAAGTTTTATGGTTTTCTGATTAAAAGCAAACTCACCTCATCTTTTCATCTAAAACATTTACTTTGTTAACATGAAGAGGGTCTACAAGAACCATGTGACTCTGGTTTTCATGTAGTCTACCTTCAGAAACTTTGGAGGCTACAACTTCAATTTCAGTTCCAACTGGAGAATTTGGCTAAAATGACAAAACAAGATGATTTTTTTCAACAAGTGAACATACTTCCTACAATTGTTCAATCATTAAGAAAGGTATTGAGTTTTTCAAAATGAAGAGTCAAACTAGGTATGCAATGTTCATGTTTGCTGCCCAAAACCAAAGTCCTAATTCAGAGAGAAAGTTTCATTTATTGCAGTTATTACATTTACAAAATGCTTTAAAAACTACAATAGTTATCTGCTGTGAACAACCTCACCAAAAATGATTAATTTTTTTTTTAAAAGCACAGTCTTTTGGGGTGCAGGGGGGTTCAAACAAGGATTATCATCACTTTAAATCTAGATTTTCCCTTGGTAGACAAATAAAAAGGACAAAAAAAAAAAAAAGCACAAGATCTGTTGAAAAGGGCATTATTCTACTTAGACTCGTATCACAAGATGCATCAGTAAGAGATTGGTTAAATTTTCATTCAAACAGCAGGATGTCATGCAGTAGTGAAAAATGATGCGTCTCCATATTTCTTGATGCAAAAAGTCAACATATTAAGTAAAAACTAAGTGATAAAACTAACACACAGTAATTTTATAATTTAAAAAAATTATTTTATTTTTAAGTAATCTCTACACCCACTGTGGGGCTAGAACTTACATCCCCTGATTAAGAGTCACATGCTCTACCAAATGAGCCAACCAGGCACCCCGACGAATTTATTATTTAAATTTACATAAGTGCACACACATGCATGGATGGAGATATACCCAGGAAGATATGTCAGAAGGTTTTCAGTAGTTACCTCAGTGTAATAAGACTGGGAGAGTCATTATGTTGTTTTATACTGACTGAACATTTATGAAATGACTGAACCCATTTCATAATGAATGAGTTCATTAAAAAGGAAAAAATATATATCCATTTTCACTTAAAAAAAATCCAGAATAGGAAATCTGGAACAGAATTAGGTTATGTTACATATTCATTGATTAGAGTGTCAGATGCCTATACTCTAAGCCAAGTCTGAACTGTCATTTCATATTTTAACATGCATTAAAAGGCTCAATTTAATTATATAACAATAACTCACCACAGCCAATAGTTTTTTAGTTTCATCTTTCTGTACTACTGTTTTTTCTTCCTCAACTATGCCTTTGGCTTCACCTTTTTCTATATGCCTCTGTCCAGTCTTTCTTATGTTTGGTCTGGGTCTTTGAAGTCGGCCCCTTACTGTTCGAATGGTTGGGACAACACTTTCCTTGGATTCTTGCTGGGAACTGTTTATATTATGAGCCCTAGAAAAGAAGACCAGGACAAAGAGAGGGAATTGAAATGTAAAAAGATGAAAACCACCATAAAAATACAAAATTTGAATCTCCTCTAATAAACTATAAAACTTTTTGTAACATTAGAGAAAAATCTATTTTCTGATGATACATAAATCTTCTTTTATTAAAAAAAAAAGGTTATTTTAATTTTCACAAGGTAATGAACTTATATAAGGTACCTAGAAGACTGAAACTCACAGACAGAGAGAAAGCACAATGGTAGTTGCCAGGGAATGGAAGAGGGAGGTTAGGGAGGTCTTGTTAAGGGGTACAGAGTTTCAGCTTGAGAACATGAAAAAGTTCTAGAGAGAAATGTGACAAAGATTGTAAAACAATGCGAATGTCCTCAATGCCATTAGACGATAAAAAAAAAAAAATATTAAACTGGTAAATTTTATGTCTTTTACCAAAATTTTTAAGAAGATAATTAATATAAATCTTATACACACGTGTTTTTTAATGCAATGCTTTGTATAAAACCTTAAGCAGCTAACAGTGAATCTAATAAGCAGTCAAGCATTAAAAGGTGTAGAACTCAATGTGATTTTCTATTTTAGGCAGTCTGCCATATGAATAAAAATAAACGAAGTATTTTTGGTATTCACTTTTAAAATACATTAACACATCTCAAAAACACTGGAGAAATATTTGAAGGAATTCTATTTTAGATTTTCTTTTTCTTTTTAATATTTTAGATTTTCAAAGAACTATCACTGTTTACCCCATAGAAACAACTAATTCCTTTTCCTGGGCTTGCACAGGCTGAGACTCCTCTTGAGGACCAGAAGAACTTGAAGGTGAAAGGTCCTTTTCAGTCTGTATACATGGTAATATCACAACCTCCTCCTGACTGTGACCTGATTTGTCTTTTTCTCCTGCTGCCATTAGGGAAGCAACATCCTAGAAGGCAGACAAAAAAATTTCATCAAGGGTATGGTTAAAGTATAGGGAAATAGGAACTTTCATACACTACTAAGCAAAATAAATTGGTCAAGTCTCTGCAGAGAAAACAACAGTATCTACCAAAAATTTTAATTCCCAGAAATTCTACTTTTAGAAACTTATCTTATAAAAATACTCAAGTAAGTATGTAGAAAATTACATACAAGGACATTTGCTATAGCAATAGCCCCCCAGAAAAGCAAGAAAACAAAAAATTAGAAATAAGACAAACCTATCAGTAGGGTATTGAATAAATAAATTATAATTTGTTTATAATGCAACGGTGCAAAGCCATTTAGAAGATAAATTTCTATATAATGATCCAAAAATATGTTCACAATACTGTGTTAAGTGAAAAAATGAGAAGGCAAGCTAGGGTGCCATTTTTGCAAAATAATAAAAATACCCACAACATTTTATTATTTATATAAAGAAGTATCTATACAGAAAAGGCTATGTGGATACATTCAAAATAGCTATGTGATTAACTTGGGATGGAGAAATGGAATATTATAAAGGACTCTCACTTTTTAGATTACCTATTTTTTCAATCTGAAATTTTTATAATCAGATAAAATAACCAATAAAAAAAGATACACCTTTTAAAAATATAAGATCAGGAAGAAAAAGTACAAATTTTTTTAAACTTTTTTTTTTTTAACGTTTATTTATTTTTGAGACAGAGAGAGACAGAGCATGAACAGGGGAGGGTCAGAGAGAGGGAGACACAGAATCTGAAACAGGCTCCAGGCTCTGAGCTGTCCGCACAGAGCCCGATGCAGGGCTCGAACTCACGGACCGCTTGATCATCACCTGAGCCGAAGTTGGCCGCTTAACTGACTGAGCCACCCAGGCACCCCAAAAGTACAAATTTTTAAGCACAGTAAGAACTAAGCTATTTTGAAAACATAAAAGACGAATTTTATTTCAAAAAAGCACTTTTTGTCATTTTATTTATTTTTAATTTTTTTCAATGTTTATTTTTGAGAGAGAGAGAGAGAGAATAAGAAGAAGAGGAGCAGAGAGAGAGGGAGACACAGAATCCAAAGTAGGCTCCAGGCTCTGAGACGTCAGCACATGGCTGTCAGCCGCTTAACTGACTGAGCCACCCAGGCGCCGGTCATTTTTTTATTAGTTTTTTATTAATTACTGAAGTATAGGTGGCGTACAATGTTACTAGTCTTAGACATACAACACAGTGATTCAGCAGCTCCATACACTGCTTGATAATCACCCCGACAGGTGTAGTCACTACGTTAACTGTATTCCCTATGGTGTACTTTTTATCTCCCTGAGTTACTTATGACTGAAAGTTTGTACCTCTTCAAGATTTTAAGTAATCTCCACACCCACCGGGGGCTCAAACTTACAACCTCAAGAGTTGCATGGTCTACCGATTGAGCCAGCCAGGTGGCTCAGAAAGTTTGTACCTCTTAATCCCCTTTTCCTATTTTGTTGATCTCCCTTACCCCTTCTCTTCTGGCAACCACCAGTTTGTTTTCTGTCTTTATGACTGTTTCTGTCTTTTATTTTCTAGAACCTACATATAAGTGAAATTATATGCTATTTGTCTTTCTCTTAGTTTTCTCAGCATATTTCACTTGGCAAAATAGACTTGTAGGTCCATCCACGTTATTTTAAATGGCAAGCAATATTCATTGTGGATTTTTATATATATACATATAACACATCTTTATCCATTCATCTGTTGAAGGACACTTTGGTTGCTTTCATATCTTGTCTATTGTAAATAATGCTATGACAAACATAGGGGTGCCTATATCTTTGGAATTAGAGCTTTCATTTTCTTTGGGTAAATAACCAATACTAGAATTAGTGAATCACATGGTAATTCTATTTTTACTTTTTGAGGAAGCTCCATACGGTTTTCCACAATGGCTGCACCAATTTACATTCCCACCAACAGTGTACAAGGATTCCTTTCCCTCCACATCCTTGCCACCGCTTGTTATTTCTGGTCTTTTTTGATACTAGTTATTCTGACTGGTGTGAGGTGTGGTTTTGATTTGCATTTTCTTGATGATTAATGATGCTGATGATCTTTTCATATACCTGTTGCCATCTATATGGCCAAAAAACTACTTTTATGTTTAGAACAGTCAACTAATGAGTGTTAACACTTCACTTCAAAGTTTCTGATGTTATATCACACAATCTTAATTTGTTATGGACCAAGTTAACAAAGTAAACTAAACTTACTTTTAACTTACTTTTAACTCCTATCAAGCTTTTAACTTTGTATTTCACCCTTCACAACAGAATGAAACAAAAAATGACCATCAATCTCATTTTTCCTATGAAGAAATGAGCTGCCACCATTTGGCTCGGGTCACATAATGAATGCATGTCAGAACGTGGCATCCCAACCCCCTTAAATGTCCTTCCATGACACACTTGCGCACCATGAAACATTCAAGATTCTCACAAAAAAACCCATGGAATAATGAGGCACATTAAATACAGCAACACTAATGTCACATGCAACAGAAACTGCAGGAGAAAATATTTGTGAAACGTTAATCCCAGTTGCTTTAGTTCAGTAACCGTAACAGCTAAAATAAAAACCCTCCACCTTCCACAGCACTCACATGTTGAGAAGGGACAGTGTTCATCTGTTCACTGCTCTGCTGTAACACAACAGTCTCAGCTTTATCCGTTTCCAATTTCTTCCCAGGTACAAATTTTCCTGCTTCCGTAGTCTCTCTCTTTAAAGTTGCTCTTGCTAAGTTTGGTTTTGGTCTTTTGAATCGACTTCTCACAAAAGGTGCTGGTTTAACTTCAAATGGCTTCTGTTCTTGAGGAAGAGACTTGCTTTTGGAATAAGGATTATCAAATTTTAGAATGAGATGAAGGGGCAAATGAGACCAGAGACTTAGGACAACTTTAGAAACTGGCAGTAAACATGAATTCCAATTCTTAACAGGAAAAAAAATTGAACAATATGGTAGATCCAAAAAAACAGGAGGTGTACAATCTAGGTATAAGCCTATGAATATCACCTTTGCACAGAGGAAATACACGTTGTCACACCCATACTGACTTAGGAATATTTGTTACATACAATTCTGATGTTAGTAATTCTCTCAATAGATTATCACAATTACCTCAAAACTCACCTCCAGTCATCCCAAAACTAGCTTGGAATCTGCAACATTACACTATAGATGATACGTTTTAAAACCTTTGTTTCACAGAATCTGAAAATGTAACTTTAGAGACTTTTTCTTTAAAAGCACACAGACCAATACATTTGTACCTTGAATTATTATCTGAAAACTGCTCTGGAGCATCTGGAGATTGCATCCCCTGGTCTTCGGTTTTACCAAGTTCCAAAGTCTGCAAGGAAGTCTTCAAACTACTCAAGTGACCTGATAGTTCCTTTTCAGAATTTCTTTTTTCTGCCTCAGGTATAAGTACCATAGATAGTACTTCACTGCTAATGTTCTGGAGGAATAATCAAAGGAAATCATCCACAGTAAATCAGCACAAATGGAAAAAGTCACAAAAGCATGAACCTCGAGTAACAGAAAACTTATTTTTAAATGTTTAAGTAACCTCTACACCCACAATCTGGGGCTCAAACTCACAACCCCAAGATCAAGAGTCACACGCTCAACCTACGGAGCAAGCTGGGTACCCGAATTGCAAACTTTTAATAAAAGGAAATAACTGAGGGGTGCCTGGGTGGCGCAGTCGGTTAAGCGTCCGACTTCAGCCAGGTCACGATCTCGCGGTCCGGGAGTTCAAGCCCCGCATCAGGCTCTGGGCTGATGGCTCAGAGCCTGGAGCCTGTTTCCGATTCTGTGTCTCCCTCTCTCTCTGCCCCTCCCCCGTTCATGCTCTGTCTCTCTCTGTCCCAAAAATAAATAAACGTTGAAAAAAAAATTTTTTTTAAAAAGGAAATAACTGAGAAAGATGTGGCCAAAAGAAATAATTCCAATGTATGTTCATTCTAGAGTTAGCACAAACTCCCTATATTCCAGTTCCCTATATTCCTTTTATGTAAAAGAGTAACTTTGGGGGTGCATGGTGGCTCAGTCAGTTATGCGTTCAACTTTGGCTCAGGTCATGATCTCATTGCTCCTGAGTTCAAGCCCTGTTGGGTTCTGAGCTGAAAGCTCAGAGCCTGCAGCCTCCTTCAGATTCTCTCTCCATCTCTCTGGCCCTCCCCTGGCTCCTGCTCTGTCTCTTTCAAATAGAAAATAAAAAACAAAAAAAACAAAAACAAAATTTTTTTAAATAAAAGATTAACTTCAGGGCACCTGGGTGGCTCAGCTGGTTGGGCATCTGACTCTTGAATGCAGCCCAGGTGATGATATCGAGGTTCGTGGGACCGAGCCTGAGTCAAGCTCTGTGCTAACGGCTCAAAGCCTGCTTGGGATTCTCTCTCTGCCCCTCCCTCACTCATGCGTGTGGACACACATGGGCGCTTTCTCTCAAAATAAATTACCTTAAAAACACTTTTTTATAAAAAATAAATAAAAGTAACTTGGAATTGACATTAAGAATGGTAACTTCTCCACAATTAAATCTTTTTGAATTATTTTTTTAAAAAGATATATAGTTTCTTTAAGGTCTTAAAACACAGAATTTAGGGCTAGGGAAGACTTTAAGCTTTCAGAGATTTTAAATTTTGAGGGATTTAAGAGCAATAATAACGGTTTTTATTTCGATAATTTTTCTCTAAAAAGTACTCAAAAATAGTTTTTCCCAAAAACAGAAAAATACATACTTTGGTATCTAGTGAAGGCACAGTGCTGCAGCCACCACTACTGCTCTGCATTAAGTCTGTCTCCATTTGTCTTGAGGTCCTGGTCTCCTCTGCTTCATATTTCCTTAGGGAAATGTCCATTTCTCTAGGTGTTCCCAAATCTGCAACCATTTCCTCAGTAGCACTAATCTCTGAGCTGGGATTCCTCAAGGAAATTGCTCGTCCACTTTGTTTCATATCTGCCTCTGTTTCTTCAATAGCAGTTGTCTTTCCTAATATGTTCTCCATCAGGGAAAGGTCTCTTTCTCCAGTTTCTTCCAAATCAATCTCGCTCTCCCCTAAGGCACTGATCTCCACAGGTACCTTTGCCCTCAGGGAAGTTTCTTTTCCAATTTCTTTCCAATCTGTCTCCATTTCACCTACAGTCTTGACCTGTAAGGCCTTTCCTTGTGTGTCTATTTCTCTTCTTTCAGTTTCTTCCACAGATGTCTCTCTCTCCTCAGTGACATCAATTACCTCTGGTATATTCTCCCTTACAGAAATCTCTCTTCCAGTTTCTTCCAAACCTGTTTCTACTTCATCTGTAGTGCTGACCTCCTCAGGGGCATCTTCCTGTAAGGATATTTCTCTTCTTCCAGTTTCTTCCAAATCTGTCATTCTTTCCTCAGTGACATCAGATATCTCTGATATAATGTCCCTTATGGAAACTTCTCTTCCAGTTTCTTCCAAATCTGTCATTCTTTCCTCAGTGACAACAGACATCTCTGATATACTGTCTCTTGGGGAAACCACTCTTCCAGTTTCTTTCAAATCTGTCACTCTTTTCTCAGTGACATCAGACACCTCTGATATATTCTCCCTTGGAGAAACCTCTCTTCCAGTTTCTTCCAAGTCTGTGACTCTTTCCTCAGTGACATCAGACATCGCTGATATAGTGTCTCTTGGGGAAACCTCTCTTCCAGTTTCTTCCAAATCTGTCACTCTTTCCTCAGTGACATCAGACATCTCTGATACATTCTCCCTTGGGGAAACTGCTCTTTCAGTTTCTTTCAAATCTGTCACTCTTTCCTCAGTGACATCAGACATCTCTGATACATTCTCCCTTGGGGAAACTGCTCTTTCAGTTTCTTTCAAATCTATCACTCTTTCCTCAATGACATCAGACACCTCTGATATATTCTCCCTTGAGGAAATCTCTCTTCCAGTTTCTTTAAAATCTGTCACTCTTTCCTCAATGACATCAGACACCTCTGATATATTCTCCCTTGAGGAAATCTCTCCTCTAGTTTCTTTCAAATCTGTCTCCATTTCCACAGTGTTGTCAATCGTTTCTGCTATCTGCTCTATGGGAGAGACATCTCTTCTAGTTTTTTTAAAATGTGACTTCATTTCCTTAGTACTATTAGCCTCCAGTGATATCTTCTCCCTTGGTAAGGTTTCTTCCACTCTCTTAATTTCTCCCAAAGCTGCTGTCAATTGTCCCGAGGCAACTATCTCCTCTGATACCTCT
The DNA here is from genome assembly GCF_022837055.1 of Prionailurus viverrinus. Taxonomy (NCBI): domain Eukaryota; kingdom Metazoa; phylum Chordata; class Mammalia; order Carnivora; family Felidae; genus Prionailurus; species Prionailurus viverrinus. Next base: position 137,004,206 of record NC_062561.1, on the reverse strand, counting down.
TCCTTTGAGAAAACTTCTCGTCTTCTAGCTCCTCTTCCTATATTTGGCTTTGGTTTCTGTAACCGAGTTTTCAGAACTGGGACTTTATTATCCTCTTGAATACTTAAAAAAAAAAAAAAAAAAAAAAGAGGACACCCAATCAAATTTTAAACCATACTGCCAACTGAAGAGAGGATAGTTGAGAAACTACTACTGAAACACCAGGAATTCTCAAATAAAAAAGTAAAATATGAAGGAAGCCTCAAGAATCTCTGGGTAAAAATCTCTGCTACTCCTACCTCTTTGCCCCTACTACCCTTTACACAGACATATGCCTTGCCATAAGAGTTAAGCAGCACATTTCTATGGCCAGATTTGACCAGCATCTCAAAAAGCCACATGCAAGTATCATGTGAACAAGAAAGTATTAGGAAAAGCCAAACTTTAAACATACAGATTGATAAAATGCTAGTAATAGTTGAAACCAGACAGTAGGTACACAGGAGTCCATTATTCTGTTCTTGCTACTTTTGTGTACACTGAATATTTCCAAAGGGAAAACAATTTCTAAAAGTATACTAGCAATTCCATCGATTTTGCTGGGTATGTTCCAGAGGGGAAAGAAAAAATATAAGAGAGCAGTGGCTAGAAGTACAGGTTTCTATATATGGGTTTTACATAAAATTTACATGAATCTTAAAGGCCATATGTGGATCTAATTCCAAAGAAACAAATATAAGAAAATAAGTTGCATTTCATATTTGGACATAGATATTTGATCTAATATGCATGTTAAGTGATACTGCCAATCATGTTAACTCAAGGTCTAATTTATGAGTAAGCAACTCATCAAATCACCAATAACTGAGAAACTGACATGAAAACTATGACATGAATTGCCCTGAAAAGTGAGGTTATATTTGTAAATATTAAGCAATTTGATACACAGATTACAAATCAGTCTCATTTGCTTTTGTTTTAAAAAACTGATTAAACATTTCTAAAACTTAACAAAAAAATTCAAACATTACATAACCAATAAGAGGATATTTACCTTAGACGCTCACTAACATTCATTTGAAAAAAATTATCTTCTTTCTCAGATTGTGACGTGATGTCTTCAAACTCAAAATTTTTACATGACTGATCTTCTACCTGTTCAGGACTCTTAATAACAAAACATTTTTAAGGGTTCACAATGAAACACCCATCTATAAAAAACTGCACTGAAAATTTTGCCTGATTTGAGACCAAGGAAAATGGTAAACATTTCAAAATTATAAAATGATATTCAAGGGACATTTTTTAATGTTTTCTCTTTAGAGACCTTAAAAAATTTCATAAGCTATACCTTCTAGCTCATCTCACAGCCCCACTCTTTTCCTCCTAATTAGAAAGCAAGTTACTGCACTTCAGTCTCATCTGATAGAATTACTCCCTGGGATCTGTGTTCTGATTACTATTATTACAGTACAGACCTTGAGATTTATAACAAAACAAATTCAAACCTCAGACTAGGATCTTAACTCTTATTCTTAACACAAACACTAGTTATTGTATAAATAACTCAAAAATTAATAATCTTTAGTTGTTGGAATTATATTTTAGTAGGAAGCTTTTACCATTTTACTCTGTTTAAGTCAGAGTTAAAAGTCACATACCTAGTCATATTTTCAAAAAGGAAGTGTAATTCAAATATGTGAGTGATGGGGTGCAAGTTAAACATGCTCCATTATGTAAATGCACAAAATATGGATTGCAGAGAGTTCAATGGCATCACAAGTGACAAAGCTACTAGCTCTGAGATTTTGGATTTAAATTTATAAACAATGTACAGAACTGTACAGTCTTACAGTTTAAGGGAAGGGGGGTAAAAGGGGACTTAAATACTTGTTTAACAAAAAAACTGCACAGAATCAGAGTACTTACATCTCTAGCAATACAGGATTCACTTTCATTCTTTTTTACATTGGCCCCAATTTTTTCCTGTGATGTAAGAATTTCTTTTCTTTCAGCAGCTTTACCTATATTTGGCTTTGGCCTTTGCAGTCGGCCCCTCATTAGTCGTGCTGGTCTTAAAGCCTTTGTTTGATCGTCGTCCTGAACACCAATTTTTTCACTCAAACTAGAACAACTACAAAAGAATAAAATTATGGTCATCCTGAAGTAACATATATGTTTGCAGTATTCTCCTCTCCCATGTATGAATAAGTAAACTGTTTGGAATATAAAATTACAAGTATCCTTTAGAACAGACATAATTTTGGAAGCCTGACTATAAAAAACATACCCTCACAAAACTGGAAAAATCTGTCCCTAACAGACATGTAATACCATTCCCCACTAAGAATACTAATTTGTAGGGGCACCTGGGTGGCTCAGTCGGGTTGTGTTTGACTCTTGATTTCAGCTCAGGTCTTGGATCTCAGAGCTTGTAGGATCGAGCCCCACAACAGTTCTGCACTAACAGTGTGAAGCCTGCTTGGGATTCTCTCCCTCTCTCTGGCCCTTGTGAGTTTGCACACACACATATGTGCACTTTCTCTCAAAAATTAAATAAATAAAAATAAAAATACTAGTTTGTATGTAATGTACACTTCCAGGGCACTGGACATAGATTATGGAATAAATGTACAGTCCAGACTATAATACTTCAGATGCATATTAGAGCAGGGGCTACTCTGAATCTGCATTCCAAGTTAAATATTCCCTTTTGAAACCTCCTGCTATAAATAAAATTATCCAGAAACATGTATCTTTTAACCATTAATTCATCTAACAAGACTTTGTTAAAATCTTGTTAGTAAGTTGAGGAAGAAATTTAAGTCGTAACTCAATGGATCCTTATCATAATTTATTTCTCCAGTAGCATAAGGAACATGATGAAAATGTTTCAACACACCTATAGTTAAAAAAAGACTTAAGTATTCTGAATGAAAACAAAATTCAGACATCATCCAGTACAGATGTTATTACAGTCATTCCTAAAAGCTACTACTTTTATTCTACTTTCTAAATACTTACTTAGACACAGTCTCAGTTTCTGGGTTCACTTTCTCTGTATATTCCATTCCAGCAATGTCAGATGTATTCACTTTATCCTTTTCCATTTGATTCTATGAATTCAATTTTTTTACATTTTATTGACAACATAAAAAAAGTCCAAACATTGTAATAAATGGAAATTAAAACAGTGAAATATCATTTTTTGTTCTAACTATAAGAGTTTTAAAAATGATAGCTACAGCTATATTATAAAACATATTTCCATATATTACTGGCAGAAACAAAAATTGGTACATCCTTTCTGGAAAGCCCTTCCCCAATATGAAATCAAAAGCCTTAAAAATATTCATGGTCTGGGGCGCCTGGGTGGCGCAGTCGGCTAAGCGTCCGACTTCAGCCAGGTCACGATCTCGCGGTCCGTGAGTTCAAGCCCCACGTCGGGCTCTGGGCTGATGGCTCAGAGCCTGGAGCCTGTTTCCGATTCTGTGTCTCCCTCTCTCTCTGCCCCTCCCCCGTTCATGCTCTGTCTCTGTCTGTCCCAAAAATAAATAAACGTTGAAAAAAAAAAATTAAAAAAAAAAAAAAATATTCATGGTCTTTGACTCAGTAATACCATTTCTAAGACTCTATAAAGAAAATATTTAGACAAACTCCAAGAATTTTCACAAGAGCATTATATAAAATGCTAAATAACGTGAACAGACAAAAAATCCAATCATGAGTAAATGGTTAAATAAATTCAGGTGTACCCATTGACAGAAAACTACGAAGTCACTAAAGACTGTATCTTCAAAACATAATAATATGAAAAAACATTTATGAAATGTTAGGTACCAAAGGATAAAAAAACAATGAATACTAATACACGGGGTGCCTGAGTGGCTCAGTCTTTTAAGCATCCAACTCGATTTCACTTCAGGTCATGATCTCATAGTCTGTGGGACCGAACCTTGTGTTAGGCTCTGCACTGATAGCATGGAGCCTGCTTGGGATTCTCTTTCTCCCTCTCTCTCTGACCCTCCCCTGTCATACATGTGCATGCGCACGCATGCTCTTGGAGGGAAGGAAAGAAGGAAGGAAGGAAAAAAAAGCTGGAAAGATGTATGCTAAAAGGTTAGTTCCATCCGGATAATGAAATCACAAGTAATTTGTTTTAATTTTTACATCAATCTGTTTTTCCCACTTTTCTCAAATTTTAAAAGACAAAAATATAACTGTATTATAAAAAGTATAATAAGATTTCACATGACAGGGAAAAAAGCTGACTGACATTTTAAAATGTGTTTTAGCAAAAATAAAAAATTTATGACAATATAACGTGGCAGGGATATAGGAAAAAAGGAACATGCATTTAATGCTTGGAGCAATGTAAACAGACTTTTTTTTTTTTTTTACTGTCATCTGACAAAAGCCAAGAAATATTTAAAATAGTTTGACCCATGAATCCCACCTCCTCTAGAAAACTATCCTCTATTTCCTTAAAAGAGTCCTATTTATGGGTCACCTGGGTGGCTCAGTTGGTTGGCGTCTGACTCTTAATTTCAGCTCAGGTCATGATCTCAGTTTCTTGAGTTCAAGCACTGCAACAGGCTCTGCGCTGACAGTGCATAGCCTGTTTGATAAGGATTCTCCCTCTCTCTCTGCCCCTCCCCCACTCACAATGTCTCCATCTCTCTCAAAATACATAAATCAAACTTTAAAAAAAAACTTAAAAAAATAAACTACAGAAATGTTTATATATATAAAAGAGACAAAGTATGTGAAAGACAGGAATATGTCTGTGGAGAAAGCGTTGTGGATATAACTTTACATAGAACTGTTTAAAAAATATTTTGAATAAAAATCTTATGTAAACAAAAAACAGATTTGTCACTACTGAGGATGTTTGAAAATGATATGCCCTAGCTTCTAAGAAAATGCATCAATAGGAGACTAGGAAGACACATTGAATATTAATGTGTAAGTCTTTGTAACTTCATTCTAGTATCAGTCACATTACTGTGTCATTATAAACCAAAACAAATTTTTTCCCAGTCTGGGAAAATTTTCATAATTTTAATTTCCATGAAGTCTCTTATTCCATACCTTTTCCACTGAAGTTTCGGCATGTAAACTCTTGCTCTCTGCATCTGTTTTACCTTGTGAAAGAACAGATTTCTTCCCAACTGCCCTTGATAAATTGGGTTTAGGTCTCTGCAGTTGTCTTCTTGCCATCAGTTTAACACTTCCTGATTGATCAGTTTCCCTAAAAAATGTAGTTTTTATGTTTAAAAAAAATGAACATTATTTAAATTATACCAACATGCAGGCCCAGTCAAATAAAATTCTGAAAAATTCTTTAAAAATCCACTCAGAGCCAAAAAAGAAGACCTTTAAACTAACTTACAATAAGAGTAGCAAAGAAGACTGAAAACGAAGAACAATGAGGAGGTAACTAACATATTCTACCAGATGTTAAAAACAAACTCTATAGCATCAATAATTAAAACACTGGTACTGACATGTAAATAAACAGATAAATGAAACACAAAAGAAAATTGAGAAGTGACTCCAAAACACTTGATAGAATATAATAAAGGTAGCTTTTCAAAATAGTGAAGATGAAATACAGAATAACATATTGTCAGAAATAATATCAAAGTGGGGCACCTGGGTGTCTCGGTCAGATAAGCCTCTCACTTGGGTTCAAGTCATGATCTCACAATTTGTGAGTTCAACCCCACATCAGGTGAGCCTCGCTTCTCTCTCCCTCTCTCTCTGCCCCTCATGGGATTCTCTCTCTCACTCCCTCTCTCTCTGACCCTCACTCACTTGAGCCTAGTCTCTCTCAAAAAAAACAAAAAGAAGAAGAAGAAATAATATCAAAGTAATGGTGATGGCAAAACTAACACTGGGGACTAAAAATTAGCTCCGCTCCTTGCACTGTACTCATAATATATTCCAAATGGATCAGAAATAAATAAAGTCATACAGAAAACACGGATGAATTCTTTATAACCTTGAGGTGGGGTAAGCCTTTATAAAATTTAACTAAAAATTCAGGAGCTACAAAAGAAAAAAAATTTGAGAAATTTGACAACATAAAAATCAAAAAATTTCTACATAGCCAAAACATGGCTAAGTCAAAAGTCAAACTACCAACCGAGAAAGCATGTTTTACAAATCATACAATAAGACTAGTCTCCCTAAAATATAACGAACTCCCACAAAACAGTATCATCAATAACTTATTAAAAGACGGACAGGGACACCTGAGTGGTTTAGTGGGCTGAGTGTCTGACTTCAGCTCAAGTCACGATCTCACGGTTCACGAGTTCCAGCCCCACATAGGGCTCGTTGGTCAGCGCAGAGCCCTCTTTGGATCCTCTGTGATACTCCCACTGCCCCTCCTCCACTTGTGCTCCCCCCAAAATAAATATTTAAAAAATAAAAAATTAAAATTAAAAAATGGACAAACTATATAAAGTTTTAAAAAAGAAAAAAGAAAAATAGGTTTTAAGAAAACTACAAATTAAAGGTGAGGGGAGGTAGAGTGTGCAGGCATGTGCAAGCAAGCACAAATTAACATTAAGAATCAGAGAATCTAAGGGGAATTATACATAGACGTTCATTGTTTACTTCTTTTGACTTTTCCTTAGGTTAGGAAACTTTAAAATAAAAAACTCAATAAAAACAATGAAATCAAACTACATACCCCTGCCAAAAAAAGGAAGAGTGGGGGGGGAGATAATATACTAAGATATTTTATAATCTATCAAGACCATCAAAAACCCAAGTTTAACACCATTTTCTGAAAAAGGAGACATTTCTTACAATGTTGGTGGGAATATAAACTAGTCCAACTCCTACAGAGAATATTTTGGAAGTATCTCTCAAAATCCTAAGTGTGTACATGTATATACACAGACACATACACATTAGAATAAGCGAATCCATTTTGAGCAATTCACCCTAAAAATACATACAACTGACCTTTCAACACAAGTTTAAGCTGTACAAGTCCACATATACACAGATTTTACTCAATAAATATAGTACAGTACAATAAATGTATTTTCTCATCCTTATGATTTGAAAAAAAAATTTTTTTTTTTTTGGTGTTTATTTTTGAGTGAGGGAGAGACAGAGCGCAAGCAGGGGAGGGGCAGAGAGAAGGGGAGACACAGAATCTGAGCTGTCAGTGTGGAGCCCGACTCAGGGTCCAAACTCATCATCAACAGCGAGATCTTGACCTAGGCTGAAGTCAGACGCCCAACCAACTGACTCACCCAGGCACCACGTTAAAGTTTATTTATTTTATTGAGAGAGTAGGAGCACAAGCAGAAGAGGGGCAGAGAGAAGGAGAGAGAGAGAGAATCCCAAACAGGCTCCACACTAGGAGCATGGAATCCAACAGGGGGCTCAAATTCACGAATGGTGAGATCATGACCTGAGCTGAAATCAAGGGGTGCCCCTCGTCCTTATGATTTTCTTAAAGCATTTTGTTTCTCTAGCTTACCTTAAATTGTAAGAATACAGTATACGATACATATAATGCACAAAATATGTGTGGTCAACCGTTTATGTTATCATGCTTCCAGGCAACGGTAGACTATTAGTAGTTAAGTTTTGGGGAGTCAAAGTTATACATGGATTTTCAACTGCCCAGAGGTCAGTGCCCCTAACCATTGTGCTGTTATTTGAAAAAACAACCCATATAACCATCAGCTGGGCTCTGATAATATAAACTATAATTCATCTATACACCAAAACACTACACAGCCATTCAAAACTAATGAAGAGGGGACCTGGGTGGCTCAGTGAGTTAAGCATCTGATTCTTGATTTTGACTCAGGTCATGATCTCATGGTTTGTGGGATGGAGTCCCACATCAGGTTCTGCGCTGAGCGTGGAGCCTGCTTAGGATTCTCTCTCTCCTCTCTCTCTGCTCCTCCCCTGCAAGCACTCTCCTTCCCTCTCTCAAAATAAATAAAAAACAAACATAGAAAGAATAGTTGGCCTATTTCAAAGAAATTTTTATTTAAAAAAAGTTTAATTCTCAATGTGACTGTGCTTTACCGAAAATAAAAATTCATAAACTAAATAGCTTTTAAGCCTATGTGAAGGGTTAGAAAAACACAAAAAGGAAGTCTGAATTTTTGAGATACCTCTCTTCAAAAGGAGATTCTTTTGGTGTTTTTATTCCATTTTTAGTGAAGATATTAGTCACTATTTTCATACAAGGAAATATAATATCCTTAAAGGCATCAATATCAAAAATCTGCTTTGAAAAATGACTCAGACCGAGTAAAAGTAGTATATCACAGCAAATGTTTAGCCTTTCAAATTATTTTAGAATTTCATCATAAGTCACCACTTTGCATAAAGCTCCTATCATAACTATACATCAGATATGAAAGACAATCTTTCTGGGGTGCCTGGCTGGCTTAGTAGGTTAAGCACCCGACTCCTGATTCCATTCGGATAGTGATCTCACAGTCATAGGATTGAGGTCATTGACAGGCTCTGTGCTCTCTCCCTCTCTCTCTGTCCAAAGTAAATAAACCTTAAAACAAAACAAAACAAGGAGGGGTGCCTGGGTTGCTCAGTCATTTAAGTGTCCAACTCTTGATTTCAGCTGGGGTGATGATCTCAGAGTTCATGAAATCGAGCCCTGCATCAGGTTCTGTGCTAACAGAGCAGAGCCTGGCTGGGATTCTCTCTCTGCCCCTCACACGTTCATGCTCTCTTTGTCTAATTAAATAAATAAACCAAAGAGTAGGCTTCCAAGTTAAGTTTAATTGGCTCAATCATTTAAGTGTCCAACTTCTGCTCAGGTCATGATCTCAGTTTGTGAGTTTGAGCCCCACCTTGGGCTCACTGCTGTAAGCACAAAGCCAGGTTAGAATCCTCTATCTCCTTCTCTCTGCCCCTTCCTCACTCACTCTCTCTCTCTCAGAAATAAAAAACATCCAAAATAAAAAATAAATTAAAAAAAAAAGGGAATCTTTCTGTAATGAAACATAAAGTGATAAGCCTTGACGTCACACTTAGACCATGGTACAATTATATATTAAATGGTCTACAGTCCCTTTCTAATCCTTAAAGAAAACAACACTATAATTTCTTAAATAAGAACGCATGAAATTTTGAAACTAAATTTTAAAATCTTACCATGTAAAATACTTACAATGATTTATTTTTTAGGTCAACATTGCTTTCTTCTGTACAACTACTTTCAGCATTATTAACCTCACTTGGTGTGCTAATTTCAACTTCTGATAAAGGCAAATCTGAAGGGCTTGATTCTGAAGTCTCAGCTGCTAATGGCGTGGCATCTTGTTGACCACTAAGCAAATGAAAACACATCAGGGGAAAAGAAATTTTTAGTAATACATGTCTTATAATAGCTACTTAAAAGTTTTTTTTAAATACATAAATCCACTTTAGAAAATGATAGTTCATAGTTTGGAACTATCAGATAAATATTTCGGCTTTTCTATGATCCTTCTTGTACCATGTTGTTAAAAACTCTACCTTCAGAGAAAGTAGTAACCGCAAATTAACAGGCCTGGGAAACCACTTGAGAAGTCACAAAATTAAAAAGTTTTAATTACATACATGGGGTTGACAAATCAAATCTATATGTAAAATCATAATAAAATTGAGGACTTTTCTCTCATTAAATTTTATACACATAGGGCTCTGCTTTGCATGGTATCCTGCTAACCAAAAGTTTTGTAATCCGAGGACATAGCTCCAATACGCAAAAGTTGCAGTTAACACTGTATTATGCAAAGAGAGGACTACTGTATTATGAAATATTTCAACTAACAACAACATAAATGATAGCCATGTACTAACCAGTTTCAACACATAAAGCATTTAGCCAGACATTTTTTCCCTCATTTTTTCTACTGGGTGTTTGTCTTTTCCCGACTGATCAGCAAAACCTCTTTATATATTCCTTTCTGGTTAGACATACATAAAACCTCCCCAACAGCAGCTTGCCTTTCACTTTCTTTATGAAACCTTTGTCAAAAAAAGTTAAGTTTACTGCAGTCAAATTTATCAATTTTATCTTTTAAATTTTGCTTTTTATATCTTAAGAAATCCTTGATATCACAAAGATATTTTCCGACATCTTCTTCTAAAAGTTTTAAAGATTTGTTTTATATATGTAGCCTTTAATCTATCAGAAAGTTAGCAAAGGTGAAATAAGGATATTATCTTTTTTACACCCAAGCACCATCTAATGAATATAATATAGTTCATTCACTCTTCACCCACTAATTTCTTTTTTCCACCCACTCATTTCTAATGTTACCTCTTCCATGTACCAGAGTACTAAATCTTTTTTCCCAAGTTCTCTACATTCAGTTCTGCTGAGTACATTTGTTCCTGTGCCAGTAACACAGTTTTAATTATTCTAGCTTTATTATTTTTTTAATATAATTTATTGTCAAGTTGGCTAACATACAGTGTATACAATGTGCTCTTGGTTTTGGGGATAGATTCCTGTGATTCATCAATTACATACAACACCCAGGGCTCATCCCAACAAGTGCCCTCCTCAATGCCCATCACCCATTTGCCTCTCTCCCTTACCTCTTCCCCACCCACCCTCAGTTTGTTCTGTGTATTTAAAAGTCTCTAATGGTTTGCCTCCCTCCCCCTGTTTGTAACTATTTTTTTTACCCTTCCCTTCCCCATGGTCTTCTGTTAAGTTTCTCAAGTTCCACACGTGAGGGAAAACATGGTATCTGTCTTTTCTCTGACTGACTTATTTCACTTAGCATATTACCCTCCAGTTCCAGCCATAATGCTGCAAATGGCAGGATTTCATTCTTCTTCATTGCCAAGTAGTATTCCATTGTATATATAAACCACATCTTCTTTATCCATTCATTAGGTGATGGACATTTGGCCTCTTTGCATAATTTGGCTATCGTTGAGAGCGCTCTGATAAACATTAGGGTACAGGTGTCCCTATGGATCAGCACTCCTCTATCCTTTGGATAAATTCGTAGTAGTACTATTGCTGGGTTGTAGGGTAGTTCTATTTTTAATTTTTTGAGGAACCTCCACACTGTTTTCCAGAAAGGCTGCATCAGTTTGCATTCTCACCAACAGTGCGAGAGGGTTCCCGTTTCTCCACATCCTCGCCAACATCTAGTGTTTCCGGAGTTGTTAATTTTAGCCACTCTGACTGGTGTGAGGTGGTATCTCAATGTGGTTTTGATTTGTATTTCCCTAATGATGAGTGATGTCGACAATCTTTTCATCAATCAGGAAACAGTATCCAAATGTAAAAAGACACTCTTTTTAGCAAATGGTGCTGGGAGAACTGGACAGCAACATGCAGAAGAATGAAACTAGACCACTTTTTTAAACCATACAAAAAATAAACTCAAAATGGATAAAAGAGCTAAAATGTGAGACAGGAAACCATCAAAACCCTACAGGAGAAAACGGGCAACAACATCTTTGACCTCAGATGCAGCCATTTCTTGCTCAACATGTCTCCAAAGGCAAGGGAAATAAAGCAAAAATGAACTATTGGGACCCCATCAAGATAAAAAGTTTCTGCACTGCAAAGGAAACAATCAACAAAACTAAAAGGCAACCAACAGAATGGGAGAAGATATGCACAAATGACCTATCAGATAAAGGGTTAATATCCATAATGTATAAAGAACTTACCAAATTTATCCGAAAAACAACCCAGTGAAGAAATGTATGGAAGACATGAATAGATACTTTTCCAAAGAAGACATCCAGGTGGCCAACAGACACATGAAAAGATGCTCAACATCACTCATCATCAGGATAATTATTCTAGCTTTAAAGTATTAATATATTTCCTCTCCAGAACTGTTGTTTTTCAAATTGTCTTTACCACTCATGACCATTCAATCTTGTGTATATAATAATTTTAGAATCAGCTCACTGTTTTACCAATCTTGTGTATATAATAATTTTAGAATCAGCTCACTGTTTTACAAAACCAGTTAGGATCTTAACAGTCATTACAGGGTTGTTTGTCCTCTAAAAGGCATCAGTATTTTTTGTGTGTAGTTTATGAAATTAAATTGTGTCTCAGAAACCATAATTTAGATGTCTGTCACCTAGAAAATTAAGGACCCAAGAGCCATGACTCAGCTTCAAACAAAGTATTAACCTTCCAAATTGTATGAACAAACTACCACAGACACACAAGTGGAACAACATGAAACTAAAAACCTTGGGGCGCCTGGGTGGCGCAGTCGGTTAAGCGTCCGACTTCAGCCAGGTCACCATCTCGTGCTCTGTGAGTTCGAGCCCCGCATCAGGCTCTGGGCTGATGGCTCGGAGCCTGGAGCCGGTTTCCGATTCTGTGTCTCCCTCTCTCTCTGCCCCTCCCCCGTTCATGCTCTGTCTCTCTCTGTCCCAAAAATAAATAAACGTTGAAAAAAAAAATTAAAAAAAAAAAAAAAAAAAAAAGAAACTAAAAACCTTGAGCACAACAAAGGAAATCATCAACTAAGTCAAAAGACAACCTGTGGAATGGGAGAAAATATTTGCAAACCATTTATCTGTTAGTTTAATACCCAAAATATAAAAGGAATGCCTAGGAGTGCTTGGGTGGCTCAGTCAGTTGAGCATTTGACTCTTGATTTCCACTTGGGTCATGATGTCACCATCATGAGATATAGCCCCACATCAGGCTCCACACTGACAGCATGGAGACTGCTTGGGATTCTCCCTCTCTCTCTCTGCTCCTCTCCAGCTTATGCGCGCACAAGAACACACACTCTCTCTCTCAAAATAAACAACATTAAAAAAAACATTAAATCCCTATAATTCAAAGAAAATAACCTAGTTAAAAAATATGAAAAAGGACTGAATAGAATTTTTTCAAAGCCATACAAAAGGCCAACAGGTATATGTAAATATCTTCAACATCACTAATCATGGAAATGCAAATCAAACCCAAAATGTCTGAATAACCATTATCAAATACAACTAAAGAAAACACAAAATAACAAGTGGTGGTAAGGAAAACCAGTTTATAGAAAACTGGTATGTTTGTGTACTGCTGGCTCGGGAATGTAAAATAGCACAGCCACTATGAACAACAGTGTTAAGGCTCCTCAAAAAAATTAAAAATACAGGGCCACCTGGCTAGCTCAGTCAGTAGAGCATGTGATTCTTGATCTTCTGGTTGTGAGTTTGAGCCCCACGCTGGGGGTAGACACTATTTTAAAGAAAGAAAAACCTTAAAAAATTTTTTTAAATAGAACTATCCTATGATTCAGCAATCCCTCTTCTGGGTATATATCTAGAAGAAATTAAAACAGGAGTTCAAAGAGATATCTGCATTCCCAAACTTATCATAGCACTATTTAAAATAGCAAAGAGGGGCGCGCCTGGGTGGTTCATTTGGTTGAACGTCTGACTTCGGCTCAGGTCAGGATCTCGCAGTTTGTGAGTTCGAGCCCCATGTCGAGCTCTGTGCTGACAGCTCAGAGCCTGGAGCCTGTTTTGGATTCTGTGTCTCCCTCTCTGCCCCCTCCCCACTCATGCTCTGTCTCTGTCTCTCAAAAAGAATAAACATTAAAAAAAAATTTTTTTAATAAAAAATCCAATCAAATCAAATAGCACAGAGGGGATCCTGGGTGGCTCAGTGGGTTAAGTGTCCAACTCCTGATTTCCACTCAGGTCATGATCTCATGGTCATGAGACTGAGCCCTGTGTTATGCTACACACCGAGGGTGGAGCCTGCTTAAGATTCTCTCCTCCCTCTGGCCCTCCCCTGTACATGTGCATGCTTTCTCTCTCTCAAAAAAACATAAACAAAAGCAATATAACTTATTAAGAACATAATAAAATAGCCAAGAGATGGAGACAATCTAAATGGTCATGGAGAGAGAAGTGAAAGAGGAAAATGTGATATATACGTACAATGGAATATTATTTGGCCACAAAGAAAGAAGGAAATAGTGTCACATGCTGCAACACAGGTGAAACTTCGAAACATTATGCAAGGTGAAATATGCCAGTCGCAGAAAGACAAATACTGTATGATTCCACTTATATGATGTATCTAAACAAACCAAACTCACAGAAACAGAAAGTAGAAGGATGGCAGCCAGGGACTGGGGTTAAAATGGAAGCAGAGTTGTTACTCAATTTATAGAATGTATCTGTCATACAAGATGAAAAGGTCTAGAAATCTTATGTACAACACCTTGCTAATAGTTTATAATACTCTACTACGCAATTTAAAAACTTGTTAGGGGGCGCCTGGGTGGCTCAGTCGGTTGAGCGGCCGACTTTGGCTCAGGTCACGATCTTGCGGTCCGTGAGTTCGAGCCCCGCGTCGGGCTCTGTGCTGACAGCTCAGAGCCTGGAGCCTGTTGCAGATTTTGTGTCTCCCTCTCTCTGACCCTCCCCCGTTCATGCTCTGTCTCTCTCTGTCTCAAAAATAAATAAACATTAAAAAATAAATAAGTAAATAAATAAATAAATAAATAAATAAATAATAACAAAAATAAAAATAAAAATAAAAACTTGTTAGTACCAGGGCACCTGGGTGGCTCAGTCACTTAAGCGTCTGACTTTGGCTCAGGTCATGATCTCACAGTTTGTGGGTTCCAGCCCCGTGTCAGGTTCTGTGCTGACAGCTCAGAGCCTGATTAATGCCTGCTTCGGATTCCCTGTCTCCCTCTCTGCCCCTCCCCCACTCACACTCGGTCTTTCTCTCTCAAAAATGAATGACACTAAAAAGAAATTATCAACTTGTTAGGACAGCACATCTCACATGCTCTTTACCACATTTTAAAAAAACAAACTCAGCAGGATATACATATTCAAACTGCTAAAAACCAAAAATAAAGAGAAAATCTTTATAAAAAATGATAAGCCCATGCAAACACTAACCGAAAGACAGCTGTAGCAAAGTTAAGCTTCAGAACAAAGAGCAGTATCAGAATGATATCCACAAATGTTAAAGGGTAATTTCACCAAGAAGATACAACAATCCTAGATATGCACACACCTAATAAGAGAGCTTCAAAAGTCATGAAAACAAATAGAACTCAGAAGAACAATAGGCAAATTCAAAATTATAGCTGGAGATGTCACACTTCCCATTCAGTAACTAACAGAAGATGTAGACAAAGTCAGTAAAGGTATAGAGAATACCTCGATAAAAGGATAGGATCAGTTCTTTTCTCAATTTTTTCACTGGAGGATAAATCCACAATGTCATCTATATTTTGTATGCAAGAAAGCTTCTGTTCCTTATTGCCTTCATCTTCATTCATCTCAGGCCTTAAAGACTGACTGTTATCTATGAATACAAAACACATGTTATTCTAAAAAACGAAAACATCCACTTTTTAAAGCACACAGGAATTTACATAAAACAGTCTATTCCTACAAATCATTAATCCATTCCACAATTTCCAATATCCAAGGCAGAGATCTTAATTTTAGAACATTTATGAAAATTTAGTCAACTCACAACTGTGTAAAGTTTAACTGTGTTTTATAGATCAGCCCAAATTTCCTGGGCAGTTTGTAGAATTTAAGCGTTATTAATCGCTACTACTCAGAAGTATTTAAATTACATACATCCTGACAGTACATGTCTTCTCAAGTTACATAGGGACTATCAATACACGTAAGAAACTTACTTATGTGTTTTTCTCCTCTAGAATGATCTAACTGAACAGTGGCATTTCCTGAAAGATTCTTTACTTCCTGTTTACCAGTTTCATCCTGATTCTTTCTTCTTTTTTTCTTTTGATTTAGGTCTGTTTCTAATGCAATCTGTTCTGAATCCTGTTCTGATAAAGTCTGAGACTGTTGTTCTTCTTCACCCGTTTGAGCATCCTTTTGAGACTGTTCTGTATCTGAAATTTTGCTGCTCAGAGACTCATCTGGATCATCATTTCCTCCTTCAATGGCAACTTTTTTTGCTTTGAAAATAAAAGATACTGTTATAGACATATAAATAACCTACAGAAAAATCTTAAAGATGAAGAAGATAAATACTCAGGGATATCTGGGCAAAACTTTGAAGACAACCTAAAATACCCAATTGGGACTAAAGAAGCTGTAACACGTTTATGGTATAAAAATCCACAGAACAAATAATAATGAGGTAGGCTTGTAAGTAGTAATGTAAAAGATTTCAAAAGGTATTTTTGCACAAAAAACTCAAGTTGCAGAGAACATATAGATTATGATCTCATTTTTATTAAGCAAAAACAATTACATATCCTCTAAGACACACATATACTTCAAAAGAAGTGTTTACTAACAGTTATCCCTAGAAAATCTGGACAATTTGATTTGAAGGCAGGGTAGGAAAGAGAATTCGCCATTTGCTGTATTATTTGTTTTTCAGTGAACAACCCTTTCTAACAAATATTTTTAGGGGCATCTGGGTAGCTTGGTTGGGTAAGTATACAACTCTTGATTTCAGCTCAGGTCATGATCCCGGGTTGTGGGATCAAGCCCTGCTTCGGCCTCACCGCTGAACAGGGACCCTGCTTAAGATTCTCTCTCTCTCAAAAAAAAAAAAAAAAACAAAAAATATTTTTAAACAATATTTTAAACAATTTTAAACAATTTTTAAAATATCCTTTTAATGAAGACATAATAGTCAACTGCATCAAAAGATAAAAATATGTAAAATTTAAAAAAAGAAATGAGAAATCACCATGGAGACATCAACCAAAAGCAAACTTCACAACAACTGTTATCAAGACATCTCTAAAAATATCTAGTCTTAAAAACAAAAAAAAACCCTAATCTTAAAAAATAATAAAATTAACATCATTCAATTTGCTAAAAAAAAAAAAAAGTCAAAACAAGAATTTACAACTGAGAACACTGGATTTCCTATCAGAATAATAATCAGCAATTTTTAAATTCTGAGACTTGTTATAAAAAAACTATAAAAAGTTCTCACATTAAATAAAACACAACGTGTTATTTATGATATGACCTATAACATAATAATCATGTTAATATATCTATTTTAATTTCCCAGGGCCATAAAAGTTAAAAAAAAAACACTAAAAAATATAATAATTTTATAGTTACCAACACTATTTTTAAAAAGATAGAGACATCATGTTCCAAGAAAAGAAATGCTGGACTGCTCTGTGCAGAAGACAATTAATGCACCAGGCAGGCTGCAGCAGCCATCCCTTGAAAGGCCTGATTAAAATGTTGACCCTTAGGCTGTGTCTGGAAACATAGGTTTGGGGAGAATTCACACCAGCCTGACAAAAGTGGCCCGGTGTGCCCAAAACGTCTGTACCAATACTATGGTTTATGCTGAACAACTGCTTTCATTTTGGGAGTTCCAAATTCTGATATGTGCCAGGCAGAGGGTGTCTACATTGCTAGCCTCCAATAAAAACCTTGGACCCTCAGTTTCTAACAAGAAAGCTGGCAGACAACTTTTTATCTATCTCATCATAACTTGTTGCTACAGAAATGAAGCACTTCCTGTGGGACTCTAGGAGAGAAGACTCTTGTAAGCTTGTACCTGGATTTTCCTAGACTTTGAGCCATGTAGCTTCTCCCTTTGCTAATTCTGTTCCATAGCCTTTCACTGTAAGAAATCTCAGCTGGTCTAAAACCATACACTGCATCTTTTGAGTCTCCTAGCAAATAATCCAACCTCGCATTAGTCTTGCAGACCCCCAAAGCAGGCTCTCACAGCCCTAGGTTTGAGTCCTACATCTGTCAATACTTAAACTGTGAGACCATAGGGAGAGTTAACAAGATCTCCAGGGCTGTTTCCAAGTGACTAAAACATGTGGAAAGGGTCTGGGATGTGAACAACCTAACATATAAACTTCCCCATAGTTCCATGATTCTTTAAAGTACTTGATGTAACAAAACATTATCCTCCTAGATCAGAATTCAAATAATCAAGAAAATATGTGCCTAAAAATAGAAATGCCTACATATACACAAGTTTCTACCTAGCACCAATCAACACTAACCCTCAGAAATAAACTGTGCTCAAACAATGCAATTCAGTCACAAGCAAAAGTATCAGAGTTCCATTTTTTAAACATTAGAACTTTGTGTCAGGTTTGTTTTACAAAGGAAAATGATAATAAGTAACCAAACATGACACCCCCAAATTCCAGTGCTCTTTTATTAGCTACAGCAACACTCTAGAAGCAAGAAAGATGTCAAATAGCCCAGCCATGCAAATTATTAAATTTAAAAGGAAGTGCTATTTTAGGCCAGATAAATGGAAGACTGAAGAAAAATCAAGTCTCCCCAAACGGATGCCCTGATGATCTCAACTACCTAAACTACAGAGGAATGCTCAAAGACTCGAGGGACAATATTCCAAGTGTATCACTATTAAATAATAGAACACGTTTTCTTTTAAATACCTTTTACGTTTTTCCGTGGTTTAGAAGATTTCTTCTCCTTTGAACTCTGATTTTTAACAGATTTTTGTTTTCTTTTCTCTTCTTCAGCAAGAACTTTCTGAAGCAAATGAGCAAAAAAATCGAAGTCAAAAGGGCGCTTTTCCTCTGTTTAAAAAAAGAGAAAAAGAACCCACAAGTTTATATTTTAAAAAAAGAAAAAGAATTTTCAAATTAAGTACCATACATCAAAAGCGAATGGGCTTATTAGGAGAATGGATAACCAACTCTAGTCACTGTAGTAGAGACTCACAAAAGAAAACTGAGCAATAAATAGGAACAAGTAACATCAGTTTAAAAAACAAAAAAACAACTATGTACTGATACAAGCAATATCATAGGTAAATCTCAAAATGTTGACTGAAAGAAGCCACACATAAGAGAGCACATGCTGTATGATTCCATGAATAAGAAGTTCTAGAACAAGCAAAACTAATCTATGGTGATTCAAATGAAAATAGCAGTTGCCCTGCATCAGGATAGCTGTGGAGACTGACTACAAAGGGACAGAGGGGCCTTTCTGTTCGATGAAAACATTCCATACCTTGTTTTGGGTGGTGGTTGCACAAGTATACCCTATGTCAAAACTCAAACTATAAATTGTGCTGTATGTACATTACAAATCAACTTTGAGAAAAGACCAGATGACTAACTCCTCAAAGCCTCTCTACCTCATGTCCTCTCTTCATCACAACCCTTTCACTATTTAATCTTCCAAATATCAGCAAAGAGGGAAACAAGTGAATATTGATCAGGACCATTCTCACTAAATACCCATCAATGTCATTACATCAGAAAGAGCCATGGGGGCACCTGGGTGGCTCAGTCGGTTAGGCGTCCAACTTCGGCTCAGGTCATGATCTCGCAGTTTGTGGGTCTGAACCACACATCGGGCTCTGTGCCGACAGCTCGGAGCCTGGAGCCTGCTTTGGATTCTGTGTCTCCCTCTCTCTGCCCCTCCCCCACTTGTGCTCTGTCTCTATCAAAAATAAACATTAAAATAATAATAATAATAAATTAAATTAAATTTTAAAAAACTAAAATGGGGCGCCTAAGTGGCTCAGTTGGTTAAATGCCCAACTCTTGATTTCAGCTCAGGTCATGACCTCAAGGTTTGTAAGTTCGAGCCCCACAATGGGCTCCACACTAACAGTGCAGATCCTGCTGGGATTCTCTACTCCACCATCCTCCCCTGCCACCTCTCTTCACCTTTCCCCTGAACACGCTCTCTTTCAAAAAAAAAAAATGAACTTAAAAAAAATTCTCAGAGAAATTGAAAATAGAAGTTCTAAAAAAAAAAAAATTGCAGTTTAATTTTTTGTAATTTTCCACTACAAAGCACCCAAATCAGCCAATAATAAAATTGTGTATTACAGGGGCGCCTAGGTGGTGAGTCGGTTAAGCATCTGACTTCGGCTCAGGTCAGGATCTCTCAGTTTGTGGGTTCGAGCCCCATGTCAGGCTCTGTCCTGACAGTGTGGAGCCTGCTTGGGATTCTGTGTCTCCCTCTCTCTGTCTGCTCCTCCCGACTTGCACTCTGCACCTCTCTCCCACTCTAAAGAATAAACATAAAAAATTTTTTCAGTAAAATAAAATAATCTATTAAAATGGTCTTAACAATGGTTCCATACCCCATGAAGACTTTATGGATTTATGAATTCTCTTCTGATTATAATGCACTGAACATAATGAACAGTTTCATGACCACCTCTCCAAAATAGAAGACTAAAATACTCCAGATCTTCCAGGAGCTATTCTTGGAAGTGCTATCCCTAAAGACCCAATACAACGTTGTGAGTAGACGCCACTCATCTCAGGGTCTCCTCGTAAGGTAAACACACGTGCTATATGACATCAATCCCCTTTTCAGGTTTTTTCCTAAGATTAGCACTACAGCAAAAGGACAGTGAATACATTTATCCTGAAACATTGATAATTATCTTCCTGACAAGGAATATAGGTTTATTTTTATTTTTTTTAAACTCTTGTTTGTTAAGTTTATTTTTTTTTTAGTAATCGCTACACTCAACGTGGGGCTTGATCCCAATATCAAAAATTGCATGCTCTTCTGTTTGAGCTAGCTAGGTGCCTCTACAGGTACTATTTTAAACAATACATTTAATTTTGCTTTTTTTGTACAGATCCCTTGATATTCTTCTCTGGACTCAAAAAGAAAAAATGTTAACTGCAGTAAAGCAATTATTTAAAAGCTGAAAAATAGGTATCATCCCTTCAGGTATAAATTCAAACGCCACTTTTTCAGACAAAACTTCCCTGACTACCAATTCTACATATCTACTCTTCACTCCCTTTTTTCTTCTTAGAAACTAATCACTACCTGCAATTAACTGTGACTACTGACTTTATCCTTTTCCACATCTAATTAGACTTAAGGCTCTAAAAGCAGACTTCTCATTTGCTCTGCTCACCATTATATCCTCAATGCCTAGAACATCAAACAGCTCTCACAAGTTTACTATTATTAACTGAATGAATGACTGGCCACTGGAAGGAATCATCTATACTGTTAGTTCTTCCAGAAACAATTCCTTCTTGAATAGACTTGACTCAGAACAAAAAAACCACTTAGAAAAGGTGTCTTCAGTCCCTCTATAACTTCTGGAACTCAAAACTCTGCTTACTTGCTTCTTAATGTTTTACTAATCCCTTGTCTATAGATCTGTTATCAGCTGCCAGGCCTGCACTGCTCAAGAGAAAAATGTCCAGTCTCATTCTTCTTATGACAATAAAGAGAAAACACAAATCTAAAACACACCGGAACCAAACTGGTCCTTTTTTAAGATCTCCAAGTGATATGTCATAAAAGAGGTCTTAATACTTACGGAAGGCTTTGTCTATTCTCCATCCATTTGTTTTCTCTTCACGTTTAAATTTATTCTGTTAACAAAAGAAAACAAAAACCTATAGTAATTTTATCCTATTAAAAAAGTGAAGATTACAGTTAAAAAATATGCATTAAAATAAAACTTCTGGGGTGCCTGGGTGGCTCAGTTGGTTGAGTGTCTGCCTCTTGATTTCGGCTCTGGTCATGATCCCAGGGTCATGGGCTCAAGTCCTGAGTCAGGCTTCACACGAAGCATGGAGCCTGCTTGGGATTCTCTCTGTCTGTCTGTCTCTCTTCCTCTGCCCCTCCCCCCTGCTTGTACACTCTCTCTCTCTCTAAAACAAAAATAAATAAAATTCTTATAACAAATGATTCTCTTGTACATAACATCTTTGCCAACAGGCAAGCTACTTAAACCTTCATCTTTTTAAAAAGAGATGATGATCTACACTGAGCTCCCTGAACCTCCTTATAATCAACAGCATAAGTCAGCAATGGAAGCTAGAGTTACAGAGGCTAGAAAAAAATTAAGTTAACTAGCCTGGTAACAAATCAAACTGTTGTCAATTAAGCCAACTAATATTAACTCTTTAAAAACTAATATATTCATATCAAGTTAAACATCTTATATTACTATTCTCATGTTTTTTATGGCACAGAAGAGAGACTGTGAGAAAACAAATTTTTGAGTCAGGCCAAGTTTATCTTTAGAATCTTCTTTATATTGGGGCACCTGGGTGGCTTAGTCGGTTAAGCATCCAACATTGGCTCAGGTCATGATCTCAGGGTTAGGGACTTCATTGGGCTCTCTGCCATCAGCACAGGACCCATTTGGTCCTCTGTCCCCTTCTCTCTCTGCCCGTCCCTCGCTTACATGTGTGTGCGCACGCTCTCTCAAAATTAAACAAACGTTTAAAAAAAAAGAGAGACTTCTTTATATTAAGGCACATTTCTTCATGCTTTTCTGAGCACCAGAGATCATCATTCCCTGTAGCACTCCAGATTACCTCCATTAAGATGGAGATGGTTAAAGTTTAAGGTTCAATCCATCCTAACTAAGATCATTAGGAAGTGTGAAGGTATAAGCTTGTTTGTAAGATTATCAAATCATGCAATTACATTCTGGGAGAGGGCATAATCACCAATCTCTCCCTTTTATAGATCAGTCTAAAAGCTTTTATTGAAAATACAAAAATCAAACTTTTTATTGAGAAAAAATAGAGAAAATCACAAAACAAAGAAGCGCTTCATGGCCCCCTTCTTCTCTCTGAAAGAACCTAACCACTGACCTGACTTTATTTAAAGCTCTATCTTGCTTTCCTTACTGTTTATCATTCAAGGGCACACGCATCTTTAAACTCTTTAGGTGAGCCTTGCCCATATTTTAAAAACTTCATAGGCCTTCAACATCTTTTCATCTACAGTTTATCCTTTTTTTTTCCAGTCTTTATTTTCTTCGTAAAACTCATTCCCAAGTAAATAACACTTAAGTTTTCAAGGATCATTATCTTTCTCCCATAAAGATATTATTCTTGGGGCGCCTGGGTGGCGCAGTCGGTTAAGCGTCCACTTCAGCCAGGTCACGATCTCGCGGTCCGTGAGTTCGAGCCCCGCGTCAGGCTCTGGGCTGATGGCTCAGAGCCTGGAGACTGTTTCAGATTCTGTGTCTCCCTCTCTCTCTGCCCCTCCCCCGTTCATGCTCTGTCTCTCTCGGTCCCAAAAATAAATAAACGTTGAAAAAAAAAAAATTAAAAAAAAAAAAAAAGATATTATTCTTTAAACATCTCCTCAAAAGTTACCTCCATAAAAATGAGAGGCTATATAACCACTAAATTGAACATCCTAAGAGAAATGCCAATAAGCTTTAGGCATTATTCAATTCTAAAACAATACTATACCATATTTTACCTAATGAGGAACATAATTGAGAACAATTTAAAACATTTGTAAAGAATGTATTGATATTATTCCTTGAATTTATAGGCAGGAACTACTGAAAACTAAATTCCATGACTGTAAAATAAATCCCATAATTTCCACCACTGACTCTGATGAAGTAACTGGTTACAGGCTTACTCAACACATCCATCCAACCACACCAAAAATAACTTTACTACTGAACCAAATAAATGAATCAAATGTTTGCAAACAATGGACAACAGCAAGAGTAAAACTACAACTTCACATTTCTGGAGAGAATGGAAACATCTAAGATGTACCCATGTTCACCATGGCTCTCTGGGCTAAATTCCCTAAACAATGAAGAGGAGATAAACGCCAAAGAGAGCAGAGCTCTCAAGAGCTAGAGAATATTTAGGGGTTGTAGCGAGAAGACAGCTATATAAAAAGAAGTCTCACAAGCCTAGTGGAAGTATTCCATGGGTACTTGGTCTATATCTGGGTTCCACATACCAACAGCCTAAGGCCTAGTAGAAAACAACTACTCCAGGAATGAGAAAAGAAAGATACTAGAAGTTACATAACAGAGCAAGCTGACAGAATTCTAGTCCTCACAAAAGAAAAGACTTAGTTAATACCCAAACATTTACTTTAGACACCAGAAAAGCCACCGCTTCAAGATAAGGACCACAGTCTTAGAGCAGGCTTTCTCACTCAGGGCTCTAGCATGACAATTAAATTCTAATGCCCTAAAGCATTCACGATATGTAATGAATTATACCATCTCTTCTGTGCATCTCGAATAGTACTAATATGATGGTCCTCAGAGAACTTAGAAAACTAATTCAAAGGATTTTCTATGGTTCAGATAAAAAACCTAGAAAAAGGATTAGCCTAGATTTGCCTTAATAAAGCCTAAAATCAAGCCTTGACAATAACAAGGAGAGTTGAGAGAATATTAACTGCCTTTTAGAACTTAATACTCTTTAAAGGAAAGAAACCAACAAACATAATCTAGACACTATCAAACATATCATCCACAATTTCCAGTACTCAGTTTAAAAAAAATCCATGGAGGGGCGCCTGGGTGGCTCAGTCAGTTAAGCGTCCAACTTCAGCTCAGGTCATGATCTCACGGTCCGTGAGTTCGAGCCCCACGTCGGGCTCTGGGCTGATGGCCCAGAGCCTGGAGCCTGCTTCCGATTCTGTGTCTCCCTCTCTCTGCCCCTCCCCCGTTCATGCTCTGTCTCTCTGTCTCAAAAATAAACGTTAAAAAAAAAAAAAAAATTAAAAAAAAAAAAATCCATGGGGCGCCTAGGTAGTTCAGTTAAGCATCCGACTTCAGCTTGGGTCATGATCTCGTGGTTTGTGAGTTCGACCCCACATCAGGCTCTATGCTGACAGCTTGGAGCCTGGAGCCTGCTTTGAATTCCAAATCTCCCTCTTTCTCTGCCCCTCCCCTACTCTCGCTCACGCACATGCTCTCTCTCAAAAATAAACATTAAAAAAAAAAAATCTTTTAAAAAACCTCCACAAGGGACGCCTGGGAGGCTCAGCTACTTAAGCATCTGGTTCTTGGTTCTGGCCCAGGTCCTGATCTCATGGTTCAGGAGTTCGAGCCCCATGTCAGGCTCTGTATATTCTCTCTCTCCCATTCTCTCTGCCCCTCCCGCTAACACACATGTGCTCTGTCTCTCCAAATAAACTTAAAAAAAAAAAAAAACAAAAAACTCCATAAGACATGAGAAGAAAATGTGATGCACAAATAGTCAACAGAAACAGATCTCAACATGATCTAAATGCTAAAATTAACAAACAAGAAAGTTAAAACATGTTATAAATATATTCAATGATTTAAAGAAAAATACGGAATCAACAGGGAAATCTCAGAAGAAAGGAAACTAAGAAAAATAACCACGTGGAAATTAAAGAAATGAAAAATATGTAACATGAGAAATGAAACATTCACTGAATGGGCGTATCTGCAGAACGAAGACAGCAGAAGACAGGGTGAACCTGTGAATACAGTAATGGAAACTAACCAAGTGATATAGAGAAAAAAGATCAGGAAAAGAAAAGAACAGAGCTTTAACCTGAAGTATAATGTTATGCAGGCTAATAGACATAAGTGGAGTCCCAGAGGAAAAGGACAAAGTAGAAAAAATATTGAAAAGAAACCATCCATACGAAAATCATAACCCTACTGCTGAACACCAGAGTTAAAACCTCTCAAAAATAGAGAAAAACAATTTATCACATACAGGGGAATAAAAACAAAAAATATGACTGACTTATCATCAAAAACACTGGAGGCCAATGGACAAGAGAATGACAATTTTAAAACACTGAAAGGAAAACCTATCAAACCACTTGCATATCCAAAAAAAAAACCAAAAACCTGAAATAGACTTTCAGATAAATCAAACCTGAGAGAATTTTTCAACAGTAAATCTCCTATCCAAACCTACACGAAGAAATGAAAAGCATCGAAAATGGTGGCTAAATAGTAAGGCTAGTTTCTTTTTTCTACTTTTCTACTCAATTTCCTTTCAAGACAAGACAATGGGGGCTGACAGCTTAGAGCCTTGAGCCTGTTTTGGATGCTGTGTCTCCCTCCCTCACTCCCCTCCCACCCGTCTCAAAAATAATAAACATTAAAAATAAAATAAATAAATAAAGACAAAAGACTGTAAGCTAAAATAAGTTCGATGTAAAACTGGATTATAGTATGTAAAAGTGAAATATATAATTGCACAAAGGATGAAGGGTAGATGGAATATGCTTGTAAGAGATTATTACATATGGAGTATGAAGTGTAAAGAGTAAAACAGTACAATAAAGAAAATAAGAAAGAATACTAAGATTTATCTGAATAACCCAAAAGAAGGCAGGAAACGAGGAATAAAAAACAGATGGGTAAGTGGAAAATAGTGAGGTGATAGACTTGAACCCAGTCATATCAGTTATTACATTAAAGGTAAATGAACTAAATTATTACATGGAAATGTACAACAGACATTTTCTCTTTTTTTTTTTTTTTTTAAATCAGGGTCAACGTAAGAATTCAATGACCATGAATTGGTCTCTCTCAGAAATACAACCTATAATAAAATTAAACTAAAAGAGTGTCAGACTGGATAAATTACTGCAACTACTATGGAATACAGTATGGATGTTGCTCAAAAATATTAAAAAATGAAATTATCACATGATCTAGCAATTCTACTTCTGCATATTTACCTGAAGGAAACAAAATCACTATCTTGAAAAGATGTATGTATCCCCAAGTTCACTGCAGCATTGTTCACTGCAGCCAAGACAATCCAAGTGTCCAGTGAGAAATGAATAAAGAAAATGTGGCACTGGCACAAAAACAGAGTAATGGAACAGAATCCGGAATCCAGAAATAAATCCACAAATGTATGACCAAGTAATCTTTGACAAAGCAGTAAAGAATACCCAATGGAATAAAGACAGTCTCTTCAGCAAATGGTGCTGGGAAAACTGGACAGCAATATGCAGAAAAATGAACCTGGACCACTTTCCCACACCATACACAAAAATAAACTCAAAATGGATGAAAGACCTCAATGGAAGACAGGAAGCCATCAAAATCCTCGAGGAGAAAGCAGGCAAAAACCTCTTGACCTCGGCCATAGCAACTTCTTACTCAACACATGTCCAGAGGCAAGAGAAACAAAGGCAAAAATAAACTATTGGGACCCCATCAAAATAAAAAGCTTCTGCACAGCAAAGGAAACAATCAGCAAAACTAAAAGGCAACTAATGGAATGGGAGAAGATATCTGCAAAAGACAAAGCAGATAAAGGGTTAGTATCCAAAATCTATAAAGAACTTATCAAACTTAACACCCAAAAAACAAATAGTCAGGGGAAGAAATGGGCAAAAGACATGAATAGACATTTCTCCAAAGAAGACACCCAGATGGCTAACCGACACATGCAAAAATGCTCCACATCACTCATCATCAGGGAAATACAAATCAAAACCACACTGAGATACCACCTCACACCTGTCAGAATAGCTAACATTAACAACTCAGACAACAACAGATGTTGGAGAGGATGCGGAGAAAGAGGAACTCTTTTGCACTGCTGGCAGGAATGCAAATTGGTACAGCCACTCTGGAACACAGTATGGAGGGTCCTCAAAAAATTAAAAATAGAACTATACTACGACCCAGCAACTGCACTACTAGATATTTACCTAAGGGATACAGGTATGCTATTTCGAAGGGGCACATTCACCCCAATGTTTATAGCAGCTCTAGCAACAATAGCCAAAGTATGGAAAGAGCCCAAATGTCCAACAATGGATAAATGGATAAAGAAGATGTGGTATGTATACACACACACACACACACACACACACACACACACACACAAACACACACACACACAACGGAGCATTACTCGGCAATCAAAACAAATGCAATCTTGCCATTTACAACTATGTGGATGGAACTGGAGGGTATTATGCTAAGCAAAATTAGTCAGAGAAAGACAAATACCATATGACTTCACTCACATGAGGACTTTAAGATACAAAACAGATGAACATAAGGGAAGGGAAACAAAAATAATATAAAAATGGGAAGGGGACAAAACAGAAGAGACTCTTAAATATGGAGAACAAACAGAGAGTTACTGGAAGAATTGTGGGAGAGGAGATGGTCTAAATGGGTAAGGGGCAATAAGGAATCTAGCCCTGAAATCAATGTTGCACTATATACTAACTTGGAAGTAAATTAAAAATAAAAATTACAAAAGCAAAGCACAAAAAAAAAAGAAAAAATGTGGTACATATGTGTGTATGTGTACAGGAATATTATCCAGCCATAAAGAAGAAATTTTCCCATTTGCAACATCATGAATGGACACTGAACGCATTATACTAAGTGATATAAATCAGAGAAAGACAATTGCTGTATGATCAATTTAGCAGCACACTAAAAGTAAATGTACCCATTACTGTGCCCAAAAGTGAATGACACAAGAAAGTCAATATACGTCAAAAACTGAATATAAACACAGAAAGAGGCGAATCTATGATCATGAAGGCAGATGTCAATTCTTTGCTTCGTTAACTACTAGAACTAGACAACATATCCAACAACAGAGTATACACTCATTTCAAGTGCACCAGAAATACTGACCAAGATGAATATAACATGTTTTTAAAATAAATCTCATTATATTTCAGAAAGACTCAAATCTTACAGCTTATATATTTGATGTTCACAATGGAATTAATAAAACAATTACAAAACAGTAAAGTATTTACCAATGTCCCAAATATTTGGAAATTAAGCACACTTCTAAATAACAGAAATACATGTAGAAAATATTTTTAACTGAGAAACACTGAAAGCAACCTGTCAAAATTTATGAAATGCAGTTGAAGCAGGACTCAGATGAAAATGTATAGCTTTAAATGTCTAATTAGAAAAAAAGTACTAAAAATCAATGTTCAAAATTTTCATAAATTCAACAACTTAGCATCAAAACTGACAAGTAAAAAACTGAGTATCTGAATATACCTATATGTATTAAAGAAACTGAACTTAAAATGCTTCCTCAAAGAAAATTACAGGTCTGAAGGTTTTCACTGTTGAATTCTATTGAACACTAAAGGAGAAATAGTATTAATCTTAAATTCATTCAGATAAAAGAAAAAAAACAAAAACAAAAACACTGTCCAACTCATTTTCTATAACCAGCATAATCCTGGTACCAAAATACGATAAAGGCATTAAAAGAAAGGTGCAAAATATCCTTCATAGGGCGGCTGGCTGGTTGAGTCGGTTAAGTGTCCAACTCTTGATTTCGACTCAGATCGTTTCAGTCATGAGTTCCAGCCCCACATTAAGCTCTGTGCTAACAGTGCAGAGCCTGCTTGGGATTCTCTCTCTCCCTCTCTCTCACTGCCCCCTCCTCTCTCAAAACTAAATCAATAATAAATAAATATTCAAAATATCCCTCATGAACAAAGATGCAAAAAATCCTCAAGAGGGGCACCTGGGTGACTCAGTCAGTTGAGCATCTAGCTTTGGCTCAGATCGTGACCTCATCGTTCATAAATTCATTAGTTTGAATCCTCCATCACGCTGGCTGCTGTCAGCACAGAGCCTCCCTCAGATCCCCGATCACGTCTCTCTCTGCCCCTCCCCAGCTCACATGCATGCACTCTCTATGACCTTAAAAAAAAAAAATTCTCAAGAAAATATAATAAAATCCAACATCAGAAAGAATAACACAAGTCTGGTTTGATATTTGAAAACCAATACAATCCACTAGTCTAAATTTTCACTTTTCTAAATTTTGCCCAAAGATTTGTTAGAACTACACTAAACTTAGGGGAGGAGTCTAAACAATTTTGGGGAGAAATAGTTTAGTGACAAATATATCATTAATTAATCAGATCAGAGAGCTCCCCTAGACAATTTCTAGCCTTCACATACTTTAACGTTTTCTTCTCCTTATATCAAAGATCAACATTAGAAAAGGAACATAAATATAAACAATTCTTCTTTTGCAGAAACAGAATAACCTTTACACCATATAATGGTCCCCAGGTGATGGATCCATGCCTAGTGTAGCACAAGAACAAAACATCTGTCTTTCCTGATAGTTTAATTAATGAAGAAAAAAAAACCCATGGTTGAATAAAGAGCTCACTATAGGAGTGCCTGGGTGGCTCAGTCGGTTGGGTGTCTGACTTCAGCTCAGGTCATGGTCTTGCAGTCTGTGAGTTCAAGCCCCATGTCATGTTCTGCGCTGACAGCTCAGAGCCTGGAGCCTGCTTCAGATTCTGTCTCTATCTCTCTCTTGCCCCTCCCCTGCTCTCACTGTGTGTTTCTCTCTCTCAAAAATAAAATAAAAAACTAAAAAAAAATTTTTTTAATAAAAAAAGGGCTCACAATATATTGAAAAGGCATAGGGGCGCCTGGGTGGTTCAGTCAGTTGAACGAACGACTGCAGCTCAGGTCACGACTTCATGGTTTGTGAGTTCGAGCCCCGTGTTGGGCTCTGTGCTGACAGCTCAGAGCCTGGAGCCTGCTTCGGATTCTGTCTTCCTCTCTCTCTCTGTGCCCCTCCCCCACTCATGCTCTGTATCTGTCTCAGAAATAAATATTAAAAAAATTTTTTTTAATTGAAAATGCATGACAGCCTAAATAGTGTGCACTCATATGCACTCCATCCCAGGAAACTTGTAACTAAGTTTCTCACAAAGGGAAAAATAAAACAGAGAATACTACTCACTCTGTTAGGCATAGTAAAGCACTAATTTACATCACTGCTCTTGTTAATAGTGGCCCTGTCCACAAAGTTAAGGTAGCCTAAGAATGCAACAGTTAGATCAGATCATGGGAATTATCTAATTTAGCATGCCTCTCTTCATGCCTTCCTAGGAAATTAAGCAATACACTCTGTTCAAAAGCTACCCTTAATCCAAATACGTATTCTGATACATTTATTCTTCCCTCTTCGTTACATAATGCTTCTTTTATCTTAGATTCACTGGTTTTATGGGTACTCCCTAAAATCCATTCTAGAAGTGAGCAAGACATAGATAATACACTAAAAGGTAAGGAGACTGTACTCATATTAAAATTCAGTAATACTGCATTACTTTCTGAGCTGTAAAAAAGGACACATGTACTCAAAACTAGTAACGAATAAGGATGAACTGAGATTTAAACAAAAGTTAAAAAAATAGTATTAGTAATTTTTGGTCCTTTTCCAATCAACAAATGTATTGGGTTTACTTTACCTTAATTTCTATCCTTGCTCTGTGAGGAAAAAGCTGTCCAATCATAGAAAAGTCAGTTCCTACCATGCTGATGGCTAAAAAAAACATATCTGTTTCTGTAAAAATAAAAGATTTAGAAAGAATGAAAATTAATCCCAATATTTCAGAGGAAAAAAAAAAATCTTACATGAAGTATATATTTTGAGTTAAAAATAAATTTGAGAGTATCTAATAGTCTTTTATTAAAGGCCAGGAAATCTTTAGTCAATTTTATTGCTAAGAACTTCATGCATCTAAAATAATGTCTAAACTTTAATACAGAAACATAAGAAATTTATAAACTCATACCAAGAAGCTAAAATTAGGAAGAGGGAAGAGAAGGGGAAGAAGAGAAGAAAGAGGAAGGAGGAAGAAGGGGAAAGAGAAGAGGAAGAAGAAGAAAACAACATTCTGCCTATCTGGTCTCAAAGTGTTCTTAAGAAAACCATCAGTCACAGCCACTATATTACTGCCTTAACATAAGCAACTAAGGTGCACTAAGTAGTATGTGAAAGTAACCAAAAAAACACACAAGAAAATATTAAAAGAAGTAACCTCAATAAAATAGGATTGGGGAATACAGAAGAGGAAAGTATAGAATCTTTCTTGTTGTCCTGAATTACTCTGTTCTGTTTCATTTTTTCCCCAAAAACAACTTGCATTATTTTTTATAAGAATAAGCGATACCATTCAAAAGGTATTATAAGCTTCAGGCGCCTGGGTGGCTCGGTCGGTTAAGTGACCAACTCTTGATTTTGGCTCAGGTCCTGATCTCACGGTTCATGAATTCAAGCCCGGTATCAGCCTCCATGCTGACAATGCAGAGCCTACTTGGTATTCTCGCTCTCCCCCTCTCTCTTTACCCTTCCCCTGCTTGCACTAACTCTCTCAAAATTAACAAATAAACTTAAAAAAAAGTAGTATATGCTTTTTAACAGCACAATTTTGACGCTTAGAAACTCTGTTATACAACAGTATCTAAGATAGAACATTATTATGAGTATTAGAAATATTAATAGTTTTCCATGTTATTTTTTATACAGGGATTTGACAGAGAGGACTACTCTACCCAAATTACCATAATGCTAATTCCTAAAAAGATCACTAAGATAAAGCCAGAGATGGAGTTCCATAATAAGGGGGGGGGGGGGGGGGGAACGGATGCAGAGGTCAGTTCCAATAAAATTAGCTAGACAGAAAATAACATGGTTTTCATTTCATTTACTTAAATAATTCACTTTACTTCAAATAAATATCCACAAAATTTAAAATGAAAATTAGTTACCTTTATTCGACCATGGTTTAGAATAATAGTTTTTCCTAAAGCTGGAATATGTAGTTGTAGAACCACGCTCAAATATGGGGTCATTTTCCTCAACAACACAGGGGCCTTTTGTCCTTAAAACTTCTACAGTTAAACTGAAAGAGACACACTTTTAAATAGATCTGCACTTAGAACAAGAAAGAAAATAATACATGATATTTGAATAGTTATATTTTGAAATGTGCCATGACAGAATCGGAACAAAAGTATAATAATATATACTTGAGGTATGCATATTTTCCAAGATTCTGTTAATTTTCACTTAAAATGTGATTGCCAAGGAATAAAATTAAATGCCAACATTCTTCTGAAATCGTTAATAGCAATATAAAATTTACGCATTATCTTTGGGCCACCAAAAAATTACTTATATTTTACTGACTTCTGTATGTCCCCTACATTTAACACATATTACCTTATCATGCTAAACCCAAGAGAAGATAAGAAACATAAGCATCTTATGTTTTTGTTCTACATTCCTGTAAGCAAAGCAGTACAATGCTTTTAACTATTTAATGACCAGTAAAATGATCATCACAAAATAATGGCAAAAAACACACAATTATTAAAAGTACTGCATTTATGTTTAATTATCGTAGAATTTTATATGCTATAAAAAGATTTTTATACTGAACTGTCAGACTACTTTACATCCCTCTTTTATATTTAGTTACTCGTGAATTTATCTTGTTTTTTAAAAAACACACTTTGGACAAACAACAAATTCCAGAATGCCAAATTTGAAAAATTTAATATTATAACTGAGAAACTACAAAGTGAATTTAAACCTTGTCATAACAAAAGTTATATAAAATATTAGCCCTGATTAAACCTGATTCATTTGTTGCATTTTCATTAGTTATAACCACACACCAAAATATGGTATTAGTTAATAATAAGAAAACCTGAATTTTGAGTTCAAGACTGAGCCAATTTTTGAAATGTATCATCAGTAGAGACCAGCATATAATTAGTTCAGGAGCTCATCCCAATTACCAGTAAAGTTAGTAAAACAATTGTGGAAGGTTAATGGATGACGGATCAGCAATACCATCTTCTTATAACAAACACAGCATAAAAATTGCTAAAAATTACAAATCAATCTAACTCGTCTTTCTATTTATAACACGCATTAAAAAATATAAACATTAGTGTTTATATGTTCAGGTAACCATGAATGATGCAGAAATTCAATCTCTCTCATTAGACAAAGCACATTTGTTCTTATATTTGAAACCACAATCTCTTTTTTTTTTAACTTACCTTTCTTCATCCAAAATAATGGAACCATCTTCTGCCACTTTTACTCGAGGAACCAGCAATGGCCCGTCATCCACTTCTTCTTCTACTTCTTCATGACCTTCAGCATCAGGAGTACTTTTACCTTCTTGCCTACCAAATGTAAAGATAGCTTAATTCATATATCCAGGAGAAGGATCTCCTGAGTACTATCAACTTCTGAAATAAATTACTTCAAATCCAACCTTCATTCGATTTCCAATTTTCCCTATACCCTAAGTAAAGATACTACATGTTAAGGACGTGTTTATAAATTTCCCCGACTATGGGGTGCCTGAGTGGCTCAGTCAGTTAAGCATCCGACTTCAGTTCAGGTCATGATCTTGTGGTTTGTGGGTCCAAGCCCTACATCGG
Organism: Prionailurus viverrinus; assembly: GCF_022837055.1. Classification (NCBI taxonomy): domain Eukaryota; kingdom Metazoa; phylum Chordata; class Mammalia; order Carnivora; family Felidae; genus Prionailurus; species Prionailurus viverrinus. Next base: position 136,970,257 of record NC_062561.1, on the reverse strand, counting down.
GCTCTGCGCTGACAACTCAGAGCCTGGAGCCTGCTTCGGATTCTATGTCTCCCTCTCTCTGCCCCTTGCCCGCCTGCACTCAGTCTCTCTCTCAAAAATAAATAAAAGCATTAAAAAAAAATTTTTTTTTAAACTATAAAAGGGAAAGAAAAAGAAAAATATATACACGTTTATTTGTTTAGACACAGAATAGAATTAGAATGATACGTTAAAAAATTGGTAACAATTGTTGCCTTCAGGAAGCGGAACCAGATGACAGAAAAACAGAGTTGGAAGACTTCTCAGTACACTTTCGTTCCATTTGATTTTTGTACTGTTTTATTATGCTATTCTAAAACAAAACAAAATCCTTTTTAATTCTAAAAGCTTCAATTGAGGGGTCCCCGGGTTGCTCAATCTGTTGAGCATCCAACATTTCAGCTCAGGTCATGACCTAACAGTTTGTGGAGATGGAGCCCCATGCTGATAGTTCTGGGAATACCTGCTTGGGATTCTCTTTCCTCTCTGCCCCTCTCCCCCGCAATCATGAACACGTACTCTGTCTCTCAAAATAAATTAATAAATATTAAACAAAAGAATATTTTTAAAATAAATAAAAATAAAATATAAGGTTTCGTTAAAATAACACCATTGGCCATTTCCATTATAATACACAGTATGGGCCGCCTTACATTTTGATTTAAATCAGACAGTAAGTTTTATTCTTGCTAGTGATTCTATCTAAACATTCCTATCACATGCAATTTGACTATAACAAAAAGCATCATTTGATTTCTTTTTTTAAAAACTGTACCCATCAAATAACTTATTTTAAAAAAACACTAAGATAAAATGCTTACTCTCTTGTCTGGACTGGTGTCAATGATTTTTCAGTTTTCTTTTCTTGTTCCAGTGAAGAACTAATAAACAAACAACAACTGTTTTTAAATGTGAGACAATTTAATATTTAATATAAAAAATATTTTTAAATGAACAATATATATCTTGTCAATTCTACCCATTGGCAAGAAGGAAATTATTTTAACTTGCATTTTTTTATATGATAAACCATAACACTATTATTAATAACGGTGTGGCCCAAGAGTCAATTTCTCAGTCAAAAACCTTGTCATCAAATATAAACCTGCCATGCCCTAGGTAGGAACGTTTTTACTCTCTAATTCCTTAGTGAAGGGAGGCTCTCCCAGTCCTCATGTCTGAAGCAACCTACATGGCTTATCTCCAAATCCTACATGTCAAACAACTTACCACCTAGGCTTCTGGCCCTTCGGCAGCAACCCAAAGACCTGGTAAACCTGAAAAAAGCTACACTCCTGCATCCACCTGCTAAACCATCAACAACATAACAATGAGATTTATTATAAACCATCTGCCTCCTCAGGCTAACTTTACTAAAGAAGCTTTGTTCTTAGAAGATAAATAATATCCACTATAAATAATTAGGAGGTAGAGCATAAAAATTATAGCGTTCCTTTAAAATCAGGGTATAGTGTACAAGAAACACAAACTGCAGTATTGGTTAAAGTTGTTTAGTTTTATAACATTTTGGTAATGTAACAAAAGAATCTTATTTTGGGGGCGCCTGGGTGGCTCAGTCGGTTAAGCGTCTGACTTCAGCTCAGGTCACGATCTCGCGGTCTGTGAGTTCGAGCCCCGCGTCGGGCTCTGGGCTGATGGCTCAGAGCCTGGAGCCTGCTCTCGATTCTGTGTCTCCCTCTCTCTCTGCCCCTCCCCCATTTATGCTCTCTCTCTGTCTCAAAAATAATAAATGTTAAAAATAAAATAAAATAAAAAGAAAGGAAACTTATTTTTAATTTCAGAGGAAAAGGGCACCATCCCAAGAAAGCAGTTACCTGAAATACAACTAAATGTTGTTTAAAAATTCTATCGAAAAAACATCGTATTTGCTATAAGTTTTGCCAACATACTTTTGGAAAACAAGAACTTGTACTCTAAAAGTGATACTTAACTCACAACATACCCAAAGAAAGGACAACAAGAAAAATTTACTTACGTCATTGGATTATTATTTGGCAGGTAATATATGAAATCTCTCATAGTCATTTTTGAACGATCTGGTGGCTTCTGACTTTCATTTATGGCATATTTGTTTTTCCATTGTTTCTGGACACACAAACACACACAAAGATCCACTTTTCTTTTATAAATGTAGAATTTCACATGTACTATATTCAAAGGTATATCCCACTGTTATATTCATTGCAAGTGATTTAGTATTATTCTTATCATGATTATTCCCAATTTTAGGACAAACTTCATAAACTGCATTATTAAACAGTGTAGCACATCAAGGAATTTTAAAAACTAAAGTGTCTAGGTCTGGATAAAAGCTCAACGTATAAAATCATACTTACTAATGCCTTCTAACTATAATAGTTTGCTAAGCATTTATAAATACATAGTTTTTGTTTACCCTGTAATGAACTAGATTTCTGTGAATTTTACAAAATTCTTACAGCAAATGTTTAATTTTTTACTTCCTGAAAATAAATCTACCTAAGCAGATTCTATAGAACATCTTTAGAGACCTAGATTTTAAACAACATAGATTCAAATCGCACTGATATGTGATACAAAGCAAATAACTTCTCTAAACTTGTTTCCACCTGCGTAAAACAGTGGTATCTACTATACAAAGATGATAGAATAATATAAAGCACCATACTAAGTGCCTTCCTCTGAATTAACAAGGGGATTTTGTAATAATAAAAGCTGACATTTGTTAAGCTCCTTCTGTTTGCCAGGCACTAGTCTAAATGTGTTTTACATATATTTACTCATCCAATCTTTGCAACCCTCCAATGAGATACATACTATCATCAGTCTTATTTTGCAGATGAGGAGACAGACAGAAAAATCAATTAAATTGCCCAACAATACATACTAAGGGATGACTCTAAGATTCAGATCTTAAGTATCTAACTGCAGAGCTTACATGTTTCACTATTGGTACAGTGCAATCTTGGAAAAATAATCGCTCTTCAAGATTAAAAAGATGGGCTTTACTATACACATAAATGCAAATTTTTCCCATTTATAATTTCCATACTGTCAATTTATAAAATATTACCAATTCATTTTGCTCAAGTTTGTCTTAATTCAAATGAATGTTATTCATGTCACGAAAAATCATACTTAAAGTTTATTTTATAAATATGCTTTGTATATTTTCTATGTGTGTAGAAACAGACCTTCTATTTTTGGTCTTCACCAAAATCAATCAAAGATATAGATGAGGGGCGCCTGGGTGGCTCAGTCAGTTAAGCATCTGACTTTGGCTCAGGTCATGATCTCATGGTTCGTGAGTTTGAGCCCCGCGTCGGGCTCTGTGCTGACAGCTCAGAGCCTGGAGCCTGCTTCGGATTCTGTGTCTCCCTCTCTCTCTGCCCCTCCCCTGTTCATGCTCTGTCTCTCTCTGACTCAAAAATAAATAAAAAACATTAAAAAAAAATTTTTAAAAAAAAAGATATAGATGAATATAAAAATTAACGTAGCGGAAAAAATAGCTTATTAAGTCCATCGCGCTTATTAATCATTCAATTCACAAAAGGGGATCTTCTATTAAAATAAGGAACATTAAGTGGTTATGCTCCATTAAATACTACAGATATTATTCCTCCAAATGATGCCTAACATAAAAACAGAAACCTAGTAGGAACAGTCAAATGTGATTTTTCTCCCTTACCTTCTCCTTTCTCAATTCTTCTTTTAACATTTCTCTTAGTTTCTGGGCTTTATATATTCGGTATCTGTCTGAACATGGCTGTTTCTCTTTTGTTGAAATAGGCTTTGGCTGTGGAACTTCTTGATTAACTGTAGATAAGGGATGAGATTCTGAAGGAACACTGACACCAGGCTTAACCAGAGTAGTACTTGATATTCGCTTTCTTCTCTGTGAAACAGCAGAGGAAGACTTACTGGATTCTTCAACATAATTCTCATTGTCAGTCTTTTCATCACTGTCAAAATTAAAAAAAAAAAAAAAGACACCATGGATCTTTCATATTCTAGTTTTAAAAACTAGCCTGGTAAAAATCTAAACCAGTAAAATCTCATTATTAAAACAATCAACGACTTGAGATACACATTATTCATGACAGATTCCAATAAAAACTTTGTTTACTAAAAATTTTTATTTTTTTTAATGTTTATTTATTTTTGAGAGACAGAGTGTGAGTGGAGGAAGGGCAGATAGAGAGGGAGACACAGAATCCAGAGCAGGTTCCAGGCTCTGAGCTGTCAGCACAGAGCCTGAGGCGGGGCTCGAACTCGTGAACCACAGGTCATGACCCGAGCCGAAGTCGGACGCTTAACCGACTGAGCCACCCAGGCGCCCCTTTACTAAAATTTTAACAGATGCATAAATTCTAACAAAGACTGCTGATCTTTTTCAAACGTCAAGTCCCTTAGTGCATTACAACATATAAGTTTATGCTCATCCTAACTCGCTCAAGAAAAACAAAAGGCCAAGTTACAAATTAAAACTCTATTACCCTACTTTCAATCACTATATAACTGACAATTGGTTTTTTATTTTTTTTAAGTTTTTTTTTTTTTAATCTTTATTAATTTTTGAGAGAGACAAAGGGAGAGTAGGGGAGGGGCAGAGAGAAAGGGAGACACAGAATCTGAAGCAGACTCCAGGCTCTGAGCTGTCAGCACAGAGCCCAATGAGGGGCTCTAACTCATGGACCGTGAGATCATGACCTGAGATGAAGTCGGGCACTTAACCGACAGAGCCACCCAAGTGACCCGACAATTATTTTTTTAAAAACTAAGTTTATAATCTATATTGACATCCCCCTACCTGATCTAAATTATAAATTACTTTATCAACCTGAGATGAGTCAAACCAAACACACAAAACATCAAATTGCTAAAATATCTCTACTACAGTATTTGAGAATCTACATTGAGCTACATTAATCCAATCAAATACTGTTTGAGGTAGAAATCATTCATCTTTCGTCTGGTATGAATACTTACACAGCTATCAAACTCCTAACTTAAAAAAGTACTTGGTCACTCCAAAATACATATTAGATATGGTTCAGATCGGATATACACATTTCAGGAATGGCCTGAAAGCAAATTAAGTCAAGAAGAGAGAGGGTGTAAGAATTAAAAGCAGTCTACATTTTTCATGTTATTAGTTTTATGTAAAAGTAGAAAATGCCTAAACCTATAGAATAACCTTTCCAGGTTATTTGCAGGATAGCTCCATGTTTTTAATTTTTTTTTTTTTTTTTAGTAATCTCTACACCCAACATAGGGCCCAAACTTATGACACCGAGATCAGGCTTTGTAATGATACATGCATCTGTGCATTTCATTCAATTATGTTGAATCGTTGAGGACAAAACATACACCGTATAGATTTTTACAGCTGCAAAGACCCGCAAAAAAAGAAAACACATAGTAAAAAAAAATAATAATAATCAAATATACTCCCTAAATGCCAACTCTAAGAAAGCAAATATTCCCAACCTCTAATGTCTCAAGACTACAGAATCAGAGTAATTTATTAAATTATCAATCATCATGCATCTGTATGAAGTTAACAGGACCTCTGCAAACTTTATTAACAGTGACTGTTACTTCTATTTCTTTTTTGAGGAGGAATTTTGAAAAAAATATTCATATAAGAAACATGGATATTACTAAGTATCAGTAAGCTGGCAAAATAACATCCTATACCCAGCACCAGTTCAGGCCAACAGAGGAAGTTAAGCCAAAAAGAAAAGGATAAAATTTTCACCTTCTGGTTAGAGCATACAAACAATTTACACCATCTCATTGTCATTTAATAGGATCCATTTTTATTGGTTTCCTCGCATATGTATCACAGAAACAGAGACCATTAGTAGCCCAACATGGCTTAATTTTAACTACTTTGTTATTTACTACCATTGCTTTTATTTTAAAAAAGACAACTTTTTGTAGACAACTATTCTGCCATGTCCTATTCAAGAGTTTGTCAGTTTTTTCTAAACTCCACAATAACTTGACTCTCCAAATCAGAGAATATTATTTCCATTTTACAGATAAGCAAATTCTGCCTGGGCAAAGTCTGATAAACTGTTAAATTACGAAAAAAATCCTGGGGCGCCTGGGCGGCTAAGTCGGTTAAGAGTCCCACTTAGGTTCAGGTAATGATCTCACGGTTTGTGAGTTCGAGCCCCTGCCTTGGGCTCTGTGCTTGTGAGGTCCAGCTGGGTGTTGGACTCTGCGCTGACATCTCAGAGCCTGCTTCAGATTCTGTGTCTCCCTCTCCCCTGCCCCTCTCCCGCTCTTTCAAAAATAAACAAACATTAAATTAAAAAAAAATTTTTTAAGGAAAAAAAAAAAAATCCTGACTCCAAATGTGGTATTAGCACATGCTTTTTCCCTTCAGAAAACATGGCCACTATAAAGGGGCACGCCCTGGAATCAAATCAAGTAGCCATATCTCCTCCCCATTGACACAACTCAGCATAACCAATGTAACACTGGTCTTTTAAGACTACATCAATGTTTTTTTGAAAATCTAAAAAAGTACCTACCCCTGCAAAGTGCTCCAGAAGGAAGAAAAAAAAAAAAAAAAACTATGGCAAAGTAATCTAAGCTCTCTAACATTACCACGTGTAAATTTCACGTCAAGACTCTTCTCACCACCACTTGAAGACAAGATTCCCACCCGGAGAAACTACAGACCTTTAACAAAATCCACATGTGCCACACCCTGTGGCCAGAGTGACAAACTGCAGTTTGGAGTAGGTTCATAGAGTCTCAACTGTAAGACTCAATGCAAGCGACAGAATACTCCTAAAGTAAATTCATGGGGTCATATTCCGGGTGACAGGCCCAGAGAGGCGGGGCAGATGAAAATGCTCCTCTCTGCATGCTCTTACCTGCTCCTGGGAGGGTTTTCTTGCGGCTCCGTTCCCCCGAAATCCACCGGGGGCACATCTGTAGACTCCGCTGGCTTCGGGGAAGAAGCGGCTGCAGTATCCGGGGGCCTGGGAGCCTCTTGTCCACGTTGGGGGTTGGGAGCGGAGGAGCTCCTGGCGCCTACACCAGGCCTGACATTCGGCTTCACGCTAAGGCGTGCCCTGCGGAACATGGCGGAGCCAGGGGGCCCGGGGAGGCGGCCCCACGGCCGCTCTCAGCCCCGAGCCCCGGCTGCTGCCGGGAGAAGGGATTAAGAACTACGTCCTTTCCACACGGCCACACCACCAGCCCAGCGGGCAGCTACCGCAGGTTCACACCCCCACCACCTCCTCCTTCCTCCCGCCGCCGCCTCTTCTTCATGACCCTGCTAAGTTTCCCCCAGTACCTTGCTTCCCCGCCCTCGTAGGGCGCCGGAACTGATTACGCCATCAGCCAGCGCCTAGGAAAAGCGTAAGACGCACAGCGCCCGGAGCCATGGTAACTGTCAAACTACAGAGTTACTAGTGAATCGGAAATTGAGATGTTCCGTGGTCAGCTCTCCCCTCTCCCAGCGTCCCTAGGAGTTACAGAAACGAGTGAAAGGAGGTAGTCAAGACCCTGTATAGACTTTTTATAAGACCCTTTTAAGACCCAAGACCCTTTATAAGACTATTAAAATCATGGGGCGCCTGGCTAGCTCAG